>NC_089650.1:42870700-43183200 GCF_037042795.1 Molothrus aeneus | reverse complement strand
AGGGATTAAAGACATTTCTCAGTGGAAATGAAGTAAAAATGCAGATGTTAGCCATTGTCCACTCCAAATAATGTTACAAACTATACAGGGTCTGGTTTGTGTGAACTCTTCTGGGAACACAAAAGAAAAATGGGAATAATTGTCACAAGATTATATTAAAAGCTTCATTTTTATTAAATAATTCAGCATAAGATATGCCAACAAAAATATTTTTTCATTGGCTGAAAACTGTTTTTTCTGTCTAGTTGACTGAACCAAAAAACAACACAAAACACTGCAATAAAAAAATTATATATTTAAGTGTAAGAATTATTATGGAAGCACTGGAAAACATAGGTTAAAAATAAAAAGCAATATTGCCTAGCTGTAGTTAAAAGAAAGGCTTTGGGACCTGTGAAATTTAAATTTTGAACTACCTGGAGAAATAATGAAGACATTTATTAGTTGCAATTAAAAGCATGCAAAGTAGAAATAAAACTGATGAAAGTGCCTGACCATATTAGATAGAGCATTACAGGTGCAAACTGATGCAGTTCCTTTGAATCAATGAAGTGATACCATTTACATCAGCTGAGCAATAATTAATTCTTAGGGAAGAAATATTTTCTTTTCTTGCCTACTTGGAAATTGCATCAGTAATGGCATTATTCTGAGACAGTATTTCAAACTTAAAAAAAACCCTCCAAAAATAAATTTGAACACAGATGGCTTTTGGAAGGATTGAGAAAGACCTGTTCTTCTTCAGAAGACCTCTTTGTGAATGAGGAGCCCACTGTTCTGAGGAAAGCTTATTGGCTATGGTTTATCTCGTGTAGCTGCACTACTGAGAGCTGTGCTGGCTCACGTCCATCAGACATGGACCTCTCCACACAACAGTTCCATGGGCATTTTACTGTGTTAGCTTGAACCAGTCTGCACCTCTGCATTTTGATAGGTGGTGTCCTAAATAAAGGTGAAAAAATTTGCCTTTGAAATGGTTCATTTTTGTTTGTTTGACTTGAGGGATCAATCTTGTGTCTCTCCAGTGTTCCATGGAAGGGCTGTGATACAAAGGATTCTTGCTTGGTTTGTTCTACCAACTTACTATTATTTATTATTAAACTAATTGTTAATATATTTGTTTTATAACAATGTATAAGTGAGCGATAATAGGAGGATGTGATTCAAAAGAGGCATCTTCTTTAGAAAAAAAGTTTTTAGAGGAAGATGGGAATTTTGAATCAACACATTCCTTACTGAAAAATAGCAGCCACAACTAATAGCAAGTAGCAAGAAGCATAAAATGTTTGTTTTATTTTAGATCCCTATATTGATATCTTCAGTATTTAGCATCTGCCCACAAAGCCTACAAAAAAGTCAAAAATTTAACCTATAAAAGCTGAATTCCCATCTTTAGGGCATAATGTCAAAGAACCTCATCAAAGAACCTCATCAAAATGCAAACATTAAAAAGTACAAAAATAAAAAAATTGTCTTTAGGTCAGTGAATTATAGAACCTGCTAATTTGTCTCACAGTTCAATCTCTGACACTTTCCTCCCTCAGTAAGTTCCTACATGAAAATTTTAAAAATATATTTAGGGTGGAGGAAATTTGAGAAAGTGAAATACGTTAAGTTAAATGTAAGGGCCTGAATTTCAGAATTACATTTTATAGTAGTGAGCATAATTTTTTTTCTCCTTATAGGTCAAAATTGGTGTTCTAGATTCCCCAGATTCCCAGGCAGTGGTAGAGTTGCTAAATACTCGAATAATGTGGTGTTTCCTGTACTGGGGTTACTGAGAGTAATTTTTGCACTGTATAAAATGTATAGCAGTGCATGATTTCTAGGAATAATTACTTTTTTATTATGATCATATAGCACCTTGCCTGGTGTAAAGTTCATGGACTGTGGATGCATTTTTGAGTTACAAAGTTGCATTGATGTCAGTTTTTTGCAATAGCAATATATTTTGTGTGACAACTCCTGAACCCGTCTCCTGACTGAAATCTCCAGTTCATTTGGATAGCTGAATCCAGATACGTTGATGTTGAACAGTGCAAGGTTATCACTCTTTTTGAGGTACACAAAATTCTTACTGAACTTTAACTTGGAAGCTAGTTGCAACAACATACTTGAGAAATGAAAACAGAGTGTGATACCATACCATACTATTTTTTCTACAAGATAAAATTGCTTTTTGACACATGGTAATTACTAGCTGATAACTGTACACAAGCCATTTTAATGCCACAACACCATATTTTAACAACATGATAAAAAGGTTCAGTCCTGTTTTTGTCTCATAGCAACAAGAAATTTAAGTAATATCACAATTTTTTTTCCTTTATTGAGAGAGCAAACATTTCTTAGAAGGTTTTAAAACTGCATGACTGTATGTGCATACCCAAATGTATTTATGTACTTCAAAACAAAGAGAAAGAAAACACATGGTGATGTGAAAAAAGTTTTACTGACTTTCAGTCATAGATACAATATTTACAGTGGCAATATTTCCTCTGTTTTTTTTATGGAAAACACAGGTCTCTAGCAGCTAGACCAGGAAAGTTCTCATACATAAGGACCAATGTCATAGGTCATTGGTGGTTTTTAAACTGTGCTATCTATGATTTTTCTCTTCCATGGTAAACTCTCCAGGAAAATGTTGCTAACATTTTCACAAATGCTAAAACACACAAAAATTTCAAAGTTGCCAAATATCTGGGACAGTGCTTGTCTTAGAAAGGATCAAACACAAGATACTTACTAAAGTTCCCATGACAATCTAAAATAAACAAACAAGGGAAAAACAGGTGACCAAATTTCTGTATACAGCAGCCTGAGGCATCATCTTGTCTTCTTCCCAAATCCCCTGAAAGAATAAATATCCTTTCTTAATAATAATCAAGAACTGATAGACTAAGGCATTCCTTAGCGAGCAGGTTCCTTAGATCAGTCCTTAGAGGGAAACCTTTTTGAATTTCTCCCCTGTCTAGAGCAGTGGTAGCATGAAAGTAGGTGTGCACTGTATGTGTGTATTTATATATATATGTGTGTGTGTGTGTGTGCGCATTTATTCTTGTAAAGGAAAAGAAATACTCTTCCATACACATTTCAAACTTTTGAAAGAAAACCTGGGGTTTTTTAGTAAATATTTGGTACTGTTCTGTTTGTAAAGCTGAAATCCAGCTCATTCTAGTACATAAATCTCCAGGAGTGCTCTTAAAAATCTCTGAAAGATGTATCTGTAACCTTTGGCTGGCACAGTCAAAGTCACAGATAAATCTAATGGCTTAGGTTGCTCCTTAAAATTAGTGACAATATGTGCAATGACTAGCTTGTTTCTAATAGGAAGCACTGAACAGTGTAATACACATCACGTCAGTAGACATGTAGTAGCATGTCTTATAAGGAACTTATGTCATCAAATGGTGAATAAATCACAATTCTTTTCAGTAACTTGATGTTTCTGTGTTTGACCTTAACCAAAACAAGGCAAAAATCAAAACTTTAAATTACCTGATGTTTTAATACTTTTTAAATGACCCATTTAGTTTGAATTGTGATCAAAGACTCGAGAGAGCTTTTCATAATCCCGCATGATTTATGTAAGGCTTTGCAGTTAAGTCACTCTGCCTTAAAAAATGGTTAGTTCATTAATGTTTGAGAAATAATCTGACACACCAGAAATGCAGGTGTATAAAGAAGACTTACAACTGTGATTTGGTTGGAACGAATTCCTGCAATGTTCTGTCCAAATCAAGATCTCTTCAGAGGGTTAAATTTTTTTTGTGCAGGAACTCCACATTTGCACATGTAAGAAGCTCTTAAATATGTATATAATGCCATCCCAAACAAGGTGATAAAGTAGAGGTCACTGATAGTCATGAACAGAAGTACTCTACATAATTTTATTTCTTATGACAATTTGAATTTTACTTTAATGTGAAATAACAAAATTATATGTGGGATCAACAAATTGTCTCAAATTTAATATCTCTATGTGTTCTCTTGGACATATCTTCTATAGCCATGCAGAATTTCTCCTCCCAATCTATCTTGTTTCCTTTCTTTATTTCTTATAGGTGAAAATGTCAATGACAGCTTGATGAATGGACATGGAACTGTGATGAGTTTCCTATGCCCCACTGCTCTCTGTGTCCAATCTCTATGTTTTCCTCTGTAAGGCTGAGATCCAGGGACTTAGCTGTGTTTAGTAAGGGTAGTGTGGCTGTAGTTCACAGTTTACAAGAGACTGCTAGGGATCCTGTGCTGGAATAGCACAGAACAGTTCAGTGTGTGACAGACTGCAAAAAGCAGTTAGTTGCTACCCTCCAATGAGATAGTAGAGACAATTGAGGTAGCAGGCTTAAAGTCTAAGAAACCAGCAGTGGAAAAAACAGGGTAAAAATCAAATAGGAGTTTTACTGTGGCAAAGCTGTGACTTCTGAAAACATCTACAATGAGATTAGGATTTGAGTGCAAAACAAATGAAAGTGTCAGAGGAGAATGCCAGTTACTAAGATTCAATATTAGACAGAGATTATTAGATGCATTGAGGTAAACTAGTTAGTGCAGTGAACTGAATAGAGGATGTGAGAGCCTGTTTCTTTAAGGAGCATCAACTTTGTAAGGAGGTATGCAGAACCTAGAGAGGAAAACATTTCCTTGAGAACGAAGACAGGAAGGGAGTCCTGCAATGGAAAGGCTTCATGTTGGTGAAAGCAGTGTCTGGACTCTAGCAAACAATAAAATCCCAACACCAAAAAGTCAGAAAAAACAGTCCAATATGCTATCATGCTAAAAGAAATTTGTATATAGTGATTCTTCTGGGTTTAACTCTGGGTTCCTACCACTTTCAGATGAAGAAGCTTTTGGATGAGATAACAGAATCCTCCATCTGCTTTCAGTTGTGCATATAAGATAAAGGAATCATCCATATCTCAGGGGTTTTTTTGGGTCTAGATATCACTGATGTCTGACAGTATTTTATAGGCCGATTTTGTCCTCTCTGTGAAATGACTAGTGCTACTAGCTAACGACAGGATTACAGAATGGCTACCTCCTATCACAGAGAAAATTCAGTGGTGCAAATTCAGTGATGATTCTAGCGTATCTGAAGAGGTTTTCCCAGGAGAAGAATTGGCAGAGTGTCGTTTTAAAGGCCCATATGAGATTTCAAATGTAATATCATGTTCCATTTTTGTTAACATACTACAGAAATCATATCTGAAGATGTAGAGTTTTTTAAGGAGATGAAGAACCTTAATCTCAGGATAAGAGATTAATCCTGCAAAAATTAAATATGAGGGAAGATATTGCTGTATGAGTATGCCATGGTGGCAAGCATATGAGAGAGAACTGTTTTTAAAGATAAAAGATCTGACTGCCATGGGAACAGGTGAGTATCAACCCCTATGAATAAGCTGAAGTTGGAATGAGAAGACAGGTTCTAACTCTCAGAGCACAGTTCTGGGCCAGTCTTCCAGGCGCAAATACTGAGGGCAACTTACCCCCAAAATGCTTTAAAGATAGAACTTGGAGGGTGTATGAAAGTGGTTTCAATTTGATTTGTCTGCAGGGAGCTGACCTAAGAGGTCTCTGGCAGCCCTGTGAACAGACCATATACCTTTATGTCTCCTTTCAAACCCCTTTGGAGGACTCATTTATTCTAGGCAATCTTCCCTGTATTACTTACCACTGTTCTCTCTCTGCAGTTTCCCATGTGTCCCATGCTTTGTCTTTGTTTCTTTTGTATGGCATGTTATTATGAACTCCACAGCACACTCAAGTTATTTTTCATACAGTGCCACTTATGTTCATAGTACTATATAGATGATTGATTAATTAATTAATAGTACCATCTGGAGTATCAAGCAGTAACAACTATTTAATCATCAGACTTTCACAAAATATTCTTACTTGTAAGGGATCCACAAGGCTCATCAAGTCCAACTCTGAAAAGAATGGTCCATACAGGGATCCCATGACCTTGGGGTTATTAGCACCATGCTCTAACAACTTAGCTAATGCTCCTTTCATCTCAGTCTTCTAGACAGCTATTCCATTAACTCTAAGTTCTCAAACTACAATTAAATTTTAAAATTTCCTCAAATAAAAGATGCATACTGAATAGAATGAAAATCTTAAACTACTTCTGTATGTGAATTATTATATGCATAATATAAACGTCTATATGTAATGAAAATGAAATATATATATATAAAATATATGTTAAGTGAAAAATCCAAAGTAATTGAAATAATGGGACATGATGAATCTACTATACTCTATTACTCTATATCATTAATGAAAAGAGCCTAATGAAAATTTGGTTATAGTGGGTTGACCCTGGCTGGATTCCAGGCACCCACCAAAGCCACTGTATCACTCCCCTCTGCAACTGGAGAAGGGAAAGAAAATATAACAAAGGGTTCATAACTTGAGATAAGGACTGGGAGAGATTGCTCACCAAATACTGTCACAAGCAAAACAGTCTAGAATTAGAGACATTACTTGAATTTACTATGAGCGGAATCAGAGCAAGATAATGAGAGGTAAAACAAGACCCTAAAAACACATTCTCCCCATCCCTTCCTCCTTCCCAGCTCCATCTCTTTGCCCCAGAAGCACAGGAAAACCATGAGTGGGGGTTTGGTCATCACAGGTTGTTTCTGCCTCTGCTCAGGAAGAGGACCCTGCCCCACTGTGGGGTCCCACCTATGAGAGATAGTTCTCCATGAACTTCTCCAACATGAGCCCATCCCACAGAGAGCACTCCTCCCAAAACCGCTGCAATGTGGGTCATTCTTCCATGGGGTGCTGTTCTTCAAAGATGGGTTGCTCCAATGTGGTTTCCCCATGGGGTGAAAAATACTACTGGGAAACCTGCTGCAGCCTGGGTTCTTCTCTCCTGGGTCTGCAGGTCCCTGTCAGGAGCCTGTTCCAGCACAGGCCTCCCGTAGATTCACAGCCTCCTCTCCTTCATCCACCTGCTCTTGCATGAGTCGCCTTCAGGGGCTGCAGGTCTCCGCATCCCTGTGGATCCCCGTGGGCTGCAGGGGACAGCCTGACTCACCATTGTCTTCCCCACAGGGTGCAGGGGAATCTCAGCTCTGGTGTGTGGAGTGCCTTCTTTCCCTCTGTTGTTGACCTTGGTGTCTGCAGACTTGTTCCTCTCATGTGTTCTCACTCTTCTATTCTATGGCTGCAATTACATTTGCACAATAAATTTTTTTCCTTCCTCTTCATGAATATGTTATCACAGAGGTATTACCATAGTTTCTGATTGGCCCAGCCTTGGCCAGCGGCACATCCGTCTTGGAGCCACCTGACTTTGGCTCTACAGGATGTGGAGGAAACTTCTGGCAGCCTCTCACAGAAGCCACCCCTGTATCCCCTCTGCTACCAAAATCTGGCCACCCAAACCCAATATATTGGTTTAGAATGGAAGTGTTCGTAGTTAATTTAATTTGGAACTATTATGATTATGCCAAAGCCAATGACCTTCAAAGGAAATCAAGCAGGTTATAATCTGGAAGTGTGCACTTAACTAATGCCTCTGATACTAACAAAAAAACTCACCAGATTCTGTTATTGTTTATAGCTCCACGTGGGATTAATCTGACTTACATTTTCATTGTCTGTATATTATTTCTCCTGGGTTTTGGGGTAGTCTGCTGTCTAATAGTGAAGGGCGAACACAATTCTGATGTCTCTGCAGATAGGTGTTTCGGCCTGGTTTTCCCTGTCCTTCTGTATCACTTCCTTCCCAAATGTTGAGTACTTTAAGCAGTATTGACAAGGCAGCAGCGCTGTAAAGTGCTGTTCATGCCCAAGAGCCCCAAAAGCAATTTTCCACAGAACCTTTAAAAAGCAGCAAGAGTTCAATGAAAAACCTAAAAATCAGAATTCTTGGCACATTAATGGTAGTCATTCATTGAAGCAAATTGAATTGCTTCATGCAAATTAGTTTTAAAGAGGGTAAGGGTGGCTAGGTATCACCTGTGTCTGTCACAGTAGTCACACTGATGAGCTTCACATACTGTTCCACTGACCTGTCTGTAGTTTATGTAATCATAATAATTAGAGAGACACTAAACTAAAACCTAATTTCTTCGAAGAGAGTTTATGAACAAAATTTCAATGAATGTTAATGACAGAAAGACTAAACATAAAGTTTATTCCATTTCTATGATCATTTGGGACAAAATCAAGACTGGCACTGTTGCCAAAATTCTTAAATGCCCTTAGTTTTCAACTGATTTTAAATAATAAACTAATTGATGTATATGCTGTTAAATTAAAAAAGATGTAGTAGGGATATGAAGGAGCATACTTGATATGGTTTCTGTCTAACAAAAAGTGTATTTTTGCTCTATATAACAGACGTATTTGAGTAACTTGACAACATTTGGGATTGAAAATCTTGTCACACAGTAGTGTGAATTGCAAGATGGCACATCCTCTTGCAAAGGAAATTTTCCTGATTGAAAGCTATTTAAAAGTCATTGCTTGAACCACGATGTCTAATGTTGCCACTAAATAATTTATTGAGCATTTCAGAATAATTTTCTCTGCAATGTTATAATAGATATAATTTATTCAGAAGCCTACTTCTAGAAATCCTTATTAATCTGATGCTTATAAATGTTATCTTAATTTAAGGAATGATAATAGAAAAGGTACCTTATAAATTGCTATTGAGCAGCACCTTTTCCATTTATTGATGAAGTAGCTTTGATTCATAGAAAAATTTTCTAAAGTTCTCAATAAATTTTCCTGTCAAAGACATTGAGAAAAAGATCAGCTCTGCTGCCAGTTTCATGTAACATATTCTTGTACTACTTAGCTTGTGCTTTTCAGAAGAAACAGAAACTCACCAGGTAGATGTACTGATAAAACTGGAGGAGAAAGGAGAAAAAACCTGTCTATATATCACAATAACTGGGCAGAATATTTCTTTGTGCTTTACAGAAATACTTGATGAAGTGATTATTATGTTTCTTTTTGGTTTCCATTATTTTTGACATTTACCACAACCTCATATGTTGCTGTATAGTTGAATATATATTCTTCAGTCTTTGTTAGACAAACCCTAGGACTCACACAACCTCTAGAAACCCAGGGTCAGGCTTATCACTTTCCTTCAGCAGTGCAAAAGCAGCAAACCTGCCAAAACTTGATACAAACTAAGTTTTTGTCTGTTTGTAATCAACGCAGATGATTTCAGAGTAACTTTGTGTCACTGCAGAAACAAGAAAAAAAAACAAAACATGCCAGTGAATTTATCTTCCGATTACAAATTAAACTTAAAAAAGAAAAGGTGGAGAGACCTTGCTAGCTTTATCCTTATGGTCCATGCATGGAAGCCTGAGCTTTTGCCATTGATTTTAATGTCTGAGAGAAAGCTGAAGCCAGGTTGTTGCTAAAGCAAGTAGACATTTCAGACCTAATAGAATTCCATCCCACTAACAATTTTCTCCATGGACCAAGATTTTGGAGCCTTTTATTCTCTGAAAATGGATATATGAATCGTATTTCATTCAAACCAAGTAAAGTGATATGTTTTAAGTTTTTCCCACAGATCTCAGTTTCTTATGTTGGGGAGTTTACCACTCTATTCCTCAGCTCAGAACTCAGTGAAACTTGACATTTTGCTTTACAACTTGGACTTACAGTTTTAGATCCTAGAGAGATTTACAAGAGTGAATTTACTGCTTACACATTCTAGCAGTAGATATCATTTATGACTATATACTGAGTAGCATTTCTTATAATGCTACCAGTATGATACTGGATTAAATTCAAACTGATCTTCACCTTCCAATGTCCTTTCTAAGCAAAGATGAAGGTGATCTTTACCCCTTTATCTGAATATTTTTCAAAATATATTTCCAAAACCAGAAATAATGTCCCTAATTTCTTGGCTTTATATCTCTAATGTGATTTAGACATAGGCAGTCTTTAGCGGTGAAAACTATGAACTGAAGAATTTTGTGCAATATTTCCAACAGTGCACGAAACAGCACCTGTCTAGTAATAGTTTCTGTAGAAGGAACTCTTGTGCTGATCTCTGTGGCTCTTCTGATGAGAAAACCTCTCCTGTTTATTAAACAGTAGGGACTTTTATCCTTTGATTTCTTTTGGAACAGGATCTGACCCAACCTATCACTTGCAAAAATAGCCATAGCAAAATGAAAGGCCCAGCTTGCCTGTCCATATTGAACATCTTCCCTTGCATATGTTCTCTGCCAGGTCCTCCAGATGAGTATTTTGGGTTGCCTATGCTGCTACTGTCAAAAAATATGCAGCCAAGGCACTCAATCTGCCATATCGAGTATCGTGCAAAAAATGAAAATAGTTAAAGTATTTATGACCAGGCAGAGCCCTTGGGATATTTTCCTGGTCAAAACCTGTTTATTTGCTGATATTGATTTGTAACATTTTATTTATAATGAATTTGCTGTTTTCTTTTTTCAATATATTATTTTTTATATTAGGTTTATATTTACACATCTTGACATAGGTCCTCTAAAATTCTTCCATTTGTTGAAAATTTGCTCTGTGGTGGGGAAATTCTGACTTGCTTGATGAATTGCATTAGGTACAGAAACTTAAAGGTGATGTTCTTAGAATACTCTTGCCAATCTTGGACAAGGAGGAATTTAGGTTTCCTGACATAACCGTGCTGATCATTTCATATTGATTTTTTTTCTTTAATATTCTTTTTCCATATGCAAAGGAAATATTTTTTCCTTTTAATAGTTTTATATTATTACATCACTTGGTGGCGAAAATGTTGCTTTTTGAATACAGCCACATTATTTCCATGTTAGGGCCTGAGTCCACTGTAGGTAATGGAACTCAACTGACCTATAAAAATCTAATGGAATACACTCAATCTACAATAGAAATTTGCTCCTCATTTTAGAGGTTTATTTATTTTTTTCTTATCTATTTAGATGTATGTTTTTATTAATTAACTCCCATGTTTTTCCTACACCATATCCAAAAATTAATCCATATAAGAAGTTCTTATTTAGCTTATGCATGGAAAGAATAGTATTTAGTTTTGTTTTCCTTATCCTTGGGAACTTACAACTGCCAACTACTCACATTATACAATGGCTTTACTTGCTCTGCTTCTTTTAAAGATCTGTACATTCTTCTGTTTATGCTACCATATCTGCATTTGAAATCACTGCCACCTGCCTTTTGACTTTTGCTTAATCTCATTGATTTCTATGCTGCTTTCTGACACTTAGATTTTATGAGTATTAATAAAGATTTTACTCTTTCTATCTATTCCTGAAATATATTCTGATTTTTTCATTACACATGTTCTGTACAATAGTTGGCTGCAATCATCTTTCTTGAACTCATTACATATTCTCTGCAAATGTGCCTTTTAAATTTTAATATCTTCAGCTCCTGTCTTTCCCAGATAAAGTCTGATGATGAACTGTGCAACTGTATGAGTTCTACATAGGATAATTCAGAATGCATTTTCAATACTGCTTCCTCATGTAGATCACACAGCATTCTCATTTCATTAGAACATCAATGTGGTTTATTTTCTCCAATAATTTTATTGCTGCATGGGATGAAAAGGAGTGACTATATTCCCAAACAGACCTTCAGTCACATTTAGCAAAGGAAAAAATACTTTTTTCAAATCTCAAAGCATTATTTGACAACAATATAGTATATTACACATAAACACCCTAAAAATGATACCAAAGCATGGATTGCATGTACTGTTTCTGTGGAGAGTATATTTTAGAGATAGAAATGTACACAATTTACCTTTAAACCAGACCCTCTGGGAGTAATACTCTAAAATACAAAACAAATTTCTTAATTGAAATTTCTAATTTCTAACATAACTTTGATAACCAAAAACCTTATAGCTTAATGAGAGGTCTGGGCTCCAAGAAGTCTTTGAGACAGTAGAATATCTCTCAATATACCTTGAGTAGAAGTTAAGTAATGGTCCTTTTATATTTTCTCCACATACTTTATGCATTCCTTAGATGCATCTCCTTCTCAGGAGCCCACAAAACACACAAACCTACCTATGAATGCATTTTAACCAGTACTACATTTTGTTTCACCTTTTTAAAATGATACCTTTCTTTTTGTTCAACCATTTTTGTTTAATTTGCATTGCCAGGTGTGACTGCTAGGCTTCCAAATCTTCTTAACGGCCTAGAGGAGGGACTTTTCAGTACTTCTAGAAATGGATCCAATACTGACTGATACTGAAATTAGTGACTGAATCAATCCAAAAGGTGATAACTTAAGTCCCTGATCAGAGTTTGAACTCTGCTCTTGTTCCATTTCAATGACATTGCATTTCTTCATGTATCTTCCATTATTCCCAAAGTTCCATAAATGAATGTAAAGCAGACTGAAGAGGATCCATATCAAAATATAGTTAGAAAATAATTCAGTATATTTATGGCCTCTTTTGTTTTTTCCCCAAGTAACTCCTGGCTTACCTTAAAGCTATGTTGCTAGCATAATTTAACTTCTCTTTGCAGTATTATCTTTCATGTACAAAACTCCATTATGTGCATATCCATGACAACTTTAAATAATTTATACCTCATATATAATACTTATTTTGCACTCACAACTTTCTGATTTAGGCTGTCTCAGTTGTCTCCTTATATACTTTTATTGATTCTTGTGGTGTTGCAGCAAAGTATCAGGAACACTATCAGCTCAACAAACCACATATTATCATACAGCAAATGACAAAATAGAGCACGAAAAAATAAAATATAGATATAAAAATCCAGATGATAAAATCTTTCAGTAACCATGGTCAACATATGCCTATTGCTTATTATATGACTCTAGATATCAAATAATATATTACACAATATAAAATAGACTTTAACTCTTGTCTCAGTTGTAGCAATAGTGGGAATTCATATGACTGATCTAAAACATTGGTCAGTTAATATAAAAGATGTATCATTATAGATTTTAGGTCTTATTTGATGCTGTATATTATTGAAGGAGACAAATGATAGTAGATAAAGTTTAACTTTAGCTGTATATCTTTCCTCACCAACAAAACAAAGCCATTATGATATGGCTAGATCCTCCAGGATGATCCTCCTCTATGTTTGGCACTGGTTACTTAGGTATCAGCTCACAATATCAATGCCTTGACTTTATTTTCCATACACAGAACTAGGAAAAACTCTGCATTTGACACTAGAGAACTATTCTAAACCCCAATGTGACACACTGGAGCCCTAGCATGACAGTAACTGGGCTAAAATAGTTTTACATTCATTGAGGATGAATTCAAACATCATCTAGTTAGAGCCAGTCACAGAAAAAAAACAACTTTAGATCTCCCAGTGATCAATGAAAGATATACATATGTATGTAATTTATTTTCCTCTGACAAAATTAATTTATTCACAGATAAGAATTTTGTGCCATTTTTGGTACACTTGAAAATTTTACCTGGTCTTTATTTGCCATAGTGTCTCCTATAAACTCCATGTTTTATATGGATATAATGGGTTTAGATGTCTCTGTCAGGGTGACTTCTAAACTAAACACGGAGGGAGATGAAGAAATAAGGGATCTCCACACAAACTAGGAGAAAAATTAGTTTGGCTAAGCAGATACATTTTTGGGATCCTATGTTAACTGAAGGAACTGCTTTGGATTATCAGATACACTAATGGATACATGGGTAAGACAAGATGCTTCTAGAGGCATAACTGTAAGACAAGTGCAGTCACCATAGGAAATCAACTTTCTGTGTTTAGAGAATTAAATCCTACCTCAGCTGTCTCCCTTTCAGTGCTAGTGAGCAGTGCTCTGAAATTGTTGGTGCTTAGGCAAAAGAGTTTCGTGTAATCTGAGATATTTGTTAATCTGAACTCTTTTTTTTTTTCATTTTTATGATCTTTCATGAGAAAATTTCAAGTTACTGTACAGAAGCCTGGGGAATCAGATATGCATTTGCCATTGTTTTCTCAGGGGGAAAGACCAGACTTATGACTTGTCTGTTATTGTAAAATATTGAAGCTAAGAAGATTATTAAGGGACTGGAACAACTTTTGTACAATGACATCCTGAGAGAGCTGGAATTTTTTAGCCTGTGGGCAGAAAGATCAGAGAGGGGCAGCAGTTCTTTTCCAAATGCATTTATATAAATACATCATGAGAGGATGTGGAGAAGAGGGAGCCAGACTTGCCCCAGTAATGCTCACCAACAGGACAAGAGGTAATGGCACAAATTGAAAAACATGAAACTCTGTCTGATAACACAGAACATTTTTGTTTGTTTTGGAAGTCATCCAACACTACAAGAGATTTCTTGATAGGCTGTGGAGTCTCCATCTGTGGAGCTATTCAAAGTCCAGCTGGATGTGGTCCTTGGCAACCAGTTTTAGCTGACCCTACCTGAAGAGGGAATGGAACTAAATGTTCTCAACCAGTTCCTTCCAGTCTCAAATGTTCTGTCATTTTGTGACATCTGCCGTGCTCTGTCATGACAGTGGCATCTGTAGATTGCCAGCAATGAATCAAATTACAGTAAAGTCTATGTCTGGGCCACAGAATACAGTGGCCACTAAAGATCTATCCCTAGAAAAGAGATAGATCTGATAAGCCAGGGAGATTGGGATCAAGTGACAAAATGCTTCTGTCATGAAGGCTTCCAGGTCTTTAGCTTCTGTCAGGATGGCTCAGGGCATTCTGTCTGCTCAACAGCTGCTGTGCCAGAGGGATGTGGGAATCCTGTAGAGCCTCTGTCATGACTGGCAGAGTCCTGCGGGAGCTTCAGTTCTGTTAGGGCACCTCAGACAGCATTACGAGCATTTTCTACACCTATAGACAGCTTAGCAGGACCTGAACCTTCCTCTTGGTTCTATTAAATGTATTGACTAGATTATTAAGATTATGATGGGTTCTTAAACCTCTCTCATCTCTCCTGTCTCTCTAAGACACCTAACAGGCATATTTAAATTTAGATCACCTATGACAAACACACCCTCTTCCTGTTCTCTACATTGGTATGCTGATGTTGTTAAGCTGGCTAATTTCCTAGAAGACTGTAAAAATTGTAATTAAAGCCATAGTTTATGGAAATCTGCAACTGGAAAGAGAGCAGAAACTGGAGAATTCATCTGGGAAAAAAGGTATATGATGAGTATTCAATAGTAGACTTGAAGTTATTTGCTCAGAGAAAATAATTTTTTCCTTTTTTTTTTTTTTAGAAGTACAGGTGATTCTTCATAGGTGCAGATAACTCAGAACCCCAGAACCCTCCAATAGTAACCCCTTTTCATTGAAAGGGAAAGCCATAATGATTAATAATAATTAAAAAAAAATAATAATAGTAGCAACAATAACAACAACAATCATCCTCATCATCAATATCTGTTAAGAAATAAAATATGCCAACACAAGCTGATGGAAAATAAAAGGAGTAGTTCTTGAATGTACCTCAGAGTTTTAAGTAACTAATAGCTAGAATTTTTAAATGTATGTTGTATAAAATATAACTTAGGAAAACTGTTATGGTGGCCTATGAAATTACTGAAGTGATCAGATCACACTGCTGCAGATATTAAAAATGATGGTAAATTAACAAAAAAGGTCACTGGCCATTTGTTAAAATTTTCTATCATTTTGGAGTTGACTGGATAACAGAAATGATGTTATTTATTTCAAAGGAAACAAAGCAATTAGATTAAATACAAAGCAACTAATAAGGATATGTCAGCATCTATTTCAGTTTGTATCTGGGTACATGGAAATTTCCATATGAAATGTTTAGTACTAAAATTTCCATATAAAAAAGTGGCTTGAATAAAGAGGTCTATTATTATATACTCTTCATAGTAATAGTAGTTGATGTTTTTCATTATAACCAAAAGCCACCAGTATGGCCTTCTCACCCAGATTTTCTTAGTCTTCACCTTTGACAGTACATTGGTTAAACTGAAGAATACTGGTTTACCATAAAGAACCTTCTCTATCCTAGCCCAAACAATTTTCTTCCAGTTGATCTTATCCATCAAAGAGCCTCTGTTTCCACTTCAGTCTTACACATTTAAGGTTAAAGATGCTTTGAATAATTAACAAAAGCCTAGTAATAAATGTCTATAAATTAATCTCAGCCATCATTATTCACTAGTTATCTGGTTGAATGTGCTTTCAAGACACAGCTACACATTTTTTCTTACACTCGACAATGAAAACTGTACAACATTGGGCTGTCCAAGATAACATAAAATTTTAGCAAGCTGACTATTAAATAAAGGATTATTCTCTGGTGGAGATACAGTGCAAGCAATAGAATTCTAAACCTGTGGGTGAATAATAGTTCAGACTTCCAAAACTAGCTTGATACTATTGATTAAAAACTTAAGAAAAAGATAAAAATATGTTACTGCATATACACACGCATAGAAATAATAAAGTGCTTTTTATTAATTAAAATAAAATAATGTTTGCTGTGAGTTATTTTCAAGATGGCAACAAGTATTTAACTAAAATTTGCTGAAAATAGTTAATGTCACATCTGTTTCAATACTGCAAGATACTGAAACATTATTCTTTCTTGGAAAATTTCTAATTGGTTTTACAGCATGTTTTATACCTGGTAGAAATAATTTCTATTTTTCAATTAGAAGCTTTAAATAAATAGTTCACATATTATAACTTTAATTTTTTTTTGGATGACATAATTGCCAATATCATAGCAGGTGCCTATGCATAGAAAAGTCAAATACCTTAATTAAAGTGATTTGAAACAGAAGGAAATTTTTTTTCTTTTTTATCAAATTTTTCCTATCACACAGAGAAAACCAAAGAAGGGATTTTTAAGATTTAAAGCAAAGACTTTGAGACTTTGTGGATTTGTGATTTTTCAAATGACAGAACAAGCCTGATGAAATTGACAGCTTTCTGTGATGAAGCAGGGGACTTTGTGGAATGTAAATGCTGTTTACCTTGTTTTTAGCAGGACATCCAACCTGTTCTCTCATAGTGGGACTGTACAGATTAAATATTGACAGCTGGAAAATTAAATATTACAGATTAAATATTGACTAGCTGGAAAACTGGTTGGACTTCTGGGATCAAAATAGTGAGACAGGGGATCCAAATCCTTGCCTGATAGTTGGTAACGGGTCCCCTTTAGGGACTGATATCATGTTTGATGACATGTAACATGTTTTTGAGTGGCCTGGACCATGGGATAGGGTGTTAACAATTTGTAGGTTATACCAGTGAAGAGCAGGTCTTCTATGTACTGAAAGACTTATACAGGCTGGAGAAACAGCCTGGCAGGTATCTTAGAAACTTCGAAGGCCAAGTCCTGCACCCTGTTTTCAGCTGGGAGTTGATGGAATAGAAAGCAACTGCAGGAAGTCCTTGTGGAGTGCTGATAGCAAACACCTTCGTCAGCAGGGTGCCCCTGAGGTGAAGGAGGCCAGCTGCACACTGGGCTGTACGGACAAGAGGGTTGCCACAGGACCTTTGACCACATGGAGAGAGGAGCTCACAGCAGAGCAGGTTTTCTGAAGGATTTGTGACCCTGCAGGGGACCCACACTGGGGCAGTCTGCTCCTGAAGAACTGCACCCCATGGAAGGGCCCCACAGTCAAGTAGTTTGTGAAGAACTGCAGCCCATGGGGAGGACTCAGACTGGAGAGACTTGTGGAAGATTCTGTCCTGTGGGACTGACCCCATGCTGGAGTAGAGGAAAAGTGTGAGGAGTCCTCCCCCTGAGCAGAAGGAAGGAGCAGAGACAATGCAATAACCTGACTGCAGACCCCATTCCTGTACCCCTGTGCCTCTGGAAGGAAGAGAATTCAGAATTAAAGTTGAGTCCAGGAGGAAGGGAGAGGTGGGGGAAAGATGCTTTTTGAGATTTGGCTTTATTTATAATTAGCCTTCCCTCATTTGATGGTCATTAAATTAAACTAATTTCCCCAAGTTGAGTCTGTTTTGCCTGTGATGGTAACAGGTGTGATCTCTCCTGTCCTTATCCCAACCCATAAGACTTTCATTCTATTTTCTCTCCCCTGTCCAGCCAACAGGGCAAGTGATAAAACAGTTTTGGTGGGCAGTGGTATCCAGCTTGGGTCAATACACCACAAACATCCTTAAGCATCCTTCTCTGTCTGGAACTGCTCTGAAAATGAGTTTGGACTGGACAGTCCTCAGAAGTCCCTTCTAACCTTCATGAGTCTATGCTTCTATGGAAGCTATTTTTATCTTGTATACAATTTGGATGACACAAGTGTGACAAGACCAGTGGAATTTAAGTTATGTGTATGAAAACAATCTAGCTGTGTATCAGCAGCTTTAGGTTGTTAATTCCTTGTGTGATTCATGATCTCCCTAACTAGTCTGCTGGCAGGCAGACTGTGGTATTTAGTTGTCTACTAGAATCAACCCACAACAATTAGATTTTCAGCCTTTAACAAACTCGGTGTCGGTGCACCACAATTTCCCATCCTATATGTAAATACAAATAGAAACACAATCAAAAGGAGAAAACCAGGAAGATTGTGCATTGTAGAAGGATATTTCTATTACTGAATTCTCCCAAGGGATTATAATATGAAGCATAAAATTGCACTTCAAATTGTCCAAGTGCTTAAAGTTATTTGTCGACTTTCGTTTAATTCTAAAAGGAAAGAGCTTAGAGAGTAATTAGGTGGCATGGATAAGGTGAACTGACTTCCTAAACACAAGTAACATCTGTGAGCATTTAGAAATGGTAGAAATTGGAGTGACGTGTCAATTTTTTTTTCTCACTTTCACTATTTCCCTTTAGGTTGTGAACTTATTCAAGTGAGTTTACAAGCACCTTATTGTTCTCCAGAGTTCAGATAGCTGCTAAAATGCTCTCTGCAGCTTTACATTTAAAACAGGTGTTATAACTCCCTACAGAGTAGTAAAACATTATGCCTTTCCCCCATTTGAGCATACAGAAGAATTCTTTTAACACCTTTGTTATTGCTGCTATTCAAACTAATACATTTACTAGTCAAAACCAATTGCCATCACTTTGTAATTAGAAAACAGTGGGGAAAAGAAAGTCCTCCATAACGAATGGGTGTTATGATTTTCTTCCTTGTGTGAATATGCACAAAGGAAAATTCTGCAAAAAAAAATTTACAAATTGACTCAGAAATATTCAAATAATCACATTCTTATGAACCAGCAAAACCACTAGTGCTACTTTAAAGAGGTAGAAGAGCTTTGGATTACAATAATACTTCAAAAGTTATTTTCAAGTCCAGTTAATTGGAAAGCCTTTAGTGCTTCACACTACTCTGATTTCCACAGAAATATTCTTGTAAGGACTAGCTAAGCACTCAGACACAATGCATGAATGAGGAAATTACAAGGATAAAAATACACTAGCTGGGGGAATAAACAATGTTAGCTTAAAAAACATCACTGCCATTAATCTGAAATAATTGAGTGTTCTAGATTAATTTTCTGTTTCTGTACCTAACATATACAATGAAGTTAAAAGAAAAGCTTGCAGTGTTTACAGTCTAGCTTGTGACACTTATGAAAACACGATGACAATTCAACTTTAACTTGAGTAAAAGTCAACACATATTCTGACTAAAGAAGAATGTTCTGAATTAATGATTCCATCCACAAGAAAACATATGGAGATATGACTTGCAATAAGAACTATAGAATGACAATACATTTTGGTAAAGAGAAAGGAGTGACAAAAGCCAGATCAAATAACAGGGTTGTCACTTCGAGTACCTCTTTGGTCAAAGTCATGATCAATGAATTTGTCTTTGCATTGAGAGTGAAAAAAGAGATGATGTGAGGAGTAGAAGTTGACTACTCTTGCAAAAAGCATATTCCACACTAGACGAGATACATTTGTGTCACAGGAAAGTGCATTAAGAAATCTGTCAGACATTATTAAATGCTATGTATGTTTTCTTCTTCTGTATGTCTGTCAAAGTTGGATGCTTCAAAATTCCCATAATGCAAGACTCAACACACACATAAACTTCACCAGGTTAGGTGATTAATTTAAATTGGTTGTCTAAGCTTATTATTCAGGTAGTGATAGGCACCTCCAGAAGGCAACTTTTTCTTTCATAGTTTTTGGGACAATAATATTCAAGCCTAGTGGATTATCTTATTGAAAACTACTTGGACAACTAGAATATTTTGACATTAATATTATGCACACAATGGAAAGAATTTAGATTGCAATTTTAAAAATGTCAAAGACATCTGAGGGAAGTTTATATTAAAGACTGAACCATAATATAATAAAAGGAAAGAATGTACATTTTTGGGTGTTTAATAGACACAATTTGTCATAGCTGGGAATTTGTACTATCCCACAGAAATAAATGGGAAGTCTAATTACACTGGATCTGAATCAATCCCTTTGAAAACCTTCATACCTCATGTAGATGCGCTTGTTGTATACAGGATCAGTGATCTCTTATACATGCCTAAATTTTAATAGAAATAACCTGGTACATAATTTTCCTGATTTTACATCAAAGTACACCAGTATCTCTTTGTACAAAAATGTTCTGGCTAGTTTGGGAGCATAATTCATGAATACATTTCTGTATTATATTTAAGACCTTGAGTGGATGGACAGTCAAAAACATTTGGTCAGGTCTGAGCTTCAAAGAGTGGCATTTTACTTGCAGGTTTTTCTCCTTGAAACCAGTGTGACTAGTCAATGAGTTAGGAATGGCTACTCAGCATGTGCAGTGAAATGGAATCTGACCTGTGATATATCACTTCTGATGAAAAAACAGGATATTAAAAAAGGTGCATTAGATGACAGTAATACCCAGAATGCTCTTTTAAAATTAGCTTTCTTGAGTGACAGATTATTCTCTGTTGCAGACTCCAAGATAAAAAGGTCATCTGAAATATATTATAAATTCCTGCTTATGTTTCCTGTTACCTTCACATTTTCATATTCATCTTGTTATAATCCCCTGCTTTACAATACAGAATCTAAAAAGTAATCTTATTTATTCATTTTTTCCTGCAAGCTGCTGATTCATTTCCTTTTATTTTTCTTCTCCTTGCTCCTGCATTCCTATTCTTTCCTAGTTGCTAGTCTCACTTAATTGAAATATAAAAATGTCACTCATTCTTTACAACATCAAACTAATTTAATCTACCTCATTCTCCTACTGGCTGCAGGCAAATTCCTTGTCTAAATACCAGTTGAACATTGCATAAAATCTGTGTTCCCATCCCCTCCCCAGCTGCAGTCTTCTGCTCTTTGAAGCTGTAATGTTAAGAGATTGAAGGAGCCTGGAAGGACAGATGGGGCAAGGTTCTGGGGATAACTGACTAAAGGCAAAATGTAAGGATTAAAAGAAAAGGATAGCTTTACAACTGGAAGAATGGGATTTGCATGGTGTTGGAAAAAATTAAGTGGTTAACCAGTAGAATCTATTTATTCACTTTTTTTTTCTTTAGAGAGGGGAAGTATGCAATTACCTGAGAAAAGAAAGAAAGGTTATTTTGTAAAGAAATTGCTTTGTAAAACGTTCCCCCTTGTTACAGAAATTTGTTCAGAGAATGCAATGATAAATAAATACCTTTCTACCTCAAGAAGCAAATCACTCAAGATGTTTTGTCTTAGGCAAACACTGTTACTTCCCTGCTTGTGACCTGGAAGCAGAGTCAGTGGGCCCCTACTAACAAGACATACCCAGTACAACACATGCAGTACATAATCTCTGCATGAACAGGGCTGCTGTTCACCTGCTGATGCAAAAGGGGAAGGACAGCACACACTTGTAGCAGTGCAACCCCAGGAAAAGCAAACAGGTATTCAGTGGGTGCAGAATGTCCACAGGGTGACACGGTCTCTATGACAAGAGTCACAGAGAAGGTAGTCATTGGGAGGATTTTTTCATTTTGTTTGATTTTATTTTTAAATTTACCTTTATTTTTAAAATTACCTTAGAAAGAATTAGAGGCTCTTGTTTTCTTCTCTGTCCCCATTGACCCACTTTCATCTTTCGCTTCATTTAACTACAGTGTCTTTGCGTAGCAGTCAATAAAGACATGCTTCATCTCACCTAAATTCAGATATCTAAAAGCTAGAGGCAGGTAATTTCCTTAGGCTACCAGTATAATTGTTTCAGAGGAATGGATACCACAAACTGAGTTTGAGCTGCTCTTTGTCAGATACCCATCACAGCCAAGAAAACAGTTTCCTGATAATTCCTGCTTCTTTCCTTAACAACATGTTCCTAGCTGGGATCCAGTTTTACCTATACATACTGACATTAGAGCAATAAGTCTTACCTCATTTCTATATTAATTCTTATTTGTTCTATTTCAGCTATTTTACATGAGAAAAAAACATATCACTTGCATATGAATTGAACCTTGGATTTTCAGATGAGAAGCAGATCAGATAGAAATAATTTATTCTGATAATTTTGGATTTCCAGAAAATTGTATGAGATCTGAGAGCAAAAATTCATGTGAAATTGAGTATTGTGATCACTCTGAGTGGATTGTGCTGTAAAATGACACATGAACATATTTAAAACCCCTTTTGCTTAGAAGGATAATATGCTCCTTTCAATTTCTAATTAGGGCATAATTTACTGCTTATAGCACAGCTGGTTCAAGGAAAATAAGATTTAAAACTTAAAAAGTGTTTGGAGACCAATTTCCAATATCAGACTGCTTGTTAAGACATGTAATAAAGAACAGGATAAAAAAAAAATGAGAAAAATGTTCCACGATATGGAACAGGTGATTTGGAAGGATGATGGACTTCTCAGGTGTAGAGGAGGAATCAGAAACTGATTCATGTGAGATACCTGGGTTTGAAAAAACCTCAAAAAGCATTAGAAGGAAGAGAGGTCCTCTTATAAGGATTAAGAAACAACTGAAGAATACAAATCATAAGGTGAGGGTTGGTGTACAGATTTCCTACTGGTAGAAATGTTACTCCCATGATTTTAGTTTTTTGCTGTCCCATACCTCGTTAAATCATAAGGAAGAAGAATAACAAAGTGAAAATACTCATATCCAATTCATAAAAGCTGAAGAAAACTTGCAAGGCATTTTCAGGGTTCAGTCAGAGTGCCAGTATGAAAAACCAACCCAATTGCCAATAGTTACAGGAAATACTAATCACCCTCACTATCACTCTCCCTTCCCACATCCCATCCAATCCCAGCTCGCTCCACTCCAGGTGCAACTCCTCTAACTGCTTTAAGTAGATGAAGATGTGCACGCCCTTTTATGCTCTGTATACTCAGAATGTTATCGTTATCCTGGGAATCTGAGTTCTGTCATGGGCATCTTAGGAAACTGTATCCATTCCACTTTTGGGTAAGGAATGTGTTACTGTTAAAACATATCACTGTACTTCATGTACCATATATCCAACTCCATAGTAAGTAAAATGCAGAATAAATTATTTTTCTTAGAACATGCAAAAGAGGCAAAACAGCTACAGAAGTTTAAAGGAGGGTGGGTGGTAAAAGTAAAACTCTGCTTAACCTGCTTAAGATGAGAAAGAACAATCTTTTTCTTCCTTTATCTCATGTTTAGGTGATTTGTGATAAATTGTCCAGACAAGGTGATTGTCAGGGGTTTTCTATTTTTGCTTATCATGCTGTTCATGTTGCACTACTAGAGAGCACCCTGGCTTGGTGATGCATGTTAGCTTTTATAGCCAATCTCTCCTTTGAAATCCTCCAAGGTTCCAGACATATAATCCCTTACCTTTTTCTTTCTGCAAGAGATGGACAGTTTGTCATGTTTCTTAAACCAAAGAACTGGATTAACCCAAATCCTTGGAAATATTAATGTGTCTTTGTTAAATCAAATTTTATTTTATCTACTTTGCTAGCTAATAAAAAACTTTTGGCTTATCAAGAAGTAAATCATCCCTCCTCACCCCAGCTCTCTTAACTCATTGTGTACATTTCATTATTAAATAGAATTAGAATTAAAATTTATATTTTAAATAAATCCTAATTTTATATCAGTCTGCCTATGAAGATACACCTAAAGTAGATATATATATGTACCTTCCCATTGGTTCTTGAATACAAGTCAGAAAAGACAATAACTATTTTCTCTCACATGACAGCAGGTCTGCATGATTTACTACTACTGTTAGCAGCCTCTGAAACAATATTCTTATAGTAGAAACTCCAACTGGTTGCCTAGAGAGACAGGACAGTTTCACAATACTAAATTATTAGGTGAAAAAATGACAAATGAAATTCAGTGTAGGCAAGTGAGAAGCAATGCACATGGAGAAAAATATACTCATAATGATAGACCTGAAATGACTTAAAATAACTCAGAAAAAATCAGGATCTTAGTTTTCTGAAAAGTTTATCACGTGCTCCATAATGGTCAGAAAAGCAAATATACCATGAAATATAACATTTCAAAAGGAATGAGAAACAAATGGAGCAATCATTATGCCACTGAGAATCCATGATGTGCCTTTAACTTAAAAACTTCTGCAAGTTGTGGTCTTCCTTTATCAAAAAGAAACAATGAACTCGGGCACAGGGAAGTATAACAGAGCTTATTAAAGCTTTGACGCAACCTCCTATTAAAAAGTGAAGACTACTCATAAAATGGACCAGACTTCTTCAGATTAGAAAGAATTAAGGAAGATAACATAATAGTTTGTACCACTGTGAATAATGTGGGACTTTATTTTCCTCACTTATTTAACTCTGAAATTCATTGCCACAGGGTGTTGTAAAAGCAGAAGTGTAAAGGCAGACAAAGCGGGCTACAATGCTTCAGAATGGAAAGAGAGATGAAGGGAAAGACAGTGGAAGTTCATAAAAGCATATATTGTGTGGAGAAGGTAAACAGGGAACAGTTTTCATTGTGTCTCCATTATTAAACTCTAGATCTCATTGCCACAAGTCTCATGGAGGTCAAAGTATAAGCAGGTTCAAGAAGAAATTCATAAAGTTGAGCTCCACCAGAGAATATTTAATGTTATGGTTCAACTATCACCTCTGGTTAGAGGTACTAAATTGCACTTTTCTAGAAATTATCGCTCTGTACAGGCCACGCTTCTTGTACTCTACCCCAAGAATGCCTGTCAGAGGGAGACCATTGAGACAGACTGACATTTTGTTCTTGGGCTCCTATGATTGTTTTAAATAATATTAGAACTTTGGGAGCCACAGCTGCTGTCTCACACATTTATTTATTCCCAGATTAGGGAAGTATTAGGGAATTGAGACCCACATACACTGTTTTTCTGTTGATATTCTTTGTCATTGTTACTGTCCTCTTTCTTTCCTCTAATTAAAATTATTAGAAATGCCTGAATTAAGGTGCAAACAAGACCATATACCAAAATCAATAGTATTGATTTTATTTGATAGTAAATATGATAGAGAGAGAGAGAGAGAGAAAGAAATAGAAAAGAGGTGGGGAAACAGAAAGACAATGACAGAGACAGATAAAAGAAAATATCACAACTCTATGGATCCCACTGGTGTCCCAATGATCCTCTCCAGCTGGTCTTCTTGATGGTGAGGATGCCCCCAAAAAACATGGAATCCAGTGGATTAATATGTGTTCAGGCCAGGTGGGAATGTCCAGGTACCTTCCCTGCGGGGGGAGTTTGACACAGCAGTCTCTGGATCGGTTGCATCACTTTGCATCATGTGCAGTCCTGTGATGCAAGGCCTCAAGGGAGCACTTTGGGGGACCTTTGATGGATTATGACATTTCCTCAGCTGCTTCTCACGTGACCGTTCCGTGGATGTGGTCTGTGGGGTGGGGGTTCCACAGCTGGGCTGGTTTGTGTAAGGGAGGTGAAGGGTGCTCAGTGCCTCTGACCAGAGGTTACGCCACACATGCCAAACCTCCTCCTCCTCCTCCCCTGTGAGGGGGGAGTCTGTGTTAGCCTGGCTTCTGGGGGCTGTGGTCTGCCCCAGCCCAAACCAGCCAGGCATGATTCTCTGATGCATTTGGCTTTCTTGGGGATGAAAAGCTTTTCCCTCAGCCTTGTTTGTTTCTCCCTAGGCCTGAGCTGATTGAACAGTAGTGTCTGCCAGTCTTCTCCACGCAGTTGAACTCACAGTCCAAAGTTCCACTCAGGCCTCTTCAAGGACACGTGGCCTATGGGGTTGTAACTTCTTTATATAGTTTTTGATATAATGGGCAAAACTCCTTCATGACAATGTTTAAGGCATGAACCATTTCAGTCTCTGACAGCCATTAAGCTGAGCTGGAATATGCAATCAGACCTTTTCTCCCTGATGACTTGCCTGGATCGTGTTACGTGTAATGAAAGGAACAGCTTGGCTTACTCTAAAAACGTTGGGGTTTTTCTTATACTGAAACGCTTATATTTGGGAAGTTTAGATAATGAAATATTTTTTACTTAGCTACAACTTTTATAAATGAAATCCTGTGATTTGATGAGCTTCCACCCCCCCTCCCCCCCTTTTTTATTTTGGAAATAGGGAAAAGGCAGAAAATTTCCTTAGGAAAGAGATTATTTCATTCCAAGGCATGAACCTGTTACTGGATATGGTTTTGAAGTATAGTCATTGCCACTTTTCCTCAAAAATATTTGTTTAAGAAAAGCATCACTAGGTAGGATACAAGCTGGGAAGGTGTCAAAACAAGTGAAGTAAATTAAATGTTGCACAGTTACAACGGTAAAAAAAGATAAAATTTAAAAGTGATAATTATTATTATTAACATTGGGCACTTCATTTCAGGGTCTTACAGGCCATGCAGTCAGTAAGTATGCAATTTAAGGCACAAGATATGTGGCTCACAACAAAGCTCTGCGCTTTTGCAGTGTAATGAGTTTCGAGCATAATGCAGAAATCTCTACAAAGTTAAAATGGTGAGGCAAGTTCTTGCAATAGTATCATAAAACGCAATGAAGTTGCAGGTCACAATGAAGTAACAAAATGTTTCTGCTATCCATCTCTGTTGTTAGGCTAATATTACTTTAACTGCTGATATTCACAGTATTTATAATTTAGATGTAATTTAAATAGATAAAGTGCCAGAAAAAATCCATGATGTGTTGCAGATCATGATTGATATGATGCTCTTTTCATTTGAATGCATTTGTGTGTGAACAGTCATCCAAATATATCTATTATAACTCCAGCAGTATGACAGAATCATCATTTCTTAAAATCTCTATTACTAGACTGTAAGTGGAGTGTTAAACTTTGGCTCAAGGGCACAATAACCCTCACATCAGCATAATTTAATCATAAGTTAATGGAAAGTTAAATTCAATGTTCAAGACAGTGTAATTCTTTCCTGTTTCATATATTCCACGCCTATAGATTTTCCAAAATGGATAAGATTTTTATATTGAAATGCATTTCCAGACATAAATACTCTAATGCATTTTTATTCTCTTATTTTTTGATGGAAAGGAAATTAACTTATTTCTTGTCTATCTGCCTTAAGAATGATGTTTTCTTTCTTCTGGAAAATATTTTCTGATACACAACTTTCAAGAAATTGAAGTATAAATTCATCTGTAGTGGGTACTCTGGCAATAGTTCCCTTTAACTGACAAAAGCTTTTTCTGGGATGCTGTTGACAACTGTATAAAATATGCTAGTTGGCCTACAAAAGATTGTGGACATTTATTTATGAAGGGAAGTGACCTAACAGAAGTTCATAAATATCTTCTTGCTTGATATATGAACCTGCCCCAAAGATTTTCTCTGACATGTTATCGCCAAGGGGCACAGAGTAAAACAAGGACATGTCTCGTGGGAAGACAGGGCAAAGACTGTACATCATCCTGATAATGTAGATTGAGGTAGATTACAGCTGCTCCACACATTTTAGGGCATGCCTGATGAATACTGAAACATTGCCCCATTTTCTGGGGACAACTGAAGCATACAGAGCTTTCCTGGCACATCTTCCTTCCTACTTTTATTCTCTATGTCAGCAATATTAAAGTATCTGTGTAAAGGCAATAAACAGCCTCCAGTTGTGGCTGAATAGATTGTGCCAGGCAGGTGAGCACTAGAGTGCTTTGCTGCACTAACCTGATGAAAGCCAAGCTAAATGAAGAGGGTGATTGGGAGCAATATCTCTGTGACACTTGGGGTTGATATGAAGAAAGTAATGATGGTTTTGTTGCAGTGGCCCCATTAAATGATTTTTTATGTTACTCGAATAGTGACTTAATTTCTTCAAATTGTAGCACAGTGTAAACTGACCGTATTCTTTCAAAAATTCTCTCACTCTAAAATTCCCTCTTTTGTGTCCATCAATGATGTCACCATAGCTTTCATCATAGACACTAAATTCATGAATATGAATATGTCCATTCAGTAAAAAGGTAAACCACAGATTCTCATCTTTAGTCTTTTTTTTCCAGGCTCTTCTAAATTTTCCTTTTCACTGAGTGATTGCTTGGCCTCTTGTGATTTCCTTTTATCCTTAAAACCAGCTGTGTATTCAGCACTGACAGAGTAGTCTTGCATGAGTCTGATTTAGATTCTGCATGTGAATGTGGAAATTAAATATAACTTAATAGAGTTGGACCCCTAAAAATATCTAGTTAAATAAGAAGTCATGCCATCTAAGCTCTTTGCAATTATTTTTCTCCCTTAAAGAATGCAGTTTATTAATTTACATATATTACATGATAATCCAAATGCATCTCCAAAGTTTAAAAGGTCTAGGCAATCCTAGAGTATTTGGATGGAATGCTGTCACCTTGTTGCCTTGTCAAAGCATTTATCAGTGAATGTTTTAGTTTATACCTAATATTATCTTGTTATGTATTGATCATATTTGTTACTACAGTTGATATGAAAAAAGAAACAATCAATCTTTTTTGGCGCACTACAAATGGAATTTTAGCACAAATGTAGTCAATTTTATTGGCTTTTTTTGTTATTTATTCAGATCTTATGAGTTTTGGAGTTATCTTTTAAATCACAAGACAGAAGGGTACTGAATGACTGAGAAAGATAAAGTCACATGGAGTTGGAGTTTAGCTAACACCTATATGCTTCTAGCAGTCTATATCTTTTCCTGACATAAAGGCTTTGTCAAAATGTCAACAATGGAGCATCTTCAGCTAAGAATGATCCTGAACATTTTTGAGAGGTTTACTATGATATTCTCACAAAGCCAAAGAAAAACTTTACTTCCTTATCATTTATAAATAGGGAAAGCAGAAATAATGTCTCCATTAAAAAAATAAACAAACAAAAAATCAACTTATTGTCACTAGATATATCCATGAAGAACATCACTTCATTAGTTTTGTGTCATAGTGTGGCAGATAACAAAACAGGTATTGAAAAGGTAATTCATTAAAGCAATGCATAATGGAAACTGAGTGAAGGGCAATTGGTTTTCCAGGTTAGAAGTGCCAAATTAGTCTTCTATACTTCTTTATAAAGCACCTAATCTTGGAGAATTAAAACAAATGAATAAATATATCTGTGCAATGTTGTGGAAATATTGTTAAATTAGGGTTGATAGTTGTTTACCAAAATTGCTGAATGAATGTGAAACTTATTAAAGATTAGAAGGTAGCTGGTTGTCAAGAAAAGAGGATGTAAAGCAGGGAGATCTAAGTACTGCATTCCCCTGCTCATGTTGGTGGCAGGAAAACTAGTTTGCATTACTGACATTTGACAAAGACACAAATTCAAGGACATTTCAAGGAGTAAGATACTGAGTGAGAAAAGTTAGATGTTATTGATATAATAGAACTGAGCAAAAAATAATTAAAAAAAAAATTAAAATCACTGACTTTTTGTATCTAGCTACTAGGTCACTAAGCAGAAGAAATGTGTAGTACATTACATAGTCCAAAATACTTATGAACGACCCATACACTTTAATACTGAAAGAGTTAATTCATCAGAAGTTGCTTTAGTAATGATATCTTAACACATGTGAGGATCATAATAATTCCTTTAAAAGATCCTATTGAAGCTTCACTGGTAATAATGTACACCCTGTACGTGTGTTCCAGGCAAATGAGTTTGGAATGCAGATGTGAGGAATGTCTATTAGCTGTATCAGAGAAGGGAATCTTGCTTCTTCCCTCCAGTGGTGAAGGTAAGCTAACTTGCTCTACTTCCATGAAAGGTAACTGGGTTTTTCTCACCTCACATGCCAAAAGGTTAGTCACTCCATCACTCATGGGGTCTGCCCACATGTAGAGTCACTCTCTGGCATAATCAAGAAAAAGTGAGGCAGCTTTTAATTCAGTGGAAGAAGGGTTAGCTGCCTCTTACTTACTTCAGGGCATTTCAGTGACCTCTGCACAGAGGACAGTGGAGCTGCAGTTTACCATTGCAGGATGAATCCCTAATGGGCAAATCCAAAATAACCCCTGGATATTGCATCCCTAATGGATGAAAAAATGTCATGTTGCATATAGATAACTCTAGTATATGGCATGACATAATTCCCTGCAGCAGTAAATGACTGGACTGAATGATCCAAGAGGTTCATATTCATATATATTACATGTGCCTTCAAAGTGCAACATTTATTGTAGGATTTAGGATGTTAAACATTTGAAACTGTGCAACACCCAGCTCTTCCTAGTCTGAACTAAATTCAGCCTTTTATAGAATAAAGTTGTTTGAATATTTCCTTCACATTGTTGTTGCCAAGGATTTTTGAAAATGTTGAAGGACAGGATGACTCTAGGGCTAAATCTTTACATATAGTGAACAGCATAGAAAATATAAGTTATTTTTTAAATATTAAAGGTCAAGATTTTTTAGTCAAAAAAGACTGTAACATAGCTATTCAGTTCAGAGAACAACTTTCAATATTTGTTTCCTGTGGTCATAAGCACAATGTCACTCTTTAGGCAAGCTTCTTATATCGAGGTAATGTTCACTGAGGTCTACTTGAATAGAAACTCTCAGTAGGAGCTTAAAGAAATTATATGCCTTAGACAACAAATTATACTTGAATGTATGAATGTTCACTAGCAAATTTAAATAGGACCTTGTGAGTAAAATACAGGCTATGAGGTGCTGAAATGAGATTAGACTTGTCAGGGAGCCTATTACAGAATTCATTGTTCTAGTTCATTTGTTTCTTTCAGATGAAAACTAATGATGGGGACCACCCAGCCCTCCTCCATGTCAGAGACCATATATATGCAAGTGCTAAGTGACTTAAGCAAAACAGGAAGAAGCCCAGTCAGAAAATAGCTGTTCTGACTGTGAAAACAAATGGCAAGCGTCAGAGAATGAGCACCAGCTTTTCCTCTGACAAAACCACAGAACAAATTCTTTAATGCAGCCTGTTCAGAAGTGACAAAATTAATAAACATTCTATGGAATATCAGAACAAAAGTGAAAGAAATCCAATTAACTTCATCTCAGAAGGCAGACAAATACTTTAGTAGACTACTTTTTAGTGAGTTTCACAGATAAACCACGATTGTGCCTTGACACTCTTTCTATTTAAAGTTTTCAGTACTTTCACTTAAATGAATGACTTAGAAAACCACCTTGTTGAAGAGTATTTCTTTAGTGATTAATGAGATTCATTTAAAGGTAGCCTATGGGTTAGGATAGAAGGGCAGACAGGGTGACACAGCTGTGGGTGTTTGCTACAGGCTACCTGCACAGAAGGAGGAAATGGATGACACCTATGAGAGGCTGCTGAAAGCAGCCTCAAAGTCACAGGTGCTGGCTCTTGTGTGGAACATTAACTACTCTGACATCTACTGGAGATGCAACACAGTGGAGCACCAACAGTCCAAACAGTGATTATTTGGTCAGCCTTTGTTCTTAGTCCCCATTCATTGCTTTTGATTCAGAAGTTTTCGTTTTTCAGGGTTCTTTTCCCCTGCAGGTTAGCTGCAATCTGATATTTTGGATGAGTAATAAAAGAGGCTTAATTTGTGATTTCCCTTTCCCACTGGAATTTTTATTTCAATTGCACAGGAGAAAGTATCACTCTAAGAATAGTAGTTTCCCAGAGAAGAACTGAATGTATTTGAGATTCCTGCCTGTAAAATAACATTAATTCCTTAGGGAATGAGCAGATCCGAACAGAGCAGATGAGTTATAGCCTATTATTTCTGTGAACAGCATACTCTATACATCTCCAAATGTTTGACCCAGTTTTTTGAAAAGTAAGCACAGACAGGTTATGTTCCATTCCTCTAAATGTAAAAATAAATTCAAGCAAGTGGATATAATGGAGTAATTTCCTAGACAGAATGAACTACTTATAATGCTTTGTGCTGATGAAATATGATGATAAAGGGAAACTCATCTTTCTACTCTATGGTCATTTCACAGTGTCAAGCAAATTTTAGATTCAACAACATTACCAGTATTACAATACCACCATTGCTGGGCACAGAAAGATGTGGTACTTTTTCCTACCTCTATTTCTTAGCCTTAGCTTACCTTGGAACTGATATAACTAGAATAATTGAGAGCCTCCCTCAGGCAAAAGCTGCCTTGAAAGTGTGAAAGCAGATACTACATGGATGTTCCTATATAGTTGTAGTGTCTGTCCTATTATCTCTTGACTGTTGAGATATGAAAAAAATAATTTAAAATGCATTAAAATTCTTGTAATTTTCACACAAATTTTACAAAGGAAATGTATCCCTTCATGTTTGGTTTTGGTGGACACACTTTCTGATGTCTCAGAAGTATATTTTTGTTATTAGAGCTTCTGCAGTTTCAAAACACTGTGCCAGACAAACACTACAACTTCAGAACTCCATAAGGAGCAGGTGGGCCAACTGGAATAAGAACCATTCTGTCTGATAAATGCTTTCAAAATAAAGATAACTCTACACAGATGCAACATATATTTATAGGCATATGGGCACATGGCAGAACAGATTTTCTTTTTTTAATAGGTCTAAAAAGTGTACTGCCTTATGTTAGTTGCATGTGAGGGTCTCTCTCCTCTCTCAAAGAATTTAATCTGTTCTGTATTCCTGACTATGAGTGGGTTTGTTTGCTGTAGGTGAATCCTCTGTTCACTAAACATTAAGCACTGAGATTAAGCAATAAGTTTCACAGCAGATATATCATGTGTTACCATTTCTTCATGCCAGGCTCTGGGTATGGAAGTCACAAGTCAGCATGAAATATGTGATTATCCAGGACAAATGCAGTAGTCCAGAGGGTATTTGCATCCATCCTTATGCTGAAAAAGCAATCATTGATCTAGCAGGAAATTTGACAAAACTTCAGAAACTAAAGAAGTTTTCACTTCCCGCGTACCTTATCTGTGTCTTGGAATTTGAACGATCCCACACAGATTTCTGTCCTCAGCAGTGTGGTCTTTGTAGTCACACAAGCCTAGCTGGTTTCAGACTGTGCTAGCAGATTTAGGTCTAGTGTTGAATCAGAAATAATACAAGTGAGGCACTCAAAAGCTGCCAAAACACCCCATGAAGGTGAACTTGGGTACACACAATAGGCAACACACTGAGTTTTCAAACAAAAATGTAGACCTATTGGAGTCTGAGTCATCTGAATAAATATGTATGCATACTAAGTAGACTTCTCATGGTCAGTGGGTGGGTGCTTCTATGGTGTAATCTCATCCTAATATTAATGGCTAAAATAGAACTGAAATGTACCTTTAAATTTGTGGTCATTCATCATAATGAGCTTTGAATGACCAGCTCAGACATAAATGTTTACTTGAACTGTAGGTTCAAGATATGTGAGAGGAAATTCTCACGGACTCTGTAGATATCTAGGTGTCTAGGTCATTAATCCCATATGGCTACTGAACATTTAAATTGTTGTTAAGTTAAACAATATTCTTACAGATTGTTCTTTTGTATGTAGATTACTAAATTTTGCTTAAAACTTAGTGTAGATACTGAATTTTTTTTTATAGCTTGGTTTAATATAGGGAGCTTTGTAGAGGACTAGAGGGAAATTGTATTGTAATTTCTCCTAAGAAATTGTAGACTAAAAATAGAGACCTAGGACACTGTATCCATGTTCTGATTTAAGTTTCACTATCCTCATTATACTGAGTGAAGGAATTGAAATATATTCTGTTGGAGATAAAGAAAAATATATGTTACAAATCTCACTGAAAATTAAGCCTAGTTTGTACAGTGTCTGTTTATCACGTTGCTCATATTCTTCAAAATAGGTTAAACATGAAATACGAGTACCTGCTTGAAGGTTGTGTTCCTGGTTAAATATAGCATTTTTAAAATTTGAATTTTGCCTATATTCAAGAGAAGTTTTAGGTAGCTAGATCTGATTATAAGAGATGGTTCTGCCCAAAATAAGGTGCAAACAAGACCATATGTCAAAGTCAATAGCACAGATTTTATTTAACAGCAAATGGGAGGTAGAGAGAAAGAAGCCGGAAGGGCAGAGGCAGTGGGGGGTGGAGGGAGGAAAGAGAGAGTATGAGAGAGAGAGAAATTTAGCAAAAGTTATTATCACCACATGGGCCCCTGAGGCATCCCACTGGTCCTTCTTCACCCTGGTTTTCAGTGCTGGGGGTCCCAGAGTCATTCTCCTGGAGGAACTACTTTTATAAAGTCCAGGTCATGGGTATCCACAGGGCATAGATGCTGTTGCCACAGCTTGGACTGGCATCTGTATCCTTTCACACAGTTTTGCCATTGTGCTACTTTTTGTGTTCAAATAAGTGTTATCCTTAATTCGCACAGTCTGCACAGCAGAATTTTGTTTGTTGTTCTAATTCCAAATCATCACCTTCATTAGGCCTGGGATTTCTGGTTTGTCATGTGTGCTTATTCCTGTTGTGGTGGCTTATTTTATAGGAACTTGTTTCTCTGATCCATGTTTTGAGACATGCAACAGCATTTTCTTAGTCCTCACAGGTGGCAAAAGATTTTTTTAATATTTCTAGAAGTCAAGTGACACCTTTATATCTATATCTTTCTCTGTCTAAAGCACTTCACTCCATTTAAGTGAACTTACCACCTTTTCTTTATGGTTTTAATCTGCCTTATTGATCTAGCGCCTTCTTCCCATCCTGAATTTAACAATTCCAGAATGCAACCTAAGACTACAGAAATTCCTCATTAGTATTACTTTGTTGACAGTCAGATGCACCATTGCCAAAGAAATAAGAGGAAGGTATAACACAGAAAGGAGCATACTGACCTTCTGGAGCTATGCATTCTCTGCTCTGGTTTGCTTTCTAGTGTAAGGCTCTGTCTCCAGCTCATCATTCCATCCCAGCACAGGGGGCTGCACACAAGATTAGTGTGACTCAGAAAAGACTACCTGAAGACTGTATATAATTCATACCGGTTTCATTGCATTTATGTAGGTGCCAAAAGTTTAAATGATTTTTTTTTCATCAAGTGACTCTGGATAACACATACAACCTTGCACTGGACCAGAATCTGAACTAGTTTAGTGATGCATATGTTGGAAACTGAAGAGACAGCAGAGTTTGCTGTAAAGGAAAAGAGAGAAAGAAGTTAATTCTTATTTTTTTGTAATTCTCCAGTCATTAGAACATTCTGTGCATGATCATTTCCCAGAGTAAGTTGCTGATTTTGTTACTGTCATTATCTATATTAGCATCAGTCCTGCTCATGGGTTAGTAAGACACTGTATTAGAAAGTAATAGCAACAATAACAAAATGTCTCTTCTGCAGACAAGCAATATTCTAAACATCAGGGATGAAACATCAGATAGACACAAGCACTGCAAAAAGACCAGACACATCAATATGACAAGTAGTAGCACTGTTACTATACCTGTTGCTTGATTTTTTCATTTTTTTCCCCTAGGAAATTTAATAAAAAAGGAGTTTACTTGAAAAGGATAAAGACCAACACAATTGTGTACAAGTAGCTCCTCTCAAGTGGAAAAGAGGAGTGTTAAGCATGCAGGTATTTGGTTGAAAATTTTTCCAAGTGGAAAGAATTTTTTTTTTTCAGATGGAAAGAGAATCTTTCCAAGATGACAGAGAATATAATTTTGGTCCTGTGAAGGAATAATTACTGCCAAGACTGGATACAAACTGGATACAGAGAAGGGAACCATATTTAACAGAGTACAGAAGGGGCAGGCAGAGGGAGAAGAGAGGATGAGATGGATAATGGCTAAAATTTGATGGTGTAGAAACAAAATCTTTGTAGCAGTATCTCTGTGGTTATTACTTAGGAGGAATGTCTTCTCTAATCTGAAATTAAAAAAAAAAAATCCTTTCAGCTGTTGGGATGCAAGGTAGTGAAAGTTTTATCTGTGTGAATTGACAGGATAGGCTGTCTCTTAGATCTGCCACTCAGGCTACACGTCTTAAGAAAATCCTTTTTATGGAATGAGGGAATGTTTTTAGCCAAAGATTAAATACAGGGTGAAGATGAAATACAGAGTGAAGATGAAATACAGGGTGAAGATGCTGACCTGCACTTCTTGATAAAAGAGCAAGCAAGAAACATTTTTCAATGGAAATGAAATAAGGCAATTTATCTATAATGCTTAGACATTCCTAAAATAAATTTGGAGAAATCACTAATATTTTGGATTGGATGAAAAAGCAACAGTGGAAAAATGAATAATGCCTTTAATAATGCACACCCCAAAATTCTACCTTATGGAATCACTCTTCAGACACATTCCAGAAGATGATGTCAGTATAGATGAATGTTTAAGGATTTTTATGCTGACTTTTAGCAATTAAACCACCCCTATGTTTTGTATAAAAATTTTGGGTTTGTTTTGTCATACCAGATTTAGAATGGAATCTTTAAGTGATCACATTGCAAAAGAATACCAAAACTCTGCACCAAGAATCCTGACAAATAAAATCTGAATAAAGAAACAAGATTTTATGCACTAATCCCTGAAGTCCATAACAGCCATTTCCATAAATATTGGTTGATAATAAAAATTGAATTATGTCTGAAGAAAAATTTATTGAGAGACAGTACTCGTGTTCATTGTAATTTTTTGTTGAAGTTCTCACTCATACATATTTTTCAGGAAAAAAAGGATCCTGCTAGTGGAAATGTATTTTGTTCTTTGTTTAGGAAACATAGAATTTTCAAAAGAAAATCAATTAAGCTCCCCTAAGATGAGTTGCTAAGTATCAGCTGCCTGTATACAGTGACCTAGAGCTCACCATAATATGAATAATAGAGGCTGAAGTGGAAGAAATTACTGAAGTGGAAGAAAAGAGCAAATTACATTACAATTTATCTGTCCTTTGAGTAGATATGCTTGAAGAATTTTTGAGCTTAGGATAAAATGAAAAATCATTCACTTATCTGCTTTGTTCTACTTCTCTGCATGGTAGCAATCAGATGTATTGAGACTGGTTAAAACTAACAAAAAATGTATTTGACAGAGACAAATCATCTGTGCTATGTAATAACCTGCAAATAATTATGTTGTCTGAAAAAAAACCTTTTAAAATCCAGGTTAATTACTTAAGATGTCTGGTATTATAATAGTCAAAATAATATTTGGGTTTACTAAACACTGCAGTTTTAAATCGTGTAGCAGCATAAACAGATTTTACTTTCCAAGCTGTACTGGGTAGGACTTATGGAAAATGGAGACACTGACCTGAAAGATTAACTTTGCCTTATGTTGTTAATTTATCATAAAACAGCAAGGACTAGTAGTAGGACAGGGACAGGATTTACACAGTTAAGCCTTGATTGGGAAAATCTGTAAAAATGTGACAGATAACTGACCAAAATAAACCGATGGAAATATATTTTCACGAGAACTGTGGAGAAAAATTACTGCATCAAGTGAAATATGACAGTACCAAGGTACACAGGTACTTGTGCAAGACAGGGAACCACAGGGAGCAATATTCTGGATATAAATGTGTGTGCTGTGCTCTTGAAGGAAGTACGTGTTAGAGCCCTGGAACCAGGGGAAACACAGGGGTTGTACCAAACTGCTATGAAACACCCACACGTAGATGAGGCTGACAGCACTGGAGTGCAGGGAGCTGGCCAAGAGGTCAGAGTGGAGATGGGAAAGAGATAAATCTACAAGCAGATGCAGGCATGGCCTGACTGCTTCTCCCCATCACTTGGCATGCACAGGTGGAGGGGGTTCTGTGACTGATTTACAGCAGCACCCCCTGAGCAGTACTAAGGCACTGCAAGACAAAAGCAAGTGAGAGAGGTATGAAGGAAGCAGAGCTGGTACAACAGACACTTGCCTATTACATCTAAAATGCTCATAAAAAGATGAGTGTTCAGAAGTATTTTTAAAACTGATGTACACGTGGCCTTTATGGTCCAGAAAAAAATTCTGAAATTGCCATTGGAGCATAACTTGGGAAATGTTCATGGTGTGTGTGTGTGTGTGTGCGCGTGCATGCACATCTCAGGGCAGGTTGGTAAAAATGGCTCTGATGGGATAAACATCTCATTTTGTGCCTTTTACAGGAAACTAAATTGGTTAGATCACAAGTGTGAACTAACAAACAGCATTCAGTTCTGTGCCATAGTTAAGTAAGAGGAATGGAATAAAATAAATGTATTTTATTTTTAAAAAAGCACTGTGGAGGTTGATATATTGTGATGTGTTGACAGTTTTATTAATTTCAAGATGTAATTTAACAGAGAACTTGAGTACGATTTTATTTTTGTTTTGAAACAAGAAGCAGACTGTCCAAATGAGGCCATAACATGCAAGGACTGTGCCTGAGATCTCACATCCAGGTCCCAAATAAAGAATGGATGAAGAGTTGCTTGTAGAATGTTGGCCATGCATAGTCCTGGTGAGGGCAGTGCCCAGTACCCAGCACGTGAATAAATGAAATCCCACTCTGTTGCATGCACACACACACACTCACACACTCACACACTCACACACTCACACACTGCTGTAAACTGATTCCTCTGGGAGCTGGATGGATCCTCAACACTTTATCAGGACAGGGATAAGCCCTGGTGAGGACACCTTAACAAACTGTACTGCTTAAGCTTTTAGGAAAGTAAGATTTCTGTCCCTTGTATTCTGTCAATGAAAGGCTAAATTTAATAAATGCTTTTTAAATAACACTAAAGTTAATAAATGCTCTGAAGCAATGCAATCCACATTAAAAGACTCTTCCAACATCTTAACATGCTACAGGGCATAAGAAGGATCTTCTATGAAGTGTTACTTTTGTAAATTAATTCCCAACAGTAAAAAAAACTTGGATACACAGCTAATGAAAAAATATTATACTTTGGCTATAAACCTCAAGGCTGTTATTTACTGAAATATAAAAAATAACACATTAAGGAATATATTTTCAGCAGTTATTAGAGTTGTATAGCTAAATGTCCATAAGAACCTCTGTGAAAATATAAATGCAAGACCATACACAAACAAGCATTTAATAACTTTTTAAATAAGATTATTTAACTATAATTAATTTAACAGTCTTTTCATTTAAGTTCCAGGTTTACTTTATAGAATCAAACTTATTTTTCTTCCCAAGAGGTCACCTGCCAATAGAAAAATGGGGCTTTTTTAAGGCAAAAAATATCTGGGTGCCTTATGAAACACTGACCATTTGGAATTTAGAAACTATCTGAATGACTCAGAGTTAACAGTTAATAAATAACATCAGACAATCACTGTGCTTGTGACCTTGATTCTACGAAATAGACTTACAAATTTTAATGATCAAAATGATCTGACAATATCATTAAACATAATATTATTCCTACATAATTACTGAAACTAGTGGAAGTATTGCCACAAGAAAACTTGTCACTTCACCATGATAAGACTATTTCTTTATGATTTCACCAGTTTTCATTTATGCTATGAATCATTTTAGTTTGCTCTGAATAATGTCTTGCATCAACCTCATGTGCTGTAAAATAATAGAAGATCTATCTGCACATATATATACAATTTTTCATAGTTTAATGATTTCACATTGTTAACAAGAAACTTGTGCTGAAATTCTGACATTTCCAAGAAATAATTCCCTAGAACTGTATCATAGAAAATGTTGACATTTGGATTTTTCATTTTAATCATAATAAGAGCAGATTCCAAAATGTCAGATTTTCCTACAGAATAGTAATTCTCTTTTTGACCACCCCTAATATGTCTACCAAAAAATCTGGTAGTGGTTCAGTGGGTAATGTCCTGTATTTTGACTTATTTTGCTGAGCTGCCATGACAAATTGGTACCTTTTGCTTGTTCTCCTATATTGTACTATTTTAAACCCTCTCTTTCTCCTTGTATTGCATTATTACCATTATTACAGAAAGCTCACCAGGTTTTTTTTTTATCTAATCTTTTTTAAACATAGCCTTCCACAGTGGAGCCTTCATCTGCAGCTGCTGTGTCTGAGTCAATTAATGGTGACGAGAGTTATGTCTTCTTCGGACACCAAATTCTCTTTTTGGCACAAGATGTCACTGCTGGTCAATGACCTCTATTTGAAGCCATGGACATCATCTTCCCCAGACAGGGGCACCCAGTCACAATCTATTGTTGAATGTACCCTGCAGACTTCTGGCATGACCATTGTGGTACAAGTGGTAATTATTGACAGGTTTATCTCTAGAAGAACACGTGGGTGGTGAATAAAATGTCCAACAAATGATGTAAAGGGCAATATAAAAGGTAGACACAAATTTATAATATATTTTCCTATGATCTTGTTCACCAGGAACAATATTAAAATTAAAAGTCCCTTTCAAGAACTAAGGAACAAAATCTGATATCCAAAGACATGCACTAGCAGACCCTTTGATACTCCCCAGCTCTATAGTGCCAGTGCATGACTGTGATGTGCAGAAGATTCCATATGATCAGGAATTTCCATGAGCAGTCCCCTTGCTGTTTTCTTCTCACTCTAATGTAGAACTGCTGAACATTTTCGGTGACTCAGAACTTACCTTGATCTTGTACAACATGAGTTAATAACACCTGAAGAGAATAAGAGCAGGAACTTAAAAAGAGGTCATAAAAGAAAAGACCTTTGAATTACCCACAGCAGTTTTAGATCTCTATTACCAAAAGATAAGCCATCCTTAATATGCAGAGCACATCTTTACAGTATTATCTTGATAAAATCTGGATAGTTGGATACTTGCAGAAATGTTAGTCTTCAATCACTGCTCAATTTGACCTACTTCTGTGAAATATGTAATTTGGAAGGATATTGAATATCTGTAGAAAATGTTCTCTGTGATCACAGAGCTATAATGAGTCATCATATAATAATGACATTTTCTGCCCGTGATGGTAGGGTGAATGTACATGGGACCAGAATAAATCATTGGGCCTCTCTGAGGTACTTAGTACAATAGTTCATCATTTCAGGCAACAGTGCCATTTGATCTCATTTTCACATTCAGTAACTTGTGTCTTTTTTCAAAGCAAAATGGTAAATTAACTAAGGCAGATTTAAAACAGATATCAAAGAAAAATATCCCAGGTAATTGAACAATGAAGTCATATGGTGTTGGCCATGAACACACATGATGGTGATGGTAAACAAAATTTTATTTATATCTGATAAAATATCCCCTGGTGCAACTGGTTATATGTTTTATACTGGTTGGTTGAAAGGATACGTCTCCTGGAATGCTACCTCATACCTTTTAAAATCAGGCAAAACAACTGGTTAAATTATTATTATGCCTATAGAAATCATAGGTATAGATGCAGTACTGAAACAATTACTAGAAAGAGAAGTGATAACTGCCTATTTTATAGCAGAAACTGTTGTAAAACAAGTAATTCCAAGACAATGTGACCAAGACCAGCAGTATGAGGTTCAACAAAGCTGTGTTGAGTCTTGCCCTTGGGTAACAACAACCCCATTCAGCAGTACAGTCTGGGGGAGGAGTGGCTAGAAAGCTGCCCATGAAAAAAGGACCTGGGGATGCTGGTTGGCATCTGGGCTGAGCCCAGCTGGCCAAAAAGACCAATGGTATCTTCACTTGTATCAGAAATAGTGTTGCCAGCAGAACCAGGGAGTTTTTTGATTTTTTCCTCTGTACTCGGCACTGGTGAGGCCACACCTTGAGTTCTGTCAAGTTCTGGGTCCCTCAATTCAGAAAGTACATTGTGGTGCTGGAGCATGTCCAGAGAAAGGCAGTGAAGCTAGTGAAGGATCTGGAGAGTGAGTCATAAGGAGTGGCTGAAGGAGCTGAGCTGGAGTTGTTCAGTCCGAAGAAAAGGAGGATCAGGGGAGATTTTATTACTCTCTGCAACTACCTGAAAGGAGGTTGTGGCCAGGCAGGGGGTTGGCCTCTTTTGCCAGGCAACTAATGACAGGGTGAGAGGATTTAACCTCAAGCTGCACCTGGCTCCACACTGGACTGCTTGGAGCTCACTGGGGCTAATTGGCATCAGTGTTGATACCAGCCCTGCCAGAGCCAGGCTTGAGGTGTCACCGTGCCCTGCAGGTTTCTCCAGTGGCTAAACTATTGCAGCAGTTTGTCTCCTTTCACCATGAAATCAGTCATTCCTAGCCCTGCACCCTCAGCTACTTGTGAAGCTAGTTCTGTAAGCTGGCCCATAGAAAAGAGAGAAACAAACAGAAATTGCTAATAACCTCAAAAGGGCATTATTAGTTTTTAATACTGATGGTTTCATTAGTCTGGCTCACAGCATGAATGCACATGCAGAGTTGAATCAGCTTAACTGAGTAGGTAGTAAAATGTGTTATAGAGGAAGTTTCAAATAGTCAGAAAAAAGGTAAGTCAGGGACCTCAATTAACCAGCTTTGCTATTGCACACAGGAAAACGAATATCTTCTCTAAGCAAGTCATCTCAGATACAAAATTTGACCTACCTCATCAGAGCTCTTCACAGAGCAGGATTACCTTTGACTTTGTCACAGTTGTGAGAGCTGAGTACTTTGAATCTCATTTTCAAGTCAAACTTCTTGAAAAGGAGACTCAGTATTTACTATATAGCTGATAAAAGTTTAGCAAGAACTATTCAGTTGCCTTAATCATGGAGAGATCTTTTCTATTGCTACAGTACAGGTTCTTGCACAGTTATCACTTTATATACTATTTATACTGCATATAAATATCTCAAAGGTGGGTGCCAAGAGCATGGTGTCAGACTCTTTCCAGAGGTGCCCATGACAGGATGACGAGCAGTGTCCATGCACCGACACACAAGAAGTTCCCTCTCAACACGAGGAAGAACTTTACAGTGGCAGAGCACTGGCACAGGCTGCCCAGGGAGATCGTGGATTCTCCTTTCTGGGGACATTCAAATGCACCTGGAAACGTTCCTGTGCTACCTATTCCAGGTGACCCTGCCTTGGCAGGGGGTTGGACTGGAGGATCACCAGAGGTCCTTTCCAAACCAAAGTGTTCTGTGATCCTGTGATAAACAGGATTCATCTCCAGAGATTTTTTATTATTATTTCAGAAAAACAAGACATGCAAGTAACTGACCATAGTATTCTAAATATCTTTACATATGAGTATTTGCCTTTGTAATCTTAATAACATTATTTCAGTACCTTTCTTTGTGTAATTGTGGGGGTAGAGGGTGGGGCAATAGGTATCATATTATTGTCATCAAGATGGGGCCCAACACCTCCTTAGTTTCTGTGACCTTTTGCCATGCTATCCAAGGAACTGTTTTCTTCTTCTGTGTTATATATATATGCATATTCATTTAAAAGTCTAAAATCTAAAATCCCATAGATACATATTTTCCAGTATTTATGCTCAGTACATTCTTGTGTTGTGGGGGCAAATTACTAATGCCACTATAATAATTTCAAAAATAACTTTAAATAAATTTTTTCCTCCTGTCACAATATAGTGTATTAATAAAGACAATGAGAGGAATTATGTTGTATTAAGTAAGTAGTATAAAATGACATATTACATTCTAATTAGTTGTACTTTTATAAATTCAGCAAACAAAGACTTGGGGATAAAAATATTACAATTACAAAATCCAAACCTTTTCTAATGTTATTTCTCTAAGGTATTTTCATTTGAAATTATTTATTATATGCAAAAAAGTCTTACAATTTTTCCTCCTATTCTTTACTAAGTATCCTCATTTCAGGATCACTTTACCGACTGTGTAAGTTTGGAAACATGACATTATTATATTATGCACAGGCTGGAACAACAATAGTATTTGATTCCACCCCCAAAAGAGTTAGTTCATGGGAGAAAAAAAATTCTATCACTGTCTTTTCATATAAACATACACAGCAACAAATGTACAAGCTTGGACTCAGGAAGTCCCTAAGATTTAAATTGTTGAAAATGAGGACTGTGCACTGGAACTGTCATTTGTTTATGCTCTTTTCATACTTATTTTGCAAAAGTGGCCATCATTTGTCTGTTAGTAAAAATTTGAGTTGACCAGATTTTTAGTCTGTCCCAGGATGGCTGTTGAGTTATTTTGGTAAGTGCATTGTATTGCCATATAATGTCATCTTCTTTTTCAAGGCAAGGCAGTAAACAAAGAATTATTTGATTATTTCAAGAATATTTTTATTCTTTTCTTTCAGTGAAATCTGTTTCTCTGAAACATGTTTTCTTAAAAGTGATTGCTATGTTAGAACATTAGCTTGTTTTCTTTATCATGATATGAATGCAATTGTGTACTATACTAACAGTAGCACCAGTGGACAAATACATATTTCAGTACAAATAAAAAACTCTCAGTAGCCCCTATATTCTAATTTATCCTGAATTTTCTTTCAGCTGATGCAATAAAAGCAATAAAACATAAAACAGGATTACAAACAAGTTTACTGATGACACAAAGCTGAGAGGAGTGGATGATAACCAAGTGCTGTGAGCCCTTCAGAAGGACCCAGACAGGTTGGAGAGATGAGCAGAGAAGAAATCTGAAATTCAACAAAGGCAATTCAGGGTCCTGCATCTTGGGAAGAATAAACCCCAGCAGAAGAATAACTGCACCAGTAAAAGCTGGAGGCTGACCTGCTGGAAAGCAGCTCTGTGGAGAAAAACGTGGGGCATCCTGGTGGGTAAAGGCTGTCCCTGGGCCAGCAGTGCCCTGGAGGCCAAGAGGTCAGTGGTGTCCTGGGGGATGTTAGGAAGGGCATTGGCAGCAGGACAGGGGTGGGAATCCTTCCCTCTACTCAGCCCTGGTGAGCCGCATCTAGAACTCTGTGTCCACTTCTGGGCTCCTGGAGAAGGTTCTGGAGGGCAACAAAGAGGAGCAGGGGGCTGGAGCATCTCTCATAAGGAACGGCTGAGGGGACTGGGTGTGTTCAGCCTTCAGCAGTGACAGCTGAGGGGGAATCTCATCAATCAATGTCAGTATCTGAAGGGAGGTGTCAAGAGGATGGAGCCAGGCTTTTCTTGGTGGTGCCAGGCAATGGGACAAAAGGCAACAGGCAGAAATTGATGCACAGAAAGTTCCACCTGAATATGAGGAAGATCTTTACTGTGCAGGTGACTGAGCACTGGAACAGATTGTCCGGAGAGGATCCTCCCTGACTGGAGATATTCAAGAACCATCTAGGCACAATCCTTTGCCATGTGCTCAGGGATGACCCTGCTTGAGCAGGAAGGTTGGACCAGATGATCCACTGTGGGCCCTTCCAACTTTATCCATTCTGTGATTCTGTAGAGTTCAGTGCTCTACACAGTGGAGGAGTTTGAGATCCTCTGCAGACAGAAATGCATTGTGCAGTATGTGTATATATATATATATATATATATATATATATATATATACAACACAACAGAGATTATATATTTTTACACGTAATTCTTTTAAATATCTGCAAATAAATGATTAGGCCACTAATTGGCCCTAATGGCTGAGATAACACAGCGGCATGGAGAAGATCACTGGAAAATATGTGAGAAACCACTGGCTGTGGCAGTGGCACAGCAAAGAACTGAAAAACATACAGGTAGTGTCATGAGGCTGTCTGTGTCAACAGGTGTTTAACCAAGTTTGCAGATAAGGGAGAGTCCAGTGGTATTTTGGGGATTAAAGTCCTCAAGGGTCAGCAATGCCTTCTGCAAAGGTACCAGTGCTAACACATAAGGCAGGGAATGCCTGGGTAAAGGCATAGTGAAACTGGAACTGATGGTGGTAAAGTTTCAGCAGGCTGTTCCTTTGGGACTGAGGATGGAGAAAGGGAAGTACATATGTGGTGAAAAAGAGGGTCAAAACCCAGAAAAGCAGAACACAAAGTTTTCACATCACACAGTTGTTACTGCTCTCAGGGTCACATGAACATTGAACCTCTTTCTGCAGTCAGAAGGATGGGAATGGTGGCCCTGGCTTGTGAGGTTAAAACCTGGACTTGATGGATCATGGTATCTGATACCATTGCATCAAGGCTTGTTTGAGCCTGGTGGCATCCGTATCTCCCCAATAATTGCCTAATAAAAGCAAATGAAAAGTATTCTACCTCTTTGGAGCCAGTGGGAAGTGGAAAGTAGAGGCAACAATGTCTGCTTCCACTTGCTAAATAAATGACCTTGTTAGATTACCTTTTTATTTACCACTTGCTTAATGGTGCCTTCAGTTAATTTTTCTGGCATTGAATTTCCACAGAAATTCATAACAGTAAATAATGTTGTGAGTTTTTTCCAGGTTCTAAATTACAGCCCAGGTCACTTTCTAAAAGTCACATCTCATAAATTAAAATCAGATAAAATAGTATGTTCATATACACAATTTTCATATGCACCCAGAAAACTATCATATTCAGTAGTTTTTGAAAAGGTTCTCAAAACTGAGATTTATAGTATATCTTGTGCTTACATATAGTGATGTGAACAAATATAGATTTGTCTATCTATACCAGGTTATAGCACCTTAAAATAATCTACAATCCAATCCCTGTTCTCAAAGTAAGAGACAAGAACCTGCATTTCTCCACCATTATCTGGACTCTCACTATTTTCCTGATTCATCATTCCCACGTGCATGTTTGAAGTACAAAATCAGTACTTCAAACTTTCAGAGTTCAAAAGCTACATGGAAACCACCACTTGAAAGACTACTAAAATATAAGTATACCTCTACTCAATATTTGCTAGTTTATGTCAATTAACAAATAAAGATTACAGGTATTTCCCTAGGAAAATAGAGTAGGTTCACAGACTTGTGCTACTGAACAGTCAGAGTCTAAAATGCATCAGTACACATGAATGCCTTTTTCCACAGGCTTTTCTTTTATTTAATTGAAAAGGCTTGGAGAAAGTTTGTTATGCATGTAAATTGTGATGGTAGTGGTAGAATATTGGTGACATTTTTGCACTGAGCATGGCAATGATTTTTTTACTGACCAGCTGCATGGCATTTTTTTCTCCAGGCTCTGCAGAGTGCCTGCAAAGCACAGCTGATTGCCTTTTCAGCTCCATCTGGGGTCTGTTCTGATACTATGTTCTTTGTCACACTTTGGGGGCTTTTCACAGCAAAACTATGGCCCAAAATGATCTTACTGTTGTTCAATGCCTCTTAAAGTTCTGTTTCTTCTCTTCCTGCCTTCACTCTTTACCACAGAAATACTTGACATCCTTTCTGTACTTGCTCTTTTTATGCCAGTAGAGCAAATAGACTTGGCAGGTAGTTTGGCAATAATTGATCATATCCAAATGGTAATTGAATTTTGTTTGCTCTCATAATGGAAGAGCCAACACCATGCTGTCAATTTTGTGATCATGGGCACCAAATTACTTTACTCATTTCTTTGCTCATGCTACAATCCACATATCTGGATACAAAACTGTACAAGTTACATAGGTTGGAAAGGGAGAGGAGAGGAAAAGACTGAAGACAGTGTGGCTTGGTGCAGTCACATTAAAGAGACTGGAGCTGTCATATCCTCTCCCAAGAAAATACATTGTGCTTTCATTTCAGACGAGGATTTTTGTTCATTTCACATTATCAACTACACAATTTTTCAAGGCAATAATTCCAGATTACTAGCTGGGGAAACTATCTGCAATATTTATTTATCAGTGGGCCAGATAATCCACTTTGGCAACTGTGTCAAACACCAGCTGGGGCTTGGGCTCAGTTTTTCTTAATTACAAACACTGTAATTGGCTGTGTATGTAACACAAGAGATGCTTTTGTGTCTGTTACAATACAACACTTACCATCAAGATTTTGAGATTTTATTTACTGACACTTCTTTCAGATGTGAATAAGAATAAAGTAAGGAGACTGGCAGTCCTGTTCCCCCATCCCCAGTCTCTATAGTACACTAAATCTCTCCTCGTGTCATATCAGTGAATCTAATCAGGAATGGAAAAATGGTACAGTGCAAAATAGCTAATATTTTCTAGTTCTCAATGCATTTCAGTTAGACAAGTAAGGTGTTGCTTATTATTAAGTTGGTTTTCTGTTAAATGTGTCAAAAAAACACCTTGGACCTGGATCTACAAATGAAGCTCCATCTGATTTCAGAATGAATTATGTATCTCAGTACCTGTGAGGAGCTGGGCTTGAATGCTTGTTCAGATTAAATATAATAAAGCAGAATAAAAATAAAATCAGTTATTTTTTCAACCTCTTAAAAAACATTCTAATTATGGTAGATGGAAAAGGGTTTAATTCTAATTCAGGAAAAGCAGATAGCCATTCCTTATTTACAAGTCTATCTCTACTTAGCTGTGCAATTTGTTTTGTTTTTTTTGTATTTTCATAAAATTTGGTTTTTCTTTCTTTACAAAATTATTCTCAAAGTTTTCTGAGAGGTAGAGAGGTGCAATTATTTAAACATGAGGAACTGAGAAGTGTAGAAACAAAGAGGCAGATCTAAGTATTTTATCTGCAATGTTTTAACACCTGCCTTTATGATACAGAGCTAGTTTTTCATCCTCAGCACTATATTCAGCACCTTTGTTGCCTGTCTGCAGTTTGCCTGGCACTGAAGAATAAATGCCTTTGACATTTGCATGTTGAATAGAAAAACCAATTTAACTGGCTAGTAGAAACACTAAAATTAGATTTTAATGCTCACAATTCAGCTGGCTGTAGCTAAACATCCTACGGTAGTCACTGGAGGAAATGGGAACTTAAAAAGTATGTTTCACAGTAGAAGATGTCTTTTGTCTGTTTCTTGCCAGTCATTGTAAAGGGGCCTGAGAACGACCAGCTAAGATGTGGACAACTGCTTTGTAAATACCATGGTGAAGCCTGTCAAAGTGCACACCAGTTAAACTGGGATGCTCAGCTTACCAGAGTTTGAACTGATGGGTCTGCAGGGAAAGATAGACAGAGTTTGGGCACCTGTATAGTTTTATGCATTTACCCCATTGAAATGCCAAAAGCACACAGAGCATGGAGATGAGAAGGTTTTATGACTCGATTTCATCACTTTTTTGCTGAATGGCAAGTTTGAGGCAGCATATTTTCTACAGTGATTAAGGGAGACATGGTCAGTTAAGCAAAATGTAATCCATTGCAATGTTGGATTAAGTCCTCTGTGCCTCCTTAGTCTTGGTTTCAGTCTCCTACAAGCAACAGGGTGTGATTTTCTTCCTTCGTCTTGGCTCTGGACCTCTGTTCACTAAGGGTCAAAAGAAGGTTTCTTAAGTCTTTTGTGGGCTGAGTCACTGCCTCAGGAGATGCAGATCTCATCTCTGTTTTACTTGCTCATCAGCCATTACTTACTTTTCTGGGTGTCTGGAGAGATCAGCATGGTAGCTGTTCAAGCAGATCACAGAAGTCACCGACACACAACCTAAAGTAAATTTCTTGGCAGGACAAATAAAACCTGTGGGCAGTGATGCCTGCCCTGCAAACACAGACCTCACACAAATCACAGCTCAGCCCTGCTCATCCAGCCAGTTGAGATGACCCCTGGGAATGGAAAGCTCACTGTGCTCATTGCTCAGATCCTATATCCAGCAATTCCTCTCCCCAGCCTGCAGCTTCCATATGGTGTTGCAGATCAGAGCACAGTGATGTCATTATGGGGGGTGCTATTTATTGCTTTCTGAGTTAGGTGTTACCTTCTCATCCAGCTCCTAATGGATTTAGATAGCCAGGTCCAGCTGGGGACATGCAGTGAGGTATCCTTTGTCCAGCTGGGTAGGTTTTTGGTTGCTGCTGCAGGGACTCACTCAGAGCTTGGGTGATGGTTGCAACTTTTCAGACAAAAAAAAAAAAAAATCTGTAGGTGGGTCCATCATAAGTGAATTTTTTGAGTGTTTTACTTTAACAAAATTTAGTACAGTCTGTCCACTAGGTTTATATAGATAGAATAATTTAGAGTGATTGGCATAATAATAAAAGAGAAAGTTCTAGATTTCCTCTCTGTCTGTGCAGAATTACAAACTGCTTTTTCTAATAGAATCCTGAAAGTCTTCCCATGGATATTCCATCCAATATAAGGTATTTATTCAGGCCTTGAATAGAAAACATACATGGATCCAAAAAGAACTTCTGCAGCAAACTTCATAGAATACTAATGGAAAGCAGGGTGGAAAAGGATATGAAAGTATGTGGATTAATTTTAAAAATCAATTAATGTTAAGAGATAACATCTTGCAATACATAATGAAATTTATTCCTGACTTTGTAACAGTTCCTGTATTCCTTTTTTGCCATGCAAATTGACATAATATGGCATTATGCTTATGTTTACAATAATTCTCCATATTTTGGTTTACAATTATTATTTCTCTGCTAGATACAGTGGTTGGTTTGAAATATAAAAAGGCAAATTAATGAATCTCATGAAGCAGTAGGTTGTCACTTTTATTGGAATTTAGGCAACCTTTTCTTGAATCCTGATTAAACTCCCTAATACCAATGTAGATAAAAAAAAAAAAAAGGGATTGTATCAGATCTATATAAGTTGATACTCAGAAATAAAACTTACACAAGAGTGCAAATCTACTTCAACCAAACACATCTTACCTCTTTTAAGCTAACAAATTAGCCTAAAGATTAGAAAAAAATTTCAGAGATCAGAAGTTGTGAACAGAAGTCCCTGCAAGGCCTGGCTTGTAATTTACCTTTGGAAACAATTGCACTGTTGTGGCAAGGTCTGTACTGTAGCTGTCAGTCTGGGAGAAGTTTCTCACTATTAAAGGAAAATGCATTTTAAGTGCAGATGGATAATAATGACATCATCTCTGTCTATGTGATAGAGGCTGTTATCATTGTGTATGCTCCTATGCATGAGTGCACATGCTTATATATTTACATAAAAGCAATCATTAAATTGGTGGCTTGCTGGTTTTATTCCTCTCTTTTTCTTCTTACACAGAAGAGGTGATCTCCTGCTTAGATGTTGACAGTATAAAAGATGCACAGAAGCATACTTCAGGAGGCGTAATTTTAATTTTTGACAGTTTGATTTAACTTCAGTTTTGCCTATCACAAATGAAGCAATATAACATTTATTTCTCGTGCCTCACTGCACACACTACATATTAACAGATTTATTTTTGTCCAGCTTCACTTCAGATAGCCTTTTTTTTTTTAATATAAGTTATTTCTCTAGAATGGTTTAGAGTACTTTTTTAATGGAAGATTGGCTAAGTGTGAAAATTATGGTTTCTCATACAACATTGTAAAAATCTAAGTTTGGAACAGAAACTCCTGTCATATGGTATGATAAAGCCTAATTGCTCTTGTCGCGTTGAATAATACTTTTGTGTGAATTCTTGAGAAGAAACCAGTGTATATATAGATAATATATAGCATTAAAAATAGGGATGGAGCAGCCAGTAGTTCACATAGCAGCCATTCGTGTCAGTTTCTGGGGAAAGTGTAGCCATTATCTGGGTTCTCATACTAAACCAGTTCCTGTAGAAAAACAGCCATGCAAGTAAGGAAAGTGTCGGTGCCAAAGAGAAACTATGAGAAAAGTTGTGATGTGTGCTCTACCCAAGTTCTGCTTTAGGCATCTCATGTTTCCTCTGCTTCCACCGGCAGAAGTAACCATCTTCAGCAGTGGTGACTGAGGAAACCCCAACCACACTTACAAGTATTTACGTGGAAATGCTGAAGACTGAAATAGGTTAAGTCTTAAAAATACACAGAAGTACTGAAGTAAACTCAGACTAATTATTTAAAATAATTCATCAAACACCAGAAACATCTTTTTTGTCTTTTTGGAAGTCAAAAGAAAAATCTGCTCTCATTTTGAAAACAAAGCAGGGCTATGTGAAGCAAAGCTTTGTTTTCTAGATTCTTTGGAATGAAAAAACTTGAGAAGGAAAATTATTTTCACTACCTAACATTTATAGACGGGTAGGATTTCAACCATACCAATGCTCTCAGCACTATGATGTGTTGATTTGGACTCCTGTATTCAAGATACAGGTCTTTTATAGCCCTGTTCTGAGATACAGTTGTTGCTCCACTGCAGCACTGAGATCCTAAAATTTCAGGGCTGGCCTCTGAACATTAGAACATTGACATATATTTGGACACATATATATTTGAGATTTTCTGGACATAAACTGAGTAAGTAGAAGAGAAGAATGGGACAGACTGAAAAGACATAGTTGAAGATTAACAAAGAGAATAAAGGTAAGGGAAAAGATAGAAACAAACAAATGAGGGCCCCTTTTCTTGAAAGATGAAGAAACAATCTGATGCATTCCTAATAGCTATGAAAACATGTAGGCTTGAAGGACTGAGCATGAAATTTCTCTTGTTCCCCATTACAAAATTTTGTGTGTGTGTGTGTGTGTGTGTGTGTGTGTGTGTTGTTGCTTTTTGTTTTTTGTTGGGTTGAGTTGGGTTAGGGTTCTTTTGGGTGGGCCAGGGTACACACAACCTGTGTTTGTGTTTGGTTAATTTGTCTTTCCCCTCATGACTATCTGTTCCATAAAATTTTGGCTACTGAGTAACTCCAGTATGTCTTAGAAGATTTTATGGGCTAAGACACTTGGCTGCTTTCTCCCTTTCCAGGTGAGTCTAGGCTGCATCAGCATTTCTTTCCCCTCAAAATTTATGTTCAGACTGTAAGGAGAATGAAAATTGAAGGTGGGAACACCTCCACTTCATATTATGAATTTCCAATGTGCCAGGGGAAGTGGTGGCAGGAAAAGAGAGGGGAACATAAAAAAAGTAAGAAAATCTTTAAGAGAAGATGTGGTCTCTTGCCTAAAAGTAAGAATTTGGTTTCCCATAGGAGCAAAGTCTTTGGAATTTCAGTCCTTGGGAGCTGTAAAATACAGGAAAGGGATTGGTACAGTCGCCAACACTGGCAAGATGTGGGTCCTGGCTGTGTTTTGTCTGTGTTTTGTAGATGTCTGGAAATCTGCTTAATTTCTGCTAATTGTGATGATCTGTTAAGTGGTGGAGCAGAAATATAAAGGAGTGATCATTGCTGGAACAACTGGCAGTGCCCAAAGAATTGTCAGCATTTGGGACCCAAAAGGAGATGGAAATGCTGTACACAAAGTGTGAAAGGCTCAGTTGAAATTTCCCTGATACTGACAAGTATCTATTTAGTCTGTAGTGTTCCTCCCCTGTGCAAAGTCATGGACTAACATCCTCTTCAAGCAGGGCACAGTCATGCACTGGCAGCGCAGGACAACAAATAAAACAGAGCCTCTTTCACTTGTAGAAGAAATTACTGACTCATTTTTTCTGCAGCAAAATTGCTGCAGATTTGTAGGTGTTCTTTTAGAGGTTCTTTCTGTAAACTTCAGATAGGTTTTTCACCTTTAGAACAAAGTTTCAAGCTTCAGTAATTTTCTGGGTTTTTTTGAGATCTGAGACAGAGGCAAGAGACCTACATTCTTAAATAATGTGATTGGTAAAGCAGTTTTATAATTTTAGATTTCTGCGTTTTTTTTCTTTAGCAAAGAAACTCAGTAATGTTCCTAATATATTTCTTGTAGTCTCACTGATGAATATCAACTTTCAGCTACTGCTGCATCTTTCAGGCAACACCTAGACTTCACAATATTTTGAGTGAAGGAGCAAGGAAAAATTGGAGTCCATAATAGCAAGGTCCAAAATGAAAGATATCACAGAAATGTTTTATGTGTACAATGTATTATATTCTTTAACAAACTAAAAACCATTTTGCTGATGTAAATATGTACAATATCCCCCATGTTGCAATTCAATGAAATACTTATTGGAAAATATTTCTTCAATAGAAATACTTCTATTGAAATGCTTCAGCAAGTGGCAGATGGCGAGACCCAGTAAACTACAGCCTGTAAAGTCTTGAAGAACTTAAATATGTTGCGTTATGAGGCAAATAGAAACTTGAAAAAGTTTGTGTTTCATTTCTTTGTACAGTATGTCATGGGCCACCCTCAATTCCCAATTGCCACTCTTATCCTAAGTGGTGTTCTTTGATTATTTCATGTCTGAATATGTTATTATATACAATTAGCTTGTTTCTTTTTCTACTCAAAAGAAAATAATTTACAAAAGGTTAAATTATTTACCAAACAAATTACTGTTTTCATAGTTCAGTAAAAGCACACTCTAGGGTGAATGGACCCATTAGGAGGAGAATGAAAAATCCTTTTTTAGTACAATTCCACATGAATTCAACCAGAGAGAGTCAAAGATGTTTTACATCTCCCAGCTATAGGGCGAAGTCCAAAGCTGTGCAATCCTTCCTAGCCCCTCATGCAAGATCGAGTTTAGCATTCTGTTATCCTTCTAAGAACTACAAATATTTTCTTCTGTTTTAGTTCATGCATTTTTTTTTGTATTTTCAGCTTCAATCTTTGCAAAAAAAAAAAAAAGAAAAAAGAAAAAACCTCAAGAATGTGTTTGTATTCCACTGAATCTATTAGACTTTGGCACTGATTTGAATGACTGTAAAGAGAGGCCTCCAACTGGGAACATTTTATGCCTATTTAGAAGGCAGTTTCACACTGTTAGAACAGTGATCATTAAGGGACCTAAGCGAGACAGCACACAATGCTCCTAAGCTTGGCATGAAATAACAGGACAGCCAACATTTAATCCTAGCAAGTCCCTTACAGGCATTTACCCTTATGATCTTTGATTCCAATTGTATGATAATTATGATAAGTACTCCCTGCAGTGTAGGAACATTAAAAGCAGAAAAAGATAAGTTACGAAACAGAATTATCAGTATAAAACAGAGAACAATAAAGGGGCAATGAGTTAAGCCTGGGAAACCTAGGCTTGTGTTGATTTAGAAGCTGGAATTGCCTCCTTCTGGAACTGAAAATCTATAACATATGTATTCAAAAAAAAAGAAAAAAGAGCATAAAAAAGATACTTTTGAATGCCTTAGATGCTTCAGTAATTTAATTTAGAAAAAATATCCATCATTTAAAAAATGTATTAATTGTATACCTTTTTATTCAATAATTCATTTAATTGACCCATATAGGGTGATACTGGTTCCCCCTTGTCTAATTACTTAATGCTGAGAGTGATTAGTAAAGGAAAATTATGGAGACAGCATAAGATATGATTTCTACAAAACAAACCTTTCCCTTGTGCTCTTCTGCTTAGCAATAACCAGAAATGTCTGTCTCCTACTTTACTGAAAATCTGGGTCTCATGTAAGCCTGATTATCCCTTAAGGCTCATCCCTCCTAGCCAGTAGAAATGTACATTTCCCGGGAGAATTTTAAAGAAAAGCAAACCCCCCCCAGTTTGCACGTGCTTCCACTTAAAAATTATTAATTGTCTGATTTGCTATATTTTCCTCTGTCTTTGTTAATTACTGTGTTAAGTCTTATCATGAAATATATTTTTTAAGGATTTTTGCTTTTCCTTGCTATCAGAAAATGATTAATCTGCCACTGCCTGTACTAACAAGTTGTGATCGGTGATACATGGACAATAATAGACCATTAGCACTTTAAAGGTTTGTCTCTTAAAAAAAAATGTTTGTCTTCATTTGATGGAATTTTGAGTAACTGGAATTGCTTGTTGCTTCTTAAAAATGCCATAAAGCCTAAAATCTGCCAGGCAGAGATTTATTGGCTGAGCGGGGGCAGAGGTGGTATAGCCATGTCCATTATTACTGATTACATGCTCATCTTGCCTTACCTGATGGCTGAGCAGCTCCCCAGTGCCACCAGGACTATTTTATCCACAGCAGTGATGGCACCAGGCAGGCTTTCTGTCTACAGTGAGTGCAGCTGTTTGCATTGTGGCTTCTTCCACTCTGCAAAACACATTTTCTTTTGGGAGCAGAGGATTAAATCAGGATTGGCAAAAGCAGTCTTCTAGTATTAGAGGCCTTTTAAAAACCTACTCATAATCTCCACCTTAAATAGGAGTAGTTTTTGGTTTTAGTTTTGGCTTGGGGTTTTTTGTTTGTTTGTTTGTTTTTCTGGTTGTTTTTATTTGGTGGGGGTTGTTTGTTTGTTTTTGTTGTTGTTTTGGTATGTGTTTTGATCCTGTTGCTCTTACCATTAGGTTGTATGAGAAGAAAATCTCTAATGTCTGAGGTCTAGACTTTTTTTGCATTGCATATGGTCATTCTGTTCCCAGCATTCTGCAGGGTTGTTTAATTTACATGGTGATCGCACTTTAATATGCATAACATACTTTATGTATTCCCATACTTGGCTAAGCTAAAAAAATCCAATGCTTTCCTTCCCTCAGGGGGAATGGGGGGCTGTTTGGCCCCTCGATCATCCTAATAACTACGCCTCTTACACTTTGGATTTCTCTTTCTAAAGAATTTTATGTACATTTCATTGAGACAGCTGATATACCTTAGCTGCTGCACAGGTGTAATTATTGGATTGCAGAACAGACATCAAAAAGGAATGCAAAAAGAGACTCCCTCCAAACACTACCTTTTCAAATCTTCTGGTAGTGCTAGAGGGAAAAAATGGACAACTATCTTCAAGATTTGATCTTTATGAATCTAACTAGCCAGTCTACTCCCTCCTCCCTACTTTAAGATCATTTGCATGTTCAAAGAAGCAAAATGGCAATATGGACTCTGTGCAACGTCCTTCATGTAGATCAAGGAACCTATGTGGAAAAATTTTTCTGGAACACTCCTCCCTGTCATAGTGTTTGCAGTAGCAGGACCTGGTTTAAGTTCAACCCTGTAAAAAAAATAATACTACAAGCAAACACCTCAATTTTAAACTTCATTGTGGAGTTTGATGCCGACCATCCATAAGCTTTGAAACAAAACCAAACCTTTTGTGGTTGAAACACTTCAGCCTTTCCACTCCTTTGAGAAGGACTGAAAGGAATAGCAGTAATTTCACTGTTTTCTGTTCTCTAATTACAGATTTTAGACACAGTTCAGTCCTTTTTGTTTCGAGGATTTCATTTGTTTCTTTCATTTAATATTACCATACTATTCACCAGTGTTTGCATACCAATAAATTTAACAAAAGAAGAGGTTCTAGCCTTTTATTCTCTAAAAGCTCAACATTTTCATCACATATTTGTGTTCAGCAAAAAGTGATAGAACATTTTATCTCTCTAAAATGCATCTGTAATTTAGATGCAAAATTTAAGATTCAAGGCACAAAGAACTTTAGGCCTAATCAAGAAATTACTATGATGGCATGTGAATGAAGATTGCTGGGAAGCAGTTAGTGCAAGAACTAAGAAGTTTGATCATCTTTTCCATTAAAATCATTGCATTATCTCAGTATTGTACAAACCCAACAAAGGAAGTTACTCAGCATTTCCAAGGAAGGAGAGCCATGATCCAGTGCTTTACTAAGTTGCTGCATAAAACTTGTCTGTAAAACTCTGTCAAATTGCCTACTTTTTTCTTTCACTCCTTTGGCAGAAGCGCATTAACTTAAAACCTAAGTAGGAATATTGCCAGCAAATCTTTTAAAGTGAAATGAGCTTGAGACTTAAAGCTAAAATTATTAGAGTGTGGAGCTTAATGCAAATTATACACATTAGTTTGAATGTCTGATGAACCACTAAATGTTTTACATAATAATTTTGTTACACCTGTACCATTTAATTACCACTTTCTTATCAATAGTCTGCTCAGGGTATATGTTTATCTGCTTGTCAGACAAGGTCCTTTTATACAGAAAGACTTTAAGACAAGGGTTTCCAGATGTGCCCAAGGGAACAAGACATCTGGCTTCAAATGAACATGAATCTTAAAGAACTAAAATGTTTCTGTAAAGGACTGCAGAATCCACTTTCATTTTTATTCTAGTAGTGCTTAGAAACCTCACTTTTGCTGGCTGTTAAGCACATAAAAATGATACTAAAAAGCCTTAACTACAACTGCAATTAAATGCTTTTTTTTTATTTTAATGAAGAAGTGTATGACAAGACTGTCCCTCTAGTTCAGATTTGGTTTAATCTCTTGAGTAAGAGTGGAGTATCTTATGAGTGCTTGGTGAACCACAACTAGCCATGCATGCAGTACAGAGCAAGACAAAGGCTATACTAAGGCAGGGAGAGACTAATGGAGGAGGTGAAGGAGAAAGTGGTAAGAAAGCAGTGAAAGGAAATTAATTTTCTCATTCAGTATCCAAGAGAAACTGTTGCTTTCATTTGTTAGTGGCAACTGTGTAGGGAGCATAGGATACTACATGAGACCTGAACGCTGCTGCTGCTCCTGCTAGCTCCAGCTACTGTGGGAGAACTCTTCCAACCCCTAAATGCTGACTTCTCCCTCTCCATGCATGTTTCTGGGGAAAATCTTAAGGGGGAATTTTTATCATTTTTTACCCTACTGTCTTCTGAAGAGGAAGCTTGTTTAACCCCTGGCAGTCAATTTACACCTGAAGAAATAACCATTTCATACAGGTTATATTAATTGTTTTAGTATAGTTTATGAATAATTAAATAAAGATCTTGCCATTTAGAAGACAGAAACCAGACACAGAAAGGATTAATGCATATTGTGAGTTCTACCTCTTGGGGAAAATGCTGTCTTCTATAAATTCAATATGTATTTTCAATTAAGAAATAAATTTTAATTATTTCTGTTAAAAGTATTTGTAGTGTCAAATCTATTATGTAAAGTTAATTTTTTAGCAGTTAAAAAAGTGCCCATGAAAGACTAGTATTTTCAAACCAACTTAGATAAAATTGGGTGATGTAGAAGCAATTTACACTTCTTAATAAGTACATTGTTCTTGTAGAAAGAGATTGTCATATTCCCTGACAGCCAATTTTCTAGTGATGAATTGTCTAAAACCCATTCTTTCTGATATTTTTAGTAAGTAGATGAATAAGTAGTAAACCAATTTTTCTGCTTTTCTTTACAGATCAAAGCATTCTATTAATTATATTTCACACTAGAGTTACAGATAAGCATATGACTGCAAGAAACAATAGCCATGTTATACTGTTAGAGCAGTAAATCTGTCTCTTGTTGTTTAGAGTGATCACGCTCTATTTATTTAATTCTGTTATTTGTTCATCCAAGGCATGGACCAATGACCACAGAAATCCATGAGAAAATCCCTGCTAATTTCACAGATTTTGTAACAAAACATAATACCAAAAGTTTCTTCCCTACGTATATATACTTTGGGTTTTTTTGTTAATTTTAAAATACTTTTTTGTTCCACTCTGCCCCAAGGATAAAGCCTTGTTACAGGGAAATGGTTTCTTTCAGGAGAAAATTTTAATCTATGGATGTCATCTCACTGCTGATATATGCTGTTCATGCTAACTCCTTTTTCAGTCAAGTCCTGTTAAGTAAAGTACCAGCCAAATTTATACAGAAGGAGTAACAAGTATATATGACACTGACCTCTGTCTCCTGAGACATTTAAATTGTTAAGGGAAAACTCATGTTGTTGGTTTTTTTTCCTATTTCTTTCTCCTGGAGGTACAACAATTACAAATGCAAGAAACCAAACACAATCCTTGCTTGTTGAAAGTATTGAATGGCCTTTTCTCAGCACTGCATACTTGCAGATCTGCAGAGAGCTGAAGTACACACCTGCTCTATGACTCTGCTTGAAATACTTTGGTTAATTTTGCACCCATTGGTGACAGTCACCTGCTGAGGAGCACTCTATGTAATTTCTCTGTTCTTTCTCTTCCAGGATCTTCTAGGCAACATGGAAAGCCCCCTTTTTCCTTCCTGCTTCAGGTGGTGTGATGAAAGTAACTTGTATTCCATGGGCAAAAAAGAGATAATTGGGTGGCAAACCTGACTCCATTACCTGCTACTTTTGAAACATATTATCACTTTCTGGCAGTCTTGGACATTTCTGAACAATAGGACCCTGGAAGGATGGAAAAAATAGCTAGTTTGGAAGGTGGAGCAGTAACTGGGAAGTGAATATGACACCTGTGTGTCACCTCAGGATTTAATAAAACAGAATCTGGGGACACACTGCAGCTGGAAGGTTCTCATGCTTGTAGCATGAGAACAGTGACTTTCATAGGAGTCCCATCTTTATTCCAAATTTTCCCTGTTGGCTCTGGCCAGTGTGACTTCAGATTGTGCAAAATATGACCATATAGGAAAAGAATAATAGAGATTCTGGCGCCCTTTTTTTTTCTCCTCTGTCAGTTAATTAAAGGACACCTGTGTTGAAAAATGAGGCAATCTACCTGATTAGAGTATGGACAGCTACATTTAGCATAGCATCATAATATAGAAAACTATAAGCATCTATTGAATGGTAACATTAGGATTTTGGTTATAGGCATTATAGAACAGTTTTAAGTACATTTCTCTAAACAGCAGACTGTCTACATGCCTAAATTTTTTTAAGGGACATGTTGAGAAAATTCAACCAACTTCATCTCACAATATGTAGATATTGTGATAACTATGTACAGGCTACTAGATCATACATTCTGATTTACAGCCAAGACATAGACCTCAAATTTAGGTTTCATCCAAAAAGCTGACAACAACACATATTTTTGTCTCATTAAACCACGAAAATGCCCTCATTAAAAACATCTTATGTATCAGCATCATTCTGTGGGTAACAAGGAGCTATTTGTAGGGATTAAATATCAAAGTCTGTGTTTCACAAATAAATTTGCCCAGAATTAAATTTTATACCTGCATCAGAGCACCTCTGGGGTATTACAACCCTCTCCTGCACTGTGAAGTTTATTTATATTTCAAATATAGTGGGTTTTTTTAAGGATGCTTATTTAGAGTGATCCTGTTTATTTGGAGCATTAAAATATTAATTGGTCAAAAGATCAGTATGTGGCTTTGAAACAGGTCTATCAAAAGCTTTTTTGTACAAAACACTGAATAGACAGAATTTGCTGTCTATTGAAATGCTACACTAGTAAACTACCACTATTCCAAGCAAAGAGCAATCAAGGGCACCTCCAAATTTTTCACCTAATTTTTTACTTGAACTTATTATTCTTGACTATAGTTGAGGAGAAAAGTTGAACCTTCTTGTAATCAGCACCTACTCTCGTGCATGTTGAACATCACAGTATTTGCTCTACCAGTGCCTGGTAATTACATTTATTCTGCCTTTGACTACTGTGTGTCAGACTAAGCCAATGACTGTTGGAGTCAGCCACTCAGAAAATAATAAAGATCTCAGTCATGATGACAGATCTACATGTGAATGGAAAATGCATAACTATTTTGCCAAGTGGAGATAAAAATATATATTTATGATCACTGCTGCCACCTAATTGCCCTGGTAAACACTGATTTGAAGACTTCTGCATGGCTTTACATCCGGCCATCAGTCAATGTGATCCATCAGTGGAATAGTAATATATCACATTACCAGTACATTGTACACTGTTGAGGAATGTAACACACCACACGCGTGTCAATTAATTAATTCCCCAAACTGCACTCTCAAGCACTATACCCTGGGAACTAACCATTATTCTCCTGGTTTAGGGTTAAATAAACTGAACAAAAGCAAACAGCATCTCATGCAAAGTCAGTGAGCTAGCCATGAACTGAAGCTTAGAATCTAGATTTTTAATCATACCTTACTAATCAAAACATAATAATGCCAGTTATTGGTCTTAATTACCAGTGTGTTTAATTAGTTACTTACATTTTCAGAAGCACAAAGTTAACAAACCATGTGTAGATGACCATCAAATACCTCTTAGAGCATAAACACTTTTCAGTTATATTTGTTTTTACTGCTGCATAGTGTCTAGAGTACACTAGAACTTTGTTTCAATCTGTAATCACTGGGAATTTTCAGGCTTCTACTGTATTGCCCAGCATCTTGTATTTGTAGACCATATTTCAGCTAAGACCAACATAATTTAAACTATTTTAGAACATTCATGTTTAGTATGAATTGATATGCAATAGTATTTGGAGTTTATGACTGAGTCCTTAATGTGAGCAGTGATGCCAGATAGTTCTTTAAATGAAAGAAATGATACACTGAAGACAATTTTTACATAGTCTCTGAAACAAAACCAAGGGAAGCAAAATATTTAAAATTAAATAAAATCTAAAACTATAAATAAAATAAAATAAAATAAAATAAAAGCTACTGGAGTTATTGGCACATGTATAAACCTTTAGTGGTCTTTTATAAGTGAGAGACATTTTTATCTTTCATCATTAGATTTATGTTTCCTCCAACCACGTCTTATCTTCTGGGCCTTATCCAAAGCCTACAGTGGTTAATGAGTGTGTAGAAGTTTGGACAATTGAAGTGAGGGATGGAAATTTGAGGAAATATCTGTTTCCTCTTTATGCGGTCCAGTTGATGTTATGAAAATGCTGAAGATGCTGAAGTCAACAGAACACCACAGTTCAGTTGACTTCAGACAGAAGTCTTGACTTCACAGACAATCTGATATAGGCAGGAAGAAGCAGGGAAAGCCATGTCCAAAAACCTCAGTTTTGTAAATACTAGGCTTTGTACTTGAGCATTCGAAATCTGTGTTGATTGGGAAGTAATCAGCTTTTTCACAGAACATTTCCTCCCTAAAGACAGGGAAAAACATAGTCTAAGGACACTTCTTCATATTTAATACAGAGGCATAGCAAACCACCTGCTTTCATGATACATCATATCTAGACTCTTAAGTGGAGGAGATGAATTGATTAGTCTTTTCGTTGTCTTCAATGGCTTTCAGATTCCAAAATAAAACCAAGTAAATGGTAAAAGAAGAATTTTTCTCTGTTTTGGTCCCAAGACTCAAACTCTGGATTCTCAAAATGTTTGTATTGGTATAAAATAACATAAAACTAAATGCTTGCATGTTTCTATAAAAGAGTGTGTTGTTTCTGTCACACTCAGAAAACTGAAATAAGTATTCTTTTACTGTGATTTAATCTCTGACTGAATACATGACTGTTAAAGAGATATTTAGAAATTTTCCCATTCACTTGAAGAGGATTTTGGCCGGTCATAGAAATAGGTCATGAAAACCAAAAGCTATGTTTTTGTGAGCAGACAAAAAAACTTAAGACTGCCACCAAGAGGGAAGATTTTTCATCTCTTCTCTTCAAAAGGCATACCTTCCTTCACCTCAAAAAGTCCCATTCATGCTGTCCTGTCACCTTCCTGAAACTAACTTTGAGAAGTGTTACAAGCCTCGATGACATTCATCTCTCCTTCCCTTTTCCCTTTTTCAATAGATTTGCTCTAAGGGGAGACTAACAGGCACAAAATTCATAAAATAAGACCAGGAGAGTGGAACAAGAAGAAGAAGAGAGAGGAGAAAAGAGAAAAATAAAATCTAGTTTAGGTAGTTGCAAACTCTTAAACCAGCTTGCTGTCCAAGTGCTGGTGCTGGTGCTGGTGCTGGTAACCATGGATTTCTACTTGTAGATGAAACAGCTCTGAATGTGAAAAGATAAGAGGAATATGCTTACAGAGTACTGTGGAGACTTCTAATTTGAAAAATCAACTTTTTATATAATAAGATGAAGACAGAACTATATTTTAAACACAATGTGAAGTATTTGTCATACTGAGTTGGGAAAAGCCCACACTTTACTTGTAAAAATGAATAAAGTTAGCAGAAGTGATATGAATTCCAGGCTAACACTTTAAAGGCACTTCTCTTTTCAGTATTATGACACTATTTGACCAGGGGCAATAACACTCAAACTGTTTTCAATCTCTGGTTGTACTTTAATATGACTGTTTCAGTCAGTGAACACTTCAAAGAGCTTTACAGGCATTAGAAGCCTAATTCTGCTCCTGTAATTGTGTTCTGTGATCACTTCCTTATGCTGGGGGTCAGGGCAGCAAAATCACTGCCTGGGTCCACTGCCATTGTTCACATTGAGCAGTCCCATTCTCCACCTTTTGACTTCTGCACTACCACTAGGAAGTGGGCACGAGGTGCAGTAGAAGAGTTTTCATGTGTTTCTTTATACTGTTCTATTGTTGTGATGTTGAAGATGATTTAAAGGCATTTTCTCCACAAGAAATTATCAGAATTCAAAAATGGTTTTGATCTTTCTGGAGTGCAACTAACAAATAAGGGCAGGAGCTTTTAGCTGCTCACCTTATTGGGAGTGCGATTAAAGAAATTTATTCAATACTGTCTACAATTCAGAACAGTGTTTATAAAAAAAACCCAGTATAACCCCCCCAACAATTCTCTCTAAAGCTTATGATAGATTGCTAGATTTATACCTCAGTGCTATTTTAGCATCCAATTTATAATGTACAAAGTAAATTAAATTAAACTTATTGCTGTCACCACCTTATGCTTATAATCAGTATATTTTATTCCCAACCAAACATATGAGTCTCCTGTCTGAAGACAAACTTGTATTATCTAGCTGAGGGATTTACTCAAAAAGCAAGAGTTTTGGGGGAAAAGTGAGATAAGTGCATTATCTTTAGCAATCATATATTACCACTTAATAACTGAAAAAAAGCATTTTTTTTGAGTTCACATATCTTTTCTCTATTCATATTTGTGAAAGGGGTTATTTATTTATTTTCAGAGGGTATTTATGTAGTCTGCTGCTGCAAATAGGATAAAGTTTGATTTCTTATCTATGATTACATTTTTGTGTGTTGAGTTAGCAAGCTGTAGGGTAATATCTGCTGCCTTATCACTAATATTTTATTTATGTTATTGAAATGAAGGTTATTATCAAATCTGTTAAAAATTTCATACACATGTAAATAGTTGGCAGAGGGAAAAGGATTCATTCAAAGGAAATATGTAACTGAAAAAGAGCATAAGAGAATTCCTAGTCTAATGCTATCCCATATATTTTGAATTTTAGAATGAGAAAAGAGAGACAGCAAATTCTGTGCATCAGTTTTCCTCTCTTTATTGTCTGATTTTAGAGAGAAAAAATGAAGGTATTTGTTTAAATATAGTGAGAGAAAAAGGACTTCACCATAGTAGTCTTATATGCTTATCATTAAAATTACCATGGAAAAATCTAAGTAGAAGGTAGATTTGCACAACTGACCAGAAGATTTTATGAATGCAGAACCATTAACTTGGAAAGGCAGAGGCACAAGAAAACTGTAATTTATTGTCTGGAGTGGTAGATAATACTGTAATTATTTTTTAAAAATTTTTTTGGTAATGAAGAGGTTCTAGAAAGGCTTCAAAACTTTTTATATGTGGTCTAGTCAATATTTATTTTGAAAATACCTGAGGCTTTCCCGCTAACTTAACTAAAATATGCAGACTATCACAATAATTACTACTTGCCATGAGCAGAAATTTGACTGAAAAATGCATTAGGGAGAAATAGAAAATAAATTTCTAGTTCCCATCCTCATTTTTCTCAAACCCCCAGGTATTTGAATTTCACAGGAAGAAAAGCCAGATCTCATTACATCTAGTTTTGATATTTTGTCATCCATTAGGGGAATAAACATGTACCCTGGATTAGGCAGGGGCCATCAATGTAGTGTGTAGGTGGAACTGTTAATTTCCCTGTGGCTTCCCTTACAGCAGTACCAAGCAACGTCACATCACTTCGCTAAGCAGCTTTAGGAGGTTTGTGTACTCAGCAAAGCCAAGGCATATTACTCTGAATTGCTGAAGTACTTTTACTCAGTAAGTCTAAGTATCCCTTTGTCTTAGAACTACAGCAGGAATGTGCCTTTCTTTGTAGGAGCTGACTGTTATTTCCTAATGCTCACTTGTAGCAGGTTTAGCACACAGCAGTTATACACCCATCTCTTTGAGCTCAGGGACAGCTCTGCACACAGTGGGAAAGGTTACCAGGAGCAGCTTACAATAGAGCTTTCTTGCTGTCTTTGCTGATACAAATATTGAAGATGTATTAGCACTACTTCTTCCCTAGGAAATCTAAACCCCTTCTTTTTTATTAGAGCCTCAACACCTTCAGTACTCTAGAGCTATAGCAAGAAGGATATATTTTCCCCAGAATGCTAAAGATACAATTCTTGTTTTCTGTTGATGGCTCCCTGTACATTTCTCTGGGTTTCACATCAGCCTGAACGTAATAGCAATACCTTTCTCCACACATTGTTCTCACTATTAGCTCTTAGGAAGAAGGGTGCAACCCCTGTTTAATCAGTTGAATAGCATACAGCTGATGCTCTGATAGAGCCCACTGCAAACAGCACTAAATTGCTAGCTCGGTACATGTTCAGTATTCAAAGGATCAAATTCTCACCATCTCAGCAGATACCAAAAGAAAAATAGGTCATATGGAGGTGTCTGATGAAGAGGTAAACTGTTTTGAAAAACATCTAAACAACATATTTACACAAATGTACACACAGAGTTACTTGTACTATTAGTAAACAAAGAATCAGCAGAACCAAGAACTGATTATACTTTTTAATGCAGGAATGCTGAATTAAATGGCTTTATTTGGCTTGACAGTTTTAGCTTGAGGTAGGTCTGTAGTTCACACAAGTTGATTCATCAATATTTATGTTAAAAGGGGAAAGGGGTAAAATTAGAAAGTTACCTAGAGTATTTGAGAAAAATTGACTGCATCATTCAGTATGAAGCACATACATTACCTAGATGTATTATTAGAAAATGGGAAGAATTTATTTGTTGCCACAGAGACAGAAATAATCTGCTCGATATAAAAGCTCTCTTCAATCTCTTCTGAAGAGGTATCTCACTCCCATGCATCTGATTTATTAAACATATATAAATCATAGTTCATCATAAGAAATTTGAGAATGAAATGAATGAGATGGGTTGACAGTTTTCTAACAGAAAGATTCAATAGAGAGGAAATCATGGAAGCAAAGATTAAAGCATTAAAGAAACCACATAAATCTCTGTTAAAGTAATCTCTATGCCTAGCTTATAGCACTAGTCAGAGAGTTTAAAAAAACACAGGGGAAACAATGCATAGGGAAAAGTTATGACATAGCCTGACAAATGATTGTCTATTCTGACCAATTTTTAGAACATTTACCAGGAATTAGAATAGCAATTTTGGCATACCTTAGTGCCCGAACATGATATAATTTTAGTAAGTGTGTTATACACAGCCTGCCATGTGAATACCTGCTCTACTTTGATCTGGTTCACCATCCAGCAGAAAACTATTAGAAGACGGTTGTTTCATAATAGGTACTGAAATTGCTGGCTTCTTTGTAGGACCTCCTCAAAAATTTTAATATGCTACCTAGCATAGCTGTGCAAAGCTTGAGCCATTATCCTTCCCAGAAAGTCACTGTGCAAATTAATTTCTCAAATCTTCCTTCTAATGGGTCAGGGGATAGCTTTTACATCTTCAAGTGTCCCAGATGAAGCTGGAGTTTGTTTGCCTACCTATCATGTGGATTGCTGGGGTCTTTGAATTGTTTTGGGAGGGGGCTTGTTTTGATGGAAGCAAACACTGAAATAGATCACAAGTTTAAAGGTTTTTAATTCAGACACAGACTCTGTGGACAGTGAAAAATTGCTGGTGTTTTCTGTCTGAGTTTCCTAGGAAGTATTCCAAGAGTAGATGAAGTCTGCACCTACAGTTTCATCATAGCATTTAATCTTAATATATTGTGCTGGGGACAGTAACGCCCAATAAACTATAGTACAGTGAGATTATGCTAATTAAGTGGAAGTGGATTTCTTGTTTGATTAGACTGTATCTGGTTGATCTGTGATGGGGATGACAGCAACAGTAATCGAATCTCATCCACCAACCCATCTGGTATTTCTAATGTGTTTATTGTGCTGTTGTATATACATCATCAATCATGGATTTAAAATATGTAAATACTGCAAACATAAATAAGGGATGACATATTAATTGAGCAACATGCAAATTGCTACATTTACAGTGCTGGGAAGTGGGTGCTCTAGGGAACTTCTCATTACAGATCAGCTGCTGATATGCAGCTATTAACACCCAGCTGCTTGCTTCTGCCACGGAGAGCTTTGTGGTGATACCAACTGCTGCTTAGCACCACATAAGAAATGGCTTAGTACTGCACAGTGACTGCACTGAAAAAAGTATTTGCTGGACACTTAAATGTGGCTCTGGAAACCAGTTTCAAGAAGGGGGATGAAACAGGGTCCAGCACTATTTCATACACATTAAGCTAATTTACTCTCTCGAAACTTGCTTTTGCAGAGAACCCTCAGTTACAAAACTGGTCAATGCATCACTACCTTCTCTTGCTTTATTCTTTGTTACTGCCTGCTCCGGGGCATCTGCATACTCACTCAGTCTTTCTTTTCAGATAATTAGTCTTCCAAATAAGCGCTGTACTGTCCCTCAGGCTTTAACTATTAAAGTGTCCTTACTGCTCTTCAGTCTTATCACCATGTCTTATTTAGCTTTATGCACTTATCTCCCTGCTCCAGCCTTATCAGGCAATTCTTTTGTGACAAGAGTTCAGGGACAGTTCTATTGTAGTTGCATTATTTTCAGCCTCTATATAATGTTATCAGCCTAATGAAATCAGATGTTTGCTAGAAAGGAAATCTGGATTCCTTTTTCAGGTGCTTAGCTATTTTGCATACACTCTCATTTCTTCAACTTCCTAATTAAAAGTATTTGTTTTATATCTTGCTTCAAATTACATCTTTATTTTCTGTGCATTTCACTCCCTGTCAAACACTCTGACATAACCAGAAGTTTTATTTTCTACTTCCTTTATATTTTAAAACTTAAACCAGCAGGTTAAAACTATCTGATGCATGAAAATGAGAATTGCTTTAATTTATGTTTGCTTTTTATGATTCAAGTATCTCAATAACATGAAAGAATATTTTTGACATTAAAAGATAGAATGCCCTTTAAATGAAAAGAATTCTTAAAAATATGTACATTCTAGAAGAAAAAAAATCTCAATATGCAAAACATTATGTTTAATTTGATTATTTAAAAGCATAATATGTGTAAAAATAATTGAGAGATGTTCTGAAAGAAGTATTACTTATGTATTTTTTAAAACATGTCACAAGCACATTTTACCTGCTCTGCACATCAGTAGAAACAGAGTGTTTGCTTTGGTGATCTAGTAGTGATCAGGGAAAATTATTGTTCCATGGGGAATTTGTATGAAATATTCATTCAATTAAGTTTTCAAAACCCTCTGAGTCATTCAGCTACTGATTCAAAATGAGAATATTATAGGAGCAGAGACATTGTGTTTATGATGATGCATGCAAACATATTTCTAAAACAAATGCATTTTTTGATTCAGAGATTAACCTAAAAACAATATGATGATATAGTCTTATTCCTCAGCCAGGAATTCCACAAATCTTTCTGTTGCATCTGCTGTGCTATAAATGAAATTTGCTTTTCCCTCAGTAAAGTTGTTCAGATGTTACATGGCCAGAGCTACTGCTCTGAATTAGGATGCTGTGGTTTGCTGGGTGCTCAAACTTGTGCTGGAATGCACAACCTTCCAATTTGGCGATTTCTCACTCTACTTAGCATACTTTTAATTTTTTTTTTAAACTAAGTTTAGTACCATTGTGATGCTCTCTACTGAGGCTTTTATCTTCTTTCTTTCCTTTTCTTGATTCCAATGAAGAATAGAGATGTAGCTTTTCTTCTGGAGCAGGTTTCAAGGCTGTATTAAGACCTTTTCCCCATGTTGATATAATACAGCTCTCAGATTCAAAAACTACCATTAACCGCCTGGTTAAAAGTCCACTTAGTCGGATTTTTCTGTACACAAGTAAGGACATTTACAAATACTTCAGACAAGAAAGGAAGAAATAGAGGACATAGAGATCACTTTTCTTTAAGATCTCATTTTATCTCTTAATTTTATTATAAAAGTGCATTTTATTGTAAAAGTTTATTGTGTAGCCTTTTGCTTTTAGTTGCTTCTCAAAGAAATTTTGACATGCTTTAGTAATTCATTTGGACTAGTTTGCACATAAATTTTTGTTTTTCTCATTTGAATGGGAAAAGGTTTTTATGTTGGTTTTGGATTTTTTTTTTAACCAGTAAAATCAGTTGCATATTTTACTCTATTTATTCTTGACCATGTTGGATTTTTTTTTGGTGAACCTTTGTAAATCTTTGTGTAATTTAACATCTTTGTACCTGTCCTCCAACTTGAAATGTGTCCTTCCTCTTGAAATGTTTAAATAGTCCCTCTGTTGACATTTAGAGTATGATTATTATAATAGAGTATGATTACTCTATTATAGAGTGTCTATTCTGGAAGCTTGAAATATAAACTACTGACAACTAAGTAGTTTTTTTTTTCTTTTTGGTGATCTCCACTTACTCTGAGAATGAAAGAAAGTGAAAATATTAAAAGACAGAGAAACCAATATTAAATATTGAGACAAATACCTTATATATATATCTCTCTATTTGAAAAATTAACAATAAATTCATTAGTATTTATACTTCACAACAGTGAAGCAAGAGGTCTCACAGTTGATTCAATGCATACATTTGATGCTAGTGATGCATCTGCCTTTGAAGAGAAAGAACTGGTGTTTGGTTTCTGTGCTCCTGTGTGATTCCAGGGCCATGGGTGTACATTGCACATTTGCCAGCAAGGAAGCTCACCTCTCTGGCTGGCTCTAAGCATTCACTCCCCGTGCACTGGGGGTGACTGCAGACAGCCTGACCCAGGGGCTGTGCCTGGGGCTGTCTCAGTCCCTCCTCAGTGTGTGATTCCCACCGTGGGCTTGCTAGGAGTTACCAATTTTTGAAAGCGCCAGTGCTGACCCTGTATGTGCACTGTTATCCCAATCTGGATTGATCAGGACAAGCCACAAGCAACCTGCAAAAGTCCAAAATGGCTTTAGCAAAGATAGCAGTCTTCTGTTCTTGTACAACCATCTGTACTTCCTACAGCAACTTCCCTCAGGTGCAAAGGTTCTTCAATGTTCATTCTGCCATTGCATTGTAACTGCTACATTTTTATAATACTTTATGCCTGACTAGTTCAATATATTTAATGTAAAACTAATTTTTTTTGAGTAAACTGTTTTACAAGGCTATTCAAGCTGTATACAGAATTTATTCTGAAGATGTTATTTTTCCCATATTTTGACCCTTATTAAACAGAATATCTGTTAAATGCAACAAAGGATAGTAATGAGAAATATAATGACATAAATTTCTTGTGTATCATCTAAACACTGACCATCTGACTGTAAAAATATTAACATCACTGGTACAGAAATCTTGTTTATATATGATCCTAGTTTTTTTTTTTTGTACTTTGACTAGGTTACAAGTTCAAAATAATACTTTAAAATGGCAAAAATTAGCAAAATACTTTGGACAGCTGAAGTCACTATCTGTATTTGCTTATTATCTCTCTAAAATCTCTCTTCTTAGCCCTGGATTCATTCCACATAAGCTTACATAATCAACCATAATGACTGAATTAAGAACATATTCTCTCTAGTGTCCTTACACAGTCAACAAAACAGTCTTATCACCTTCAGAAGTGTACTCAAAGAACTTAACTTGGTAATTTCCTTAGAAGTTGGCCGTTGGTAACTATTGATCACTGAGGACACTGTGACTTCCAGAGAAGGCCATACTGTAGTCAAGGCAGCACAGGATAATGTCTGTTCCTAAATAAGGAGAATGGAACAATGAAGTCTAAAATAATATTGAAAGGTTTGTCACTAAACTTATTTATTTTAAATAGCTTTGAAAAATTTACTTACATTTCTCCAATGCAGTATATTTCCACTCTGATTATTTCAGAGAACCAAAAGTGATTAAATCATGGTATTAGTCTTAATGTAGGGGTATTCAAACTCAAAATCCTTATAGGAGAGAACAGCCTTCACTATATCTTCAAACTGTAGAAAATGAAAATGACACAAAAATGAGGACGGTACTGAAAAGAAAACTGAAAGAGTTAGTTGAATTTCTAGCATATAAGCACTGGAAACTGTTTAAAATAACAGTAATATTAGCAAACAGAAATCATCAAAGGAAAAAGTCACTGGAAGGGAAAAATAAACAGTCAAGATGATTAAATGCCTCAGTAGCAAAAGGTGAATAGAGGCAAAAAGATACCCTTCAACAAATAGAAATTGTGTTCAAACAAAGAAAACATGATAGACGAGGCATTCTGGAAAAGTAACCATAAAACTAGTTTAATAAAAAATATAATTGAAAATATTTGCAGAAAATAATTTTAAAGGTTGAAAAAATAAAAGTATTCTATATATATCTGACTGTAGTAAATGCAGGGAGACAGGTGCCTCTGAAAAACAATCCAGAAAAGACAGATCTTCAGTGTTCTTTGAGAATGAGGGAGAAGACTAGTATCCTTCTCTGGGACTGACATGCCTGAACCATCTATTAGAAATCCTGTCTATGATGAAAAACAGCAAGGAGTCAATTGCCTTAGAGATGACAGCTGGTGCAGAGCGTTCCTCTGTCAGGAATGGAAGAAGGTTTTGCTTTTACTCTTTTCTGAGTAATCTCATGATTATTCCACCTGCTTAAAACATGAGATTTGAACTTAAATGCTTTTCCATACCGCAGACTTAAATCCATATAGGGTTTTCTCTCCTGGCTTGTAGTCAGAGCATTTGAAGATCAGGGGAAAAAGAGTGGTTTCTGGCAACTCTCTTGGGTGTCTCCTGCCTCTCAACTTCTCCACTTGAAGAACTCCATTTGCCATCCTTGGACCCAGAGTCACCTACACCTCCCCTCGGGGCAGTGAGAAGGAATGGAGAAAGGAAGAAGTGTGACACGGGGGAAGAACTGGAAGATCCTTTCAGAGCTGAAGGCTTTCTGGTGATGCAGCTGTTAGGGTAAGATTGTAGGGGAAACATAATTCCTTGCTGCTATATATGTCTGTGCACTGTCTGCACTAAGTGCCCAGTGGAGATCAGTTACTGACTTTTCTTGGCTGTCAACCAAAATTTCACATATTAACAAATGTATAATTTTTTTTTCATCATATATATAGTAAATTTGAATTATTGAATTATTGAAGTATTTGAATTCTTGCTAGAATAGAGTTTGAAGTTTCTCAGTGACTGGATTATTCTGACAGTATTTGTTCAGCCTGGTATCAGTGATTCCTGTATTGAAGCTAAAAGTGGCTGCACTAATAATGTTTCAAACACAGCTCAGCAGGCAGATTGTTGTTGCAATAGCTTTATAACTATTATAATGTAAATCTCCCAATTAATGTAATTTACATCCTTATTACAAATAGAATATTGTACTGCACCTATCTCCAAGCACTTCAATATCAAACATGGAGGTCCGTACTTCCACTGTAACGATTTAATTTTTCATTTTTTTTCTCCTGACACTCAAATGTCTATTTTTACTTCCTTTTTTTCCCCTCACACTTGAAAGCATGAAAGATTCTTCTTTGATGTTCGTGTTTCTATATTTAGGAATATTAATTTCTCAGAAGTTATTGGAAGTTACAGAAATTAATCTTTCTCATGGTATCACTGTCTCCTTGAGTCTACATCCATTCATCCATTCAAAGAAATAAGAAATAGCCTTTTTAATATAATGTGTCATTACATTTTTATTATCTCCCATCTATTGAGCTTGAAATTTGCAGTATTTTTCTTTTTTTGAAATTATGCTGAAAAAGCACCACTCAGCTACTACAGAAATTAAAGTCACTAGGTATGCATGTGCAAGCTGACTAAAATTTACTTCAGGTAATGGGTGTGCTAGTAATAAAAATAGGAGACATTTAGAAAAACAGGCTTACCACATCCATATACTCCAAGAATTAAAAGTTTACGATTTCTAGATCATATTTTTCTACTTTTGTCACTTAAGATAGTCCTAGGAAAGGCAAGGCTGTATCTGAAGAATCAATGTCTCTTCAGCTCTAAGTGTGACTCATGATATAATATCAGACTCTATCAAAGCATTATTTAAATGACTTCTCTTTCCCATCCAAGCTTGATGACTGTTATCCACTGTTATGTCTGTTTGTTCCAGGATAACATTATGTATGGAAGAGATGTCGTGACTTGTTGAAATGCAACAGACACAGAGTTGCAGTGCTAGAGTTGATTTTAAGCATCCTCAAGGTGTAAAAAGATAATTTCTGTTCTCCTAGTAATTGTCACAGTTGTAAGAAAAATGTCCAGAACAATGACTAGGACAAGGCCTGAGATTAAGACAATTGATGAGGATGTGAAAAACTACTGGGGTGATTTAGAGGAGGTTATGTGACAAGTAGGTGAACTTCATCGATGATTGGAAGGAAATGCTATATTTTTTTGAAAAGCTAAGTCTTGCAAATCCAACTCAGACTGGATAACAGTATCAGTGATGTCATCTTGGGGAACATCATTACTGGGAACAGAAATATCACAGCTTGGAACAGATGTATACCCAGGAACCAATGGTGAGGAGAAAGGAAGGGTAGAAAGCAGGGTCATATCAAAAACATGTGGCTGCTGCTCTTTGGACAATCTGCTTAACTGCCCTGAATCTGCTGATCACTGAAGTCTAAATGGGGGAAAACTGTCCAGTTGTTCTGACCATATCATATGAGATGAACTCACTTCTGTAGTCAAGAAGACAGGCGTGGTGGGATGCTGGCATTCTGGACAGACAGACTGAGCACCTGCTGTCACCAACTTGTAGGCCTGCTGGCATCAGCACTTTCTGATAGTAACCAAGTCAGACTTTGGGTTTCTCTGTAATCCTTTGTTTAATTTTATTTTATTTTAATTTCACATTCCTACTAGCCATTTCCAATCTTTTTTTTCCCCATTTTGTTCACATGAATCCTTTATTAATTATATGTTATCTGATACATAGATGATAAGCTTTCTAGTATTTGCCTAATATTTCTTATTCAATCACATCTTGATTTAGATTCAGCTGTGCAACAAAGCCAGTCCATACAATCCCAGGTCAGACTGATTAATTCACATTTATTTTATGTAGGAAGGAATGAAATATTGCTATACTTCTTTTCTGATGTGTGAAACAAATGATATTTTACATATTTTGCTTTTTTAAGGCTTTTAAGATCACTTTACTACTGTGAATATGTATAAGAACTTTAATAATAACTATAAGTAAAGAACACTTCATTTTTTTAAGGAGAAGATAAATGGCAAATAATTAAAATAAATTTGAAATGTACAGCTATCAGCAGTTGACAACAATTCATGTAAATCTATATTGAGATAACTACACCCAATACTTTTAGAAAATGCTTAGTATTTGTGAAATGTAAAAGTTGTATAAACACAAAAATTAAAACAGAATGTGTAATTTTGTTCTAATGTTTCTTTCTCTGTGAGAATTATATTAGTATCTGAATTTTTAATATATCTAGATACAATAATTTTACATTTTAAAAGAAATATATTTCAATTGAAATATTGCTGAAATTCTATATGGCCAAATGAATATCAGTATTTAATATTACTTGTTCTCAGAGAAAAGTCTGAAGAGGTCAGCTGCTGGCCAGGTTTTCAGAATGTCTCAAACATTTTAGCTCTTTCATTTTGCAGAGTTATACAGAATCATGCTGGATGAAGATGCAACAAAGTATCACATGGTTTAACTGTGCTAGTTCAGAGTGCAGAGCTCAAATTTCTACATTTCTTTAAAAGGGAAAAGTGTGAATTAGATGTACAATTACAATGAGATGAAATATCATTGCAGTGTGCCCCTGGCCAGATAATGTGTTACATAGACTCCATGTATTACAGGAGGCTGATCAAAAATCTTTATTTAAAACCCCATTGCTCTTTTATAGACAGTTATGATACAGGTGGACTTGATTGGTCCTCCAGTCCAAACACCATCACCATTGGCTAATTAAGAAACCACACTTTGGTAAACAAATCTCCATAACACATTCCACATGTTCACAATACCAGGTGTAGCAAGTTAAGAATTGTTTCTCATTCTTTTCTCTGATCTTCTCACAGCCTATTCCCAGTATGATGCCTGGGAAAGTTGTGTTTCTCTCTGTGGCCAGAGAGTGGCTGCTGCACTGGGAAATATAAATCTAATTGTAGGAAATAAGAAGATATTGAGGACAAACAGCAGTGGCAGATAGTACACATGAATGGTATGCATTGAATGCTGTAAAGCATTTATCTGGCCAATTCCCATTAGGCTGCAAGCTAAAAATTTTTCATATAAAGATAGACAGTTCTGTAGATCCATTTTACATTATGCTTCACACCGACACAGTCAGTTGTGCCTCTACACTGGCACCAAGTTAAAGGCAGAGCAAATTGTCATTTGTATTGGAAGTATGAAATTCAGCTCTTTTAAGGCAGGACTCCTGGAAGACAAATTTATCCTGTGAATAAGCAGATATCTGATGATGAGTCTTGTGTAGCAGAATCTGAGCATTCTAGCCTAACATTTAGCCTTGTACAGGCTTTCTCTACAGTCAACGAGACAATGGCCAGGGAAATGGTCTCCCTGAGGAGGCAAACCATCTTCTCTGCAGAGATGGAATTATCATGAGGGTCTCCCAGAGGGCACACTTTCTCTTCCTGTCTTTATGGCTGCATATCCAGAAGCTGCTTGTCTATGCAACTACCTGTAGTTATGTAGTAGCAACATGTATACCTTATGTATAAGATAAGATACAGGATATATACAGCATAGCATTTGTGAATTTTTATTTGTATACCTTTTAAGACTTACAAAAACTGATAAATAATTACATTAAATTACAATCTATTTTCTTCCTCTTTCCTCCAGTTACAGCAGATGGAGCCTTTTTGATTACTTAGATTAGATGCCCAGTTACATGACTGAGGTTATGTAAAGGAACTCCAGCAAAATTTAGACCTATTATCTTGAACAGGACAAGAGTACATTAAATAGAGGGGAAAATTCTCTTACATGTTCTATGTATTAATAATGAGCATACATATTTAGATTAAAATTATTTTCATAACCTTTATTACTAATACATAATTCAAAATAATATATTATCTCACTCTTTTCCAAATCACAAGATAAAGACATAACATATTCATGTGCTGAATAACTGCTACATAAAATCAGAGCATATAGCATACAGGAAAAGTGGTCATATGAAAGTTTATTCACAATGTGCATTTATTTACATATTTGGCTTATATCATTATTTAAATGGATGTATGGGACTCCGGAATGCACAATGGTTGCTTTGGCAGATAAACATTGTAATAACAAATGTGTCCTTTCCTTGTCCTTTCTCTGAACTTTTATGGGTGAGCAGGCCTCATAGAGTATGGAGTAACCCTTTGGTGAGTTTGGATCAGCTGCCTTTGCTATGTCCTCTGCCAGGATCTTGCCCACCACCAGCCTACTGCTGTGTGGGTGGAGATGTGGAAGACAGAACATTCCCAGCTGCAAGTGCAGAACACAACACTGTGAGGGCTGCTATCAGTAAACTGAACTATCTCAGCCAGGCCCCATAATATACCTTACCTAGCAGAAAATTCTCTCCTATAGTTTGCTTATGAATTAAGGAAAAAAGACCATGTTTTAGTCATTAAAGCACCATATATATCATTGAGGTGAGAAAAACACAGAGCATAATGCTGCCAAGAGCTGTCAGATTCATTAGGTCCAGTTTCCCTGTAATCACAAGCAATCAGGTTACGTAGTACCACTGGTATGTATATGAAGCTTTTCTCCGTCTCCTGTATTGTACTGGGAAAAAGCTGCATTATCAATAAAAAGAAAATGTATAAACCCAGCATGTGGAAAAAATTTATTTAAACACTCCGAACACACAGAAAGTGAGAGGTAAGACAAATGGCTTGCTTGGGTACATGAATGAAAATAACCTGCTCTCTGATGCACAGTTTCATTCCGGACAAGACTAGTATGACAACTGGTGTGTGTATTGAAGTGGTGAAACTGCAAGAAAATTTCTGCCATTCACTCAGTTTCAGGAAAACAGCATGTTGTCCCTTCTATTTATTGCTTATTTCATGGACAATCTCATAGCTGCTTTCTAATGGAACATGGTATCAGTAATTACTCCTCCACACAGTTTCAGAAGCAGAAAGGAAGTGTCAAGTTCCCTGCAGTTGACAGTTATGAACATAAAAGAGTGAAAAATAATATAACTCATTATACCTCTGTTAAGATGCAGTAGAACCTGATGAAATTCAGTTTCTTGAGGTAGATCTACCTGTGATTTCTTGAAATGATCACCCTAAAACCATGAAAAGCATGTTCAAACTCTAATTGTAAATTTTAGTATAACATAAAACTTGGAGCGGGGATGGGGGAAGTGTTTTAAAGAGAAAAATTCAGATTTGGTAAGTAAGAGAGGTTAAAAGAAGAGATGTCTTTTTTTCCAATCCACAGAAAAAGAAGAGATATCTTTTTTCCAATCCATGCTGGTCATTTTGCTTTTCTACACAGTAACTTTCAGTGACTCCTTGAGTTGTTATAGTCTCTGTAGATTAGCAATTTCACCAGACAATTTGGGCTGGAAATAGTCTCAGAAGGTCACAGATCCGACTTGCAGCTCAAAACAGGGTTAGTTACCATATCTGTCAAAGTTTTATCCAGTCAGGTCTTAGCAATCTCCAAGGACATGTTCACACTCAACTGTGTGAACAGTTTAGGCAGCACACTCCATCACATAACAGTTCTCATGTGGAAACAGTTTCTCTTCCCTTTCAGTTAGAACCTCTTTAGTTTCAAAATATGTCCCTTGCCCCTCATCATCCTGCCATGCAACAATCCCCTGTCTTCTTATGGGGAAGTTGGAGAGAATTATTCTTGTCAACGTCCCCATAGGTTCTAGGAAGACAGCTGCCGGGTCACCCTCCCAAAGTCACCCCTTTTCCAAGCCCAGCTCCCTCAGCATCTCTTCAACAGGCAGGTGTCCCGCCTGCATTGGCGGCCCTCTACTGAACTCACTCCAAGTTATCAATGCATTTCATGTCCTAGAGAATAGAAAACTGCACATAGAACTCGATACATTTCAACAAGTCCAAAGTCAAAGAGTATCATCCTCTCCCTCACCCCAGAAGCTGTACTCCCATTTGTGCATCCTCTCTGCTGGCTTTGCCTTCTGTTTGTTGCTCATCAGGATCCCCAGGGTCTTTTCACAAGAGCTGCTGTACAGTTATTCAGCCCATCCCTATTCTGTACTGCAGTGGGTGATTAGTCCATATTTGTTGCAGGACTTTGAAATTGTCTTTGTTGATTTTAAAATGGATCTCTTGGGTAATCCCTACAGTTTTGAATACCCGCCCTTGCCCTCAAGCATATTAATTGCACTCTGCAGCTGGTTGCCATCTCTACACCTGACGAGTGTACACACTCTTATCTCCCCCAGATCATTGACAAAGACATTAAATAGGGCAGGTTCCATATAGACTCTTGCAGTACCCTGCCTCTGGGTAGATTAGACTTCATTAATCAGTGACTTCTGAGCTCAAGCACTTACCCAGTTTTTCATCCCTCTACTCTTCTATCTACCTATACTGTAACCCTCCAACTGGAATGCAAGAATATAAGCACATTGTGTCAAAAGCCTTGCTAAAATAAAAAGTGTCAAATATTCTCAACCTTTGTCAATCCTCAAATCCTATCAAGGCAATCAGGCTGGTTAGGTGTGATTTGCCCATTGTAAATTTGTGCTATGCCATTGCTCAGAGACTGGATGGACATCAGTCTGTTGGTGGGAGGTGTTAAGGGATTGCCTTTCAATCTCTTTGTTTTCTTTCTTTCTCTTTTACACATGAAACTGTCTTTTTCTCAACCCATGAGTTTTCTTGCTGTTGTCCTTCCAATTCTGCCCCCATCCCACAAGGGGAGAGTGAGCAAGTGATAAAGCAGAGGCTTAGCTACCAGGGTCAACCCATCACACTCCATCCATCCCACAAGACACACAGGAAGCATTATGTTGCACTGGTTACTTGTAATGGCCTGTACTGTCATCCTCATTCAGAGTGACTGAGTTTATAATCTATATGTTATTTAAATTTTGTTATTTGCTGACAAACAACAAAATTTAAAGCACGCAACAATGTGTGCTTAGTTACTCTGCTTTAGGGATATTCATTAAAAGTGTGTATTTGAGTACATGCTGACTTTAAAATAATTTTTTAAGAGATGTCTCTCTGTGGTTTTGTGTTTAATACATTTACTGATGGATATGCAATAATGATCAAAATCTTTCCAGAATTTAATGATTTGAGAGATTATTTCAGAGTTTATACCATTGACATTGAGAACATTTGCAAAGCAGTTGTGCATTGCTCCTTGCATGGGCTAATCTGGGCATGGTATCTACTACTTAAGGTGGAGTAGGAGAGGGAGAGAATCTTAACATGCAGCAAAGTGCTGCCAGGCACTGCTGTTATTAGTAATTTCAGTGAGAGTACAGAGTTTAGCACAATTGATACCTTGTTAGAAATATGGGTCTCTAGGTGCTGAAGCAATACAGCCATAAAAGGATGTTTCTCTGTACAGATGTGCAGACAAAGAAGAAAAACAAATTGATTAAAGCATCCTGCTAAAGAACACAAAGCTCTCTCTGTGGTCTCTTCTGTCAGTCTTTGGAACTTTTGTCCCATTTTTTGTCGTATTAACATACCAAACAGACAAATATTCCCTGAATGCAACCTGTGTTTATAAATACTGTCAGCTTTATTGACATCTCACTACTTTCAACCTTTCATGAAATAATGAGTATGTACACCAAATTCTATCCTCGGAAACGAAATTAACAGATTTCAGGCCACTCCAGAGCTGTACAGGCCATACATTCACCCAGAATGCCTAATCAAGAGCACAGGTGAGTTATGCAGACCTGTTGTTCAGCCTCTAGGGATCTGTTCAATAGCAGCCAGCAGCCAGTGATATTCTTAGATCACAGAGCTGTTTTCTCTAGCTGAGCCAATGCAGCAGAAGTTGGAACTCCTTTCTGACCACATCTCTGATTGAATTACAGGGAGGAAAAAAAAAAGGAATTGTATGCCAATAATTTCAAATAGAAGATAATTCAAAGCAAATTTTATTCAGTAGGGCAATGAATTGGAGCAAGCCTGAAGCAGCCAAACTGCAGGTACTGCATATGGCAGGCCCATCAGCAATTTCTAAACCACCAGCACAGCTGCCTGAGGAACCTGCCAAGAGGCCAGATGTCACTTTTGGAAAGCTACATAACACAGCTTGAAGTGTGAATCTTTTGATGGCAAACCATTTTCACCGGGTCACATTATGATCTCATTTACATTGTTTCAAAGCTGAGATTTCAAACAAAATAAAAGAGAACAGAATTTCTTAAATGAAAATATAAGTGGCAAATCAACTGAGTTTCTTATAAGAGAGTTAGTGAGAGAGAAAAAGTGTTTAAAATTAGATTCCAAGTTTGCACGAATACAGCTTTCCAATAAAAACAAACATCTATATGTTTAATTTAAATAATGAAAGCAATAAAAGTAATTAAAATTACTGCACATATTTTCCTAACAGGGTTTTAAAAATCTTATTGCAGATCCATGTAAATTACCTTTTATTACCATTTGATGCTAGCAAATAGGTGTGTTACTGAAAATCTAATGAGTATGAAGTGCTTAGCCCTGAATACTTCTTAAGTAATTTTTTTAATAGTCTGTTTATGAAGAAGCTGTCAAGTTCCAACTAAAGGGGAAGTATAAAGGAATAGGCCTAGTAAAAACAAATTCAGGCTCCTAGCAACAAAGTTTAACCCCAGTATGTAAGCCTGGTGATATCTCTCATATATGTGTAATAAACCATGCAGTAAATGTAAAAAATTAATGACACATCAGCATTATTACAACAAGACTCCACACTATGGAAGACTTATTGAGAGAAATCATGTTTGATTTCTAGGAAGGTAAAGTACCTGGAAAATTTTTAAAGATTATTTAAAAATTATTTTTTACAGAAATTAAGTTTCTTTTCCAGAGATAGTTCCTATTTAAAAATCTTATAGGGGAATATTTCTTTCATTTTTGTCTGTCTTTGTGTGGAAACATGAACAGCCCTGCAATGCTGCCTTAACCTCCCTGATGTGCTCTGTCATAACCACAACACATTATCTTTGTCATTCTGAGTACCCCTTTGCCCACAGATACTGATAAGGCTTCAGAGCTTATATGAAGAGCACCACAGCCCATCTTTGATTACACAGCACTAACAGGTTTTGCTTCTCTCCATGTCTGCCAGCCAAAGGCCTCTAACAAGATGACATTATGTTTTCTGGAGTGACAAGATCCAGAGAGCATGGGAAAGAATCTCTGGTGCTTATTAACATTATTTTCTTCAAGAGGAAAACCTGTTATGCATTTGGCTTCTTTAAGGTCAATGGGTCTATATTATTGCCAAATCTGTGTTATGGGGGCTAGGACCAATTCTTTCCTGAATAAATGAAAAATAAGAGGATTTTTGTTGTTTAGCCAGATACTTTAATTTTTTCTATACTTACTAAGACAAAAAAAAATTACAGTCATTACACTATTGCCAAAAGTCTGTGCAAAATTCATTAATATAATTCAATAAACATTATTTTAATGGCATATGTTAGAATTCATTATATGTATTGAGTGTAAAACCTGTAGTGTTGTATTAAAAAACATGAGGGAAGAAAAAGAGGGTCCAGTATCATATATCCTGTTAAGTAATTAAGAATATGCAACCTCAGATAAATAACAATTGCTATTGCAAACCCATACACAGGAAATACAAGCTGAATTTGTTATTTTTCACATGTAAAATTGATACATTGTTTCCATTCAGCTTTTGGTAGCAATTTAAAGGACTTTTAATTTGATAACAACCCTTTTTTTTATTAAATAGAAGTTTATTTGAAATCCCATGGTTTTAAAGATAATTTTTAAAACAAAATATTGATGGAAAAACTAGAACAGAATCTAATTTCTGTCAAAAATACTTTTTGAAATTATTTTTGCCAACTGATTATAAATTCATATTTCAAGCAGGTTATTTTCTGTAGAACAGAAAACTAGATTATTGTCAAAAAAATCTAATTTTCAGTTATATTTTATGGTTTTGTTTAAAATATAGGCTTTTGTGTGCCATTTACATGATTTTACTTCTCTTAACATCTTAGTTTTCTTAACCACATTCTGGTAAACAGGTTATTTATATTCTAGTTTAGACATTGCAGTAAAGAGGACATGCCTGAAATTTGGACAATAGGAGGAATCATACAGGTCATGACTGTTTCATGATGCTTAAAAGGGTTTCAAAGCAGCTCATTCATCTACCCTAATCCTCTGCCCATGAGCAGTTCCACCCTAACTTGGGCTATTCCCAGCAAACATTTGTCCAAAAAGACTTTTCATTTTCCAGCTAAAGATAAGAATGAGGGAAGATATTTGAGAGGCCTAAGAGTGGCAGCAGAACAGCAAATAGGAAAATGTACCTAATTTCCTTTTTCAGGAGAAGAAGCTATGGGCATTGAAAGGAGGTGCCAGACAGATGGCTTAAAACAGTCTTTAGGACATGGTTCACATAAGCCTGTGAAAAGTGTTTGCACTGGACACTGTGCAAGATAAAAATGTTAAATGGTTTCACAAGAAAAATTCAGAGAAAAAAGCTGAGACTATTAAGCACAAGTAAAATGGTCCTGGTTTATTGTTCTCCCAGTCAAAAATTTCAGGAGGTTCAGTGTGTGTTATAGTGGAGGCACGTATATCCACTGCCACAAGCTAACTTACTCCCACCCCTCCAGGACTGCATGAAATATTGCCCTATTCACTGTGGAGTAACCCACTTCAGCTATTCTTACCTTCTTATATCACCTTAAAAGTCGGCTAAAACTCTCCAAGGAAGTAAATTTCCAAAATTTCCCCTGGATTGTCAATATCAGTTTTTGTCACAGTATTAGAATATTTCTTTTTGTGACATCCAGAAATATCTTTTAACTGCTAATCAAATAGATTAGACTTTCGTCTTTGCTTTAGTAGACTTGCAAAACACTTGATTGCAACCTATAAAAAGGTAATTATCAGGTCCTCTTACACAGTCTCCTATTTAACATTTAAGAATCTGTACAAAACAAATCTTAGATCATAACTCCTAAATATCTTTTTCTGCTTTATACCTTGTCTGGTTTGTCTGCACCAGTGTCACTCCCACAACTGGATATGTTATTTCAGATGAAGCTTTCCCATTACTTAGAGCAATAATTTCTTGAGTTTTACACAGAATGCTTCTTGGAGAATCACTCTGAAATTGTATGATAGCCTTGAGTTCAATTAGCTTTATCCTGGAGAACCTTTGTGTCCATATGACAGCCTAAAGCCAGGTTCTCTCTATGCTGCATAGATGACAGATTTCTTCCTGGGAATGGTGTTTTGCTGTTTTCTTAATTGAATTGCCTCCTGCTGATTTTTTGCTATAGCTCCAATTTGCAAAGATTGTCCTGAAGTCTGGTCCTCTAGCCAAGGATATCTTTTTCCTCCTCTTTTGAGGTGCACATATTCTCTTATTTAAGTTAGTGTAAATATGGTATAAAATCACACTGAAACAGCCCTATATAAGAGTCCTTTTAGATTAATCTGCTTTTAGATAAAGAATTGATAAAAGGCCCTTTTTTATTCTCAGAAAAATAGTTTATTTTAATTTGAGCTGTATTTTCCTCACTTTCTTATAAGAATATTCTATATAACCTATTTGTAAGAAATGCAATAAATCATGAAGTATTTCCCATTGTCCACTAAAGCATCCATTCTCACAAATAAGGAAATTACATCATATTGACATAAGGATGCTAACTGTTTTTTTCAGATCTTATTATGTCCTAAGAATTTACAAAATGTTTGCTTTAAAAAGAAAATTAGACCTTTTCTATGTACTGAAATCAGACTGATACCTATAACTTTCTGGTTCTTCTTTCACCTTCCTTTTAAGAATAAATACTGTGTTTGGCCTTCTTCAATACCCTGGGACTTTTCTCATGCTCAGTAGTTTGTCTAAGGGAATGACTAATGATTACAAGATTGTATTAGCTAGTTCCTTAAGTACCTTGGGGAGAATTTTATCTGAGCCTGTGGATTTGAATGCATCTGATCTATGTACACTTTTAAAGCTACTTTTTTACACATTCTGCCTGTGTCTGTCTCTATGTTAAAATTAATTTTCCTTAGAGTCTGGTCATAATTAATCTTGGTTTTTCTTTTTTGTTCTTTTTGGGAGGAATGAAGTGGGGCAGCATTGACTACTTCAGCTTTCCCTGCAACATCCATTATATTTACTTTTCTCTCAAATAAATAATAGGACTAAACTGTCTTCTTAGTTCTAATGTGTATGTAGAACTAGATTTGTTGCTTTGTTTGATGTCATGGTAGTTTTAACATGTTTTCTTTCCTGGACTCTTTTCATACTGTCTTTTCAAACTGTACTCTTTTTTAATGCATTCATATTCTTTTCTAATGCATTTGCTACTTAGCTCACTTTTATACAACTACTTGCAGATTTAAAAGCCTTTCAAGACCAAGTAGGTCACCCAAAGGACACAGTTCTAGGTGGATTTTTTGTGTCTTTATATTACACATATTCACAGTGGGATATGTACATGTATTTATATTTTTTTGCCAAATATTTATTCTAAACATATTTAGTGGTTTCTAGTAGATGTAGTGGAGACTTAGGTCACTGAAGAACTGTACATTGCAAATGCTTCATCCTTGATGTTCACTCTTATTGAAAACTGTGCAAGTGCTGCAGACCATTATGTAGGATAGAGACCAGCCCCTGCAGCGATATAAACAAATGTGACCCATTGTGTGAGTGATAATGCCAGAAAACAGAGGCAACAACCCAACATGCACAAATATGCCTTTGTGATTGGAGCTGATGGAATCCATTAAACTGATTTTCTTTGAATTCCTAATAAAAAGTTCTTTAAAGTTTCTTGGAATAAAAAATTATTTGCAGTCACCTAATGACTCACCCACTCAGCAAACCAAAATTACACTCGAACATAATTTTTGAAGGTAAAGAAGGTGAGGTGGCTAACATTTTGACTGTAGCAGTGAGAACATGCATCTGCTCTGAAGAAAAAAACTCTGAAAGAGGTACCTATAAAATGATCTTCCAGAAAGATGGTTAGAAAATGTCCTGATTTTGCTAAAAAATCACTGAGAAAAGAAGTTGAGGAAGATGACACTGCATTTGAAATGCACTTGAATGTGTATTTGGACAAGTGATTGGACTCAAAGTTTTCTTCGCCCACATTTTTGCTGAAAAAAAACCATCTTAAATTCTTGAATTCAGCAGGTTTGGACAAAGGTTTCTGTCATGAAAACTCTTTCCTTCTTTTTTTTCCTCTCATGAATATTAGCTGAAAGAAGGTGGTCTTACTACAGATAGATGTGTTTTACCATATTCTAATACTCATTGTTTATTTACTCAATGCATGTTAACTTATTAATTTGACAATTACCATGTAGAATTACCTGCTTGGATATGAATTAACAAATCTCTGTAAATTATATTAGCTGAAGATATTTTAATTCTGAGAAAACATTTTAAAAAGCCCCTAGAAATGCTATATATAATTGTTTTCTAGGTTTTTCTTTCCATTCTTTTTCTTAGTGACATGCACTTTATTTTCTTTTTGTCAAGTCATGCACATAATCAAATTGCAAACCACTGATGGGACCCTGTCTGTTACAGGCGTTCATGTATAATAAAACAATTGCATACTATATTGTAATAAATTGCTTAAAGGAGTGACAACTTAATTATCAAGACAGAGCAACGTGCTAGAATTGAAATACCTCATACCTATGGATAATGACACAGTTAATCTTATCAGAATAGTATCTGGAAGACAGCAGTCTGATTTTTGACACCCAAATTAATCAACCCAAAATATCTACCTGAAAATGCAAACAAATGTTGATATAGCACTAGGAATGCGGGTACATGGCCACAAGCAGGAGCAGCGATATGGCTGTAGCATAGCAGATACAGTGTAAAACTAAGAACAGGGGAAATGACAAATGATATCTTAATATACACTTTGTGGACTCAGCTCCCTCTCTTTTTTTATCCAATACCCTCCTACATCATATCTGAGATTCTTGGAAATAATTTTTGTATTGAATCCACTAAAATTTCCATAGAATGAAAACCATTAGGAGTGAGACATCATTGCATACATAATGCATATGAGAAAAAATAGTTGTCCTGTATCTACATTGACACATGGTTTTCCAGGGCAGTGACAGAACAAATACTGTTAATGTCCCTATAACCAGTGATGAGGGTATCCTTGAGCTTCTCCTAACACCTGAAATTTGAACTTGAGATTTGAAATAACATTGTTTACTTGCGTGTTTTGCTTAAATGACTACAACATGTTCTGTACCTTCTCTCTTTTGTTCTTACTCTGCAGCAGCCATAAGAGATGTATTGCTCAGATCAAACCCAGACCATATAATGGATTTTATAGTGGAGGCCAATTGGTGTGAGATGATGTAAGGCAAAGACATTACTGATGCTATGAAAAATGAGTCAAAAGCATGGCAGATGGAAAATTTCTTGAGTAAGAAGTTAAAAGGCCAACAGCTACTAGGTTTATTCAGGCTACTGTTTGATAGGACATTTAAACACAGTCAATTTCATATAACAGGTAGTCTACTCTGATTAGGTAACACCGTTGGTGGATTGAAAATGGAATACTTCACCATCTTCAAAGAATACTCTTCAGATTAACATATTTCAGGTTCAGAATTAAGTACTTTACTTTCCTAGTATATAACTAAATAAAACTTGTTCTGTTTTCTAGATTATGCTTTCTTGAATACCACAGGCCATATGCCCTAATGCCAGATTTTTTGTCTTTGGAGTCTCTTTGGAGGACTATTATCTAAAAGATATAAAACCATGATTTAAAAACTCAGAGAAGAGGAATACACTGAAAGTGTTAGCAGAAGTGTCAAGGTAATTGGAAATTCTGTGGGTAAGTCTTTACTTATCTGTAATTTAGTGATATCTGTTACACAAAGGCATCAGGAATTGTGGGAGAATGTTACTCCATTTATTTTTAGTTGTTGCTTTTTAGGCATTCACTATCTATTGGTATTATTAGCTGCTAAAAATTATTTTTCATGCAGATAGTTTCCATAAAATGGTAAAGTATTTATTGACTATATTATAGAATGACATTTTGAAAGACAAAAGCATGAGATAAAAGAACAACTTATATTTCTTAATCTAATGTTCTGGATACAATAACATAATTCTAAAGTCTTATTCTAATATATTGAAGCAGTTGCATATTATTTTCCATTAAAGAATTTTCAGCCAGCCCATTTGAAAACTTTTGTTGCTAACACTACAATTAATCACATTAAGAAATAGTCTTAGATTGTTGCAGAGTACATGTTAATATTTAATAATTATATCTTATTATTTAATTCTGACTGAACAAGTTGAAACAATCTTAGAATAGTTCCGCAATTTAGGGGAATATTTTAGGAGGATAAAATAACCTTAGAATGTTAAATTCCAATTTCACAGCATGAAAGAAAAATCCTAGATTTTTCAAGGAAAAAACTACTAGAAAAGAAAATTTTTGTCACATTTTGGAAAGTCCAAAATAACATTTGACTTTTGCTGACTATGATTATTATGGAGCAAGTTGTTAAAACCTGTTTCTCAGTAGTAAGTTATAGTCACTATGTATCACATCACAAACTAAACAAAATATTATTGTGGCATAAATTTATGACAACTGCATTTCGTTAAAAACCTCCCAGCTTATTAACAAGAGATCTGTTCTCACAGAAGAGGAGATGTCAACATTACAGGCTACTTGTGATTGTACACTACTACTTTGATTAATTAATATATCTCAGAGCAGAATCAGATCCAGACAATGGATTTTTCTTTTAGTTTAGCAATGAAGGCACATGTCATATGGAACTACCACTGAAGGAATATCAAAAGCTCATTTAAAATATCCCAAGCCCTATGATTCCATTTTTCAGAGAAAAGCTTTTGAGTCTTGGCTAAAACTATGTAGTTCAGATATCCAGTAATTATTCTAGCTACCACAGTGATTTCTGCCAGCTGGGCAAATAATTTCCTGCGAATATTCACTGTTAAATGAATCCTTTCGCTTGTACTGACGGCTTTATGTTCGCCTTCTTGTGAATATTCTAGCAAATGGGTTGTTGGAAGGAAGATGTGACAATGAGAATAATTTTCTATAGCAATGACAGATTATTCAAATAAAATGAATAGTTAATTGAACAACTTAAATATTTATACTTTCAATTCTGGGCTTCTCAGGCCCTGGAAATTACTTGTGTTTCAGAGAATTCCTAGTGTCTCCCAATTGCTTCAGTTGTTTCGTCTTCTGCTCATTGATGCAAGATGAATTCTTTTTCCTGTGAATTTGTACCCATAGAAATTAGAACAGAATTGTAATTTTATCTTTAAAATACATTCACAATCCTTATTTTGTGAACATGATATTCACCACTCACTAGAGAAAATAGTCTTTGAATAATTACTATATTTGAGAAATATAGTTGTGAATAATTCATAGAGAAGAAGGAAAATAAATTGGCCCAGGTCTAATACAAATAATTAATACCTGACTGAGTTTTCTGCCTGATTAAAAAAAAGATTGAAGACAGCATGATAGTAACTGTTGGTCAACAAGAACCATTCAAGGAGATTCACAGCTGGTCTGAACTCTGTGGCTGTATTTGCATATGTAAATGTTAATGTTTTTATCATTATCTCAACTCTTCTAAATGAAATAATGCATTTTTTACCATTATCTTTAGGTTTTCTCCTTTTGAGCATTTTTTGTTTAGAACTGAGTTTTTCTTTGTTTACAGGAACACTAACAATAATAAACTAACAATTGTTAGGTTGAGTTTAGGGAAGATATTAATTGCTTATGAAGGTCACCTTTTTGAAAAATTTCTCATGGTGATTACAAGATTAAAGAAAGAAAATAAATATGAAGGGATATGTAAATTAAATTTACATTAGTTACATTTCTCTGCATGACAAGGACTAATGATATTATTTTAAAATGAGACAGTTACTCTTGAACTACTGTTTCACAGCTGACTTTAATTAATGTGATAATTTCATAATGAAACTTAATTATGTTACATTCACAATATCAGCATGTCTTTCAAGTATAAGTGCAAAAATAATTTGCTATTAGTCTCATGAGTGTGTTACTTTTTTGATATACAGCAAACAAGAAAACAGAAAACAAAAAGCCCTTATTTTTCTCAGAAACCAGATATAAACAGAGGCACTTTGTAGAAAAGAATGTTTAAAATGTTGTATCCTGTCTTTGTTAGAGTCTTGCAACTCTTCTCACTCACACTTGCAATAAGGATGCTACCTCAAAATAGTGCAAAATTATCTGATTTTTCCTTCATTTCTTCTGATGTCAGTAATGGCACAGCCAAAATTAGAAAAAAAATTCACAGCACCAGACATATATAAAACCAGTTTTAAAGAAATTTATCTATCAAATATAAAGTCTTCATTTAAATGCAACCTCCATTGATTGGGAGAATGTGCAACTCTCCCAACTGCAGAACAGAAAGTCCAGTTTTAAAGCCTATGGACATAAGTGGTTTCTGTATCCCCTAAAAATGAAACAGCACTGTCTGAGCATAAGAAAGTGTATATTTGGATGACAAAGAAGTTCTGTGAAAAGTAAATCTTCTGCATTTCTCCCTCATTTAAACTGAGATGTTCACAGATGTTGAGCCAGCCATTAGTGACTGTACATGTAAGATTTTTTACCTTACATTTTAACACAAACTCCGGTATTTGCCGATTTTTGCAAGAAAAGGGTTTTTAGTTTTTGTGCTATTTACACACAAAAACAACGGTCAGCACTGGAAAACTAGTCCTTTAATTCAGGTGGGCAACTATGATGGTTCTTTAAAAGTTAATCCTTACAATATTTGTGAAAAGAAAGGACCTATCGCGAAAGGTTAAAAAGTTATGTATTCAAATAATTTCCCCCTTAATTAATTCATAAACATATATAAATACAAACTGTTCAGGTAAGCCAAAGCTTCCTATAATTTTAAATGTAAAGTTGGTCTTTAAACTACTTACTTTTTTCTCTTAAACATTGTATTCTTAATTTTGCTGAATAGATGTAATTGATAGACATGCTAAATGTTGTCAAATTGATGCATTAAGGTTAAAGGCATCCACAACTCTCTCTGTTTTGATTAACCTGATCTTTAGAAATGTTCTAGAGAAAACCTCAAAACATAAGATTTCATTATGATATAAATATACGAGAATTTATCTTTTTTTTCTTTCTTTAATTTACATCTCCTACTTCTGCTTCCAGCCCTTAGGCTTAAGGAACATCTCTTTAAAAAGATGATGAAGTTATCATATTCATGTACCCTTTTCACAGAAATGTCTTGTTTAAACAAGCTGAGAACTTACTGAATAAAATGAACCTGTTCACAATAACAGATGAATTTAGACTGAACACTTGAGACTACCTTCTCTGCAAGAGACAGAGACAGCAGCAACACCCTTCTCACTTACAGCTGTGCATCCTCCTGTGATCATAGGAAATAAATAGGATTGCAAAACTAGATTAATTTTCAGAGCCAATTTAGGCAGAAAAAGATAAGCAAGCTTCAAGGATAACAAAGTTCCTCAGTCTAGTCATCTATGAAAGAATTCACTTGAAGCAAAACAAAAACATCTCTAAAATCCTTAACATGACCAACCTACATACTCATCCAGTCACTGATGCAATTTACCACTTGTGTGGACAAAGAGAACACAAAAATTATCACTGATGGGATTCAGTGTCTAGAGAGATATAATAAATCCTAAATTCTATTTCTGAGAAGGCCTTGCCCCTTAAAAACATTAGTTGATTATGGATGATTCCTAGTTCTTCTATTTAATCCATTTTCACAGTTTTCAGGTTGATACAGATACCAAATGGCACGCAGCAGCAAGAAAAGTGTTGCTCTACCCATGGGAACAAGCCACAAGGATGACCCCAGCCTAGTGGTAGCCTCATCAAAAAGCACAATTCCCCAGGGTCAGAACCTTGTGGCAATAAAGGAATCCATTAAAATCCAAGGCTACTGTAATGGATGGAGTTCACTCTAGCACAGAGTTCCGATGGGGTCACAGCTTCCTTCAGGCATTCACCTGCTTGGCATGGAGGTCTCCAAGAGCTGCAGGTGGATCTCTTTTCCAATGGGGATCTCTATGGGCTGCAGAGGGACTGCCAACTCATCACGGGCTTCAGGGGAAACTGCTCCAGCGCATGGAGCACCTCCTCTCTTTCCTTCTTCACTGACCTGGGTGTCTTTGATGTTCCTTTCACATATTCTCACTCCTCTCTGAGTTGCTATTGCTGTTGTAAAGCAAATTTGCCCCTTAAATCTGTTATGCCAGAGGCACTACTACTGTTACTGATGGGCTTGGCCTTGACCAGTGGTGGGCCTGGCATGAAGTTGGTTGGCACTGGCTCTGTTGGACATGGGGGAACCTTTGGGCAAGCTTTTCACACAAACGACCCCTATACCTTCCCTGGACCAAAACTTTCATGCAAACTTGGCACAGAAGGCTGGGCTTCTGGTAAAACTTTCTGACTTTCTTTTTGTTTTAATCTTTTGTATAACTGAAATATACTGTGTTACAGACTTAGAAATTTATTCTTTTATGTTCCTTCAGGAACTTATTTCAAAATTGTTTTCTAAACTCTTATGATACTTCATTTTTCTCAATACATTTCCTACATAGTGTACTAGGTTTATTCTGATTCCATGCATCTCTTGGGCCTCTTTCAATTTCCTCTTCTATCTGAGAGGTCTTTAGCCTTTCAAGGGTTTAATCGTGTCCAAGGAAGACATAAGACCTTTTCATTGCTTTTACGGACTAAGGAGTCAGCTTGAATTTGCTTTTGGCTGTAGCATACAAAATAAGCCTAGGCATCTCTCTACCTGCTATGTAAATATGTCTCTAGGACAAAAATTGGCAGCCATCAGCATAATATTTAAGAGCCTTAGAACTGGCAATGAGTTTACTATTAAATCCAAGTAGAAACAAAATTAAATGTGAGTTTTATAGGGAACTGCATTACTTACTCAGGGACTGTGGCCAAATTTGTATGAAGGTTCTAAAAATTGGAGTATATGAGAAAATGATTTTATAATATCCTGAAATCAAAATTGATGTAATCAAAAGATTACTAATTGAACTAAATACCATAATATATTCCCCCAAGACATCTCCGCTCAAAAAAAATGGAACTTTGATCTAGACAACAACCTCACAAAGCTCTAGAATCATCTGCAACCTCATAATCCCAAATGCAAGTAAGAGAACACAGTCTTTGCAAGAGCAGAAAACGTCTCAGGATCTATAAGGTTTTCTCTGAACTTTTTTAACTCACTTGGAGAATGACCAGATGGCCATTAGATATTTAGCTTAGCTGTAAATCATCACCTCACACCCAGTGGTGTGAGGTGATGCCTTCTGTTGCCATAGTGTTGATATATTTATGTAAGTAGTGGATTGTTGCAGTCTAACCCCAGCCAGCAGTTCAGCCTTGTGCAGCAACTTAGTTCTCTGGGGGACAGGAAAGACAACTAAAAGGGTAAAAGTGAGAAAACTCATGGTTGAGATAAACACAGTTTAATAGGTAAAGGAAAAGCCATGCACACAAGCAAAGCAAGACAAGGGGCTTATTCACTATTTCCCATGGGCAAGCCACTGTTCAGCCATACCCAGGAAAGCAGTGCTTTATCACAGGTAAGGGTGACTTAGGAAAAAAAATGACATCACTCCCAAATGTCTTCCCCATCACTTCCTTCTTCTTCCCCTACTTTACATGCTGAGCATGACACCACATGGTCTGGGATAAACCTGTGGTCAGCTGGGGTCAGCTGTCCTGGCTGTGTCCCCTCCCAACACCTTTGTGCAGCCGCAGCCTCCTCATTGGTGGGAAGGGGTGAGAGGTGGAAAGGCCTTGACTCTGGGTCAGCTCTGCTCAGCAACAGCTAAAACACCCCTGTGTTATCAGCACTGTTTTTGTCACAAATCCTGAACACAGCTCCACACCAGCTACTGTGGAGAAAGTTAACTCTATTGCAGCCAAAACCAGAACATACCTAAAAGCAACTTGTAGCTATGGTGTGCATCAGAACAAGCCATCTATGACACCAGAAAAGGATTGTAATATAGCTGAGTGGAGCCAGGGGTAACCACAGGGGCTTTCAAAGATCAGACCCAGATCCTCAAATGGTCAGCAGATGATAAAACCAGCTGTAGGGTATCAAAGACAATAAAGAAATATTCAACATATAATAAATAATGATTACATAATATAATTGAGGACATATCAAGAACAAGAAAGTAATCTGATGGTTTTGGCAAGCATATAAAAATAGTCTCACATAGATGCAAAAGCAAGTTGGCATCCAAACATACCTGTACCATCATACTCTTTTTGGATTTGTGATACTGATATCTGGCTTTATCAACACACTGGAGGAGTGAGAATAAAATAAACTAGGATGATTAACTGTATTATTAGTGTGAATTAGCTGTAATTAATGTATAATTTGGCATATTAGTATTAGCATTAGCGTAACTGGACTAATAATAATTTTGATTAAATTATCAATAATTTCTTCACTCTTCGTTGTAGAGTCTGTCAACTGCAAGTGGTGTACTGCAGTATAAAAAAGAAGTATCTTTAAAAAACAAAAACCCCAACCCTGTTGAAAAAGAAGGGAACACAAATTAAGTACTATACAAAAGGACTAAAAAGAAAACACAAAGGTATAGGAATAAATCTGCTTCCAAATTTATATTTGTGATATTCTGGCTCAGGACTATAGGAAGCAGATAAAATAGACTTAATAGAATTTAATAAATATAACTGCCATCAAAACACATAAAAACTACTACATGTATAGATGAACATATGTGAAAGTTTCACACGATAGAAATCTCAACTAAGTAACATAAAAATAATAAGGTAAACCAAATTACAGCTTTGACTGAACATGGAATTAGAATTCTAGTAAGATGATCCTTTATATTAGAAAAAAAAAAAGAATGTGAATTTTAAAGAAAAAAGCATTAGGGAAGTAATATTTTGGTAGATGACTTAAATATATAGATAATACTATGTTTATTAGCATTTAAAAACTCCCCTAGACCTCAATGATAGTGTTTGTGTTTAAATTTAGCTGATTGATTGGCATTTTCACATGTCACCAAATGATATTATATGTGGTTTCATCAGAAAAATTCCAAGCATATAAATAAATAAAATTTATCCTGAAATAAGTGTATTGTAATCTTTAAGGAGAAAGAAGTGCCATTTAATTAGCACCATGAAAAATTCCTGCATAATGTACAAAAGAAGAAGGACGATACCTAGATTTAAAGAGAAACTAATAGAAAACAATGATGGCAATATTATATTGCCATTGTGGAACATAAAAGGCAGGTTTTGCTTTTTAATCTTCTCAGTCAGCATGTGTGCATATATCTTTTCTAGCCTTAATAAGTTTAAGAAGAGTAGATCACAATAATGCTACAAAGAAAGAATATAATGTATTTTATTTGTGTGTTAGAATGGGCACTCCCTTTTAGCACCACCAGCTCTGGTATAGCTGGTCTGAAAAATAAACTAAAACAATTTCTGTAATTTCTCAAGCCTGTAATACAGCAAACCTAGTCTCCAGTCACCTATGGCATAAAAATGAAAGTGTACAGCTTTTTATATTTCAAAACTTTTAAGAAATGGTAAATGGTAGAATACATTTCCACCAAGCTGTTCACAGATTTCTGCAGTGTCTCTGCCTCTTATGGTTCTGCAGCAATATCTGAGTACAACAGGCCTGAGAAGCTGCAGCATTATCCACCCGGGTGTAATCCTGTCTACCTGGGCTGCCATATGCCAAAACCACTCTCCACGAAGAACAGAAGAAACAGGTTTCATCCTTCCTGGTAAAACCAGCTGAGCCATATACTCTCATTTTCCTTAGTGAATTTCTCATTTTCATTGATGTTAGAGTAAAAGACTACTCCTTCTCAAAAGATTAATATCATATGAATTTTCCACTTGTCCAGGCTTAACACAATTTAACTTGAATTTATATAATTTATTTAGAAAAAATCTCTTTATGTTTTTCAATCTTTTACTTCAAGCAAGTTATTCTAAAGGATTTGATACTCCGTCCATGCTCAAGGTTGTTTCTGCCCTGTAGTTTTATTGGATTCAGATTCTACAGAGCTTGAGGTTTTTGTGCATGTTTTCTTAAGCACAGGAAAAGAAATTTCACAGCCTTCTAGCCAGAAAACATGAAAATTTTAGCTTGAAGTATTTTCTGGTATTTTAACACAAAAATGTTAATTTCCTTGATCAGATATGGCATTAGACACTATCAAGAATAGCAACAAACCTTCGTCCCAGTCAGTTCTATGAAAATGCTTCATATACTCAATTTATCTGCTTTTGCTTCCAAAGATTCATAAAAATAAATCCAAGAGCCTTCCAGGACTTTTGAAGTGATACAGTAAAAGAAATTTTTAAGGTGAGACAAGCTGGTAGTTGGTGTAACTGATAAGAAAAGCATCAGCCAAATGAGGGTTGCTGTCTTATCATTCACAGTGACAGTGCATTTTACTAATAGCTCCCTCTTTATCTGTGGCAAAACAGTATTATCAGAAGAAAAATAACAGTTGTCAGAGCATGGAATAATGGAATAGCCTTTCAACCAAAAAGTTTAATTGAGGGAACTAGCTGATTTTTAAGTGGGTCTTGACAAAGAGATGCATGGGACTATAAATGATATAATTTCATGTAAGGGCTGGCCAAGGAGATCTTGTCCAGTTCTTTGTTCCTTGTAGCATTTTTTGACAAGTGGAATATTGTTGCAGTCTGATGCCATTTCCTGTTTCACCTATCCCAACGCCCCAGGTGTGCCAACCTCTCCTTTCCCCTCCCCCTTGCCCTCCTGCTAAGAGCTGTCCATCAATCTTAACATTCCAGCAGGGTCGTGGTGTGGTTGGCAGAAGTTCAAAAGATGCCCCTCAGGTCCGGGCTCATTGGCCTGTCCAAGTGTCTTTACCCCTTGAGCCTTCCCCTCCTCACACCTGGTTGGTGCCTCACCTGTCCCTTCCCCTCACCCTGTCCCCGGGCTTAAAAGGAGACGGGACCATGCGGCCGGGATTCTGTTGGGAGCTGTTACGAGATTCAGAGGTCTGTCATCCTGGAATAAAACTCTGGATTAAAACTCTATGATAGAATCCTCTCCTTTTTCTCTTCACTGTCACCTGAACCTTTTCCACCAGAGGTAAACTGAGTTCCTACTATGCCTGGATTTGTTCCGAGTGCCCAGCTGCAGCATCCAGCTGGCCAAAGGTATCTCTGAGGTGAAACACCACAGCTGCCACCTTTGGCCCAGCAGCAAGGGTCAGACGGGTCCAGGCACGCCCCACCCGGAAATATTGAGATTAATATTCCATAGAATATCATCAGTAATTTTAAAACATTAGGAAAACTTAATCTCATATAAGCAGTTTACTTATCATTGTAAATGTGGTTGTATTAAGTTTTGGAGTATGAATCACAAGAATTTTTAGTGGTTTCTACATTCTTCCATCATTCAGGCATTTAGTGAAAGCCTCTACAAGGTTTCCAAGACACTTATACCTTGTCTATAAATTAACATTGATGGTCAGGCTGTAAATATCTGTCTCTTCTGCTCTGCAATGAACTGACATGGAGAACTATTTTTTCCTAAAGACTCCCTCAAACAAAACACAAGCTCTTTCCCTTGCAGTGGGAACAACTGGACTGAAACATGCTCTTAGGAAAATTCAGGGTCAAGACCCTCTATAATGCATCAGTTAGGGCAGAAATTGAATTGAATTGTCTTTTGCCACAAAATCATGCAAGTCAAAGACTAATGTTCTGGGATGAGAATTACCAGAGTTGTTGAAATACTTTATTATTTGTTTACTAAATAAATATTTTGTGTGTGTGTGTCCCCTTGCTAAATAAACACTAGAAAAACGCTGCTATAAAGTAACTCAGAATATTTTCATCTTTTTCAGGCTGAAAAGAGGAAAAGAAAATTCTCTGATAACTAGGTAGCTATGGCAATCAGCTGATAAGTAGCATATTTTGAACTCCTTCTCTTCTCCACAATACATGAAATTATTTTAAAAAGAACAACTGTGATAGGAAAGCAAATCACCTCTGCAGACCCTGAAGCATAGGGAATTCTCTTGGGAAGTGAGATAATTGGTTATTCCCTAAGAAGATTAGATGGGAGGGAGAAGGAAGACAGGTTGGGGAAGAAAGAAAAAAGATAAATAGAAAAAGAAAAAAACAAAGTGCTTACTATGGATATTTTTTTAGTTTAAATATTTTCTGATTTTTTAAACATTTTTATGTTATTTTCCAAGAGTACAATTTCAGTGAATGCACTACTAAGTATAAATAAGACTATTGAAGAAAAATTGCTACTTCTCATGATTACAACTTATGCATTTAAACCTGAGAGGAACTGATATCCACTGACAGGAGCAACAAAATTACAAATTAAATATTATAAGTGAGTGTGAACTTTGCCTGAGCAGTTTTAAATTGGTTAGCATAAAGTTAAAAACATATAATAGTCATAATACTTCTCAAATATGCACTCCTAAAACCGTAAAAAGAGTATTGTCTTGTAATAAAATATTTGTCCTATATTATTTTGATACTATTAAAAAATCAGGAATAGATTTCATTACCAGTTATGATAATCACTCCTACCTTAAGCATCAGCAGCATCAGAACAATGGAATGCATTCTGCTCTGGAGTTGCAATTCTGAACACAGCCAGTAATTTCTGGTTGTCAGAGTCTAATAACAGATACTATATTTTAATTAAGAGGCAGTATAAGTTAAATATATCAATTTTCCAATACAGAAGGGAGTACACTTGAGATAGAAATTATATAAATATATTAGGAATAGCTTAATTTCCTGTGACTATAATTTTTCCTCTATAGTAATCAATAATAAGAATCTCACTGAAGACCATATTTTCCTCCTTTCCCCCCCTTTTTTTAATATATAAACTCTATATCTTTCAAATCTATTACCCTTTCCATGTATTATGTGGATATAGGATTGAGATCTTCCAGGGACTATGTATGGAATATGGCTTGGCATATGGCTATTGTCTGTATTTCCCCATTTTTTTCTCTATAATATCTTAAAGAATTTTTGGAACAAAGTCTCTGATTTTTCTGTGAGCCAATGACTTGCCCCATAGGGATAAAGGTTACCTCTTCATTGCCGGCATTTTCAAGAATATTTAGCATCATTTTTATACAACATATGCATCTTCTCTAATTTTAAAAATCTTTGTATCAAAGTCATTTACAAACAGTTCATCTATGTGTATTCTACAAAAGCTTCAAATTATCCTGCTTGAATTCTAAAGAGAATTAACTTTAGTCTTCTAATATATTGTTTCTCAACCGTCAGCTCTGCATTGGTGTCAATTGCTCATTTGACTTTATATGAATAACCAAGCAGTCAATTTGTACTGTAACTCAAAAGTAACTCCCTGAGAAGGCTGCAATTCTTTTTCCTGAGAAGAGGTTCTTGATAACACTGAAATCTATTGTGAGTTTATCAGCTAAGCTCTTACACAGTAAAATTAGCAAGCTTTGCAACCACCTAGATACTAGCTTACTTGTAAATATACACATACCTAAGATGGTATGGTGCTTCCTGTTACACTTCAGAACTCTGAATCATAAATCAGATGATTTATGATTCAGAAAAAACACAAACTTCAATCTTGGTTTTGGGTATTTTTGTGAAAGATTTCTGCTGGGTGAAGTTTTATGTGCAAATGCTCAAAGTACCATATTTCTTGGTACTGCCTCACACTCTGTTATGCCCTAGACTTTCAGAAAACTTGATTTACTGGTTAATAGCACATCAGATATTCTGGTTTAGAGTACTTTGTTGTAAACAGGCATTAGGGCGGAATAACATGAATGAATAATTACTACAAAACTGGTCAAACTTGTATGTTTGCCATTTCAGCTGGTGTCCCTGGTTTCAGAATGGAGTACGTGATACTGTATGACTATTGTAGGTCCTCTTCTTTTGCATCTCTCTTTCCTTCTTCTTACGTGCTGCCATCCTAAGGTGCCTTAGTCTGCTCAGTTATATACCTCATTAACCATATTTTCATATCTAATCATGATGTCGATTCTATCACTCTTGGCATATCTCATTTTCTAATATGTAGTATTACATTTGATTGTGGACATACAGGACCCTCTCTGTCAGCTGGCATCTGTTAAGCTAAGGACAAAATAAAAGGGTGGAGAAGGTCCTGTCCTATTACTGCAGAGCCCATATATTCAGTTGGTTATATTTATGCTTGGTAGCGTTCCAAAATCCAAAGCTGTGCTTTCAGTTATACTTTATCCCTGATCACAACTATGTGGGCAGTGTGTTCTCTCCTTCCTCCTACTATATTATTCAGACTTCTGTGATTAATACATGAAAAAATAGTGTTCTATTCTCTATCATCTTACCTTGTTTCAATACTGAAATGACTGAGTGACTTTATTGGACTTTACAAGTGTGTAATACTGTTGCTCTATAGATACAATAAGATATAGAGAAAGAAAAATGTAAATGTAGGACATCTAAACCTGAGAATAACTATATTGAATGGATATAATTATCCGTTGCCACTTGAGAACTTTCAGGGCATCATATCTGGGCTCATACCACCCTCTATAGAAGAGTATAGACCATTTTTAGGTCATTTGTTCTATCTGAAGGAAAAAAAATATATTACATTTGAAGATGTATTAGATAATGTAAATTACCTATATCTAGGTAACTTAACTGTGTTGTAGGTGTCAACATCTGAGTTAATGTTTAAATTTCCATAGTGATCAGTGGTTTTGTGAATATAGACCTCCAGAGATACCTGCATGAAGTTGGCAGATAGGAAACAGGACTAAAAGGAGTCTTGTGGTTTTCTGATGTAGCTGAAGACCAGGAAGAATCTATTATGTCATCCTAAACGTCTATCTTAGGCAACTAAATTGTTTCCTTGGTCTGTTCAATCAATTTAGCTAGGAAGGTTTCCCTCATCCTAAAGAAAAGATCTGGTGATCAATCAACTCAGCATTTGTCTGTGGTTCCCTGACAGAACTGACTGATATGGGAGTCCATAGATTGTGATGTCATCTAACTTACCCCTACATACTAGAAAGGAAATGAGAGTTTACATGTCAGAGTCTGAAACAGAATCACAGCATGCATTACTGTCCTAGATACTGGAAACTAGTTTTTAAAACTTTAAAACTATATATGCAATATTTTTATATTTGAGAATTTGTTGTGGATTTGAACATCTGTGAGTTTAATGCAGTGACAGGAAATGCACTTTATCTGTTTCAAGGCAGAATTAATATTGAGTTCAGAATGGATGACCTCTACAGGGACAGATGCAAAAAGGTACTGGACCTTTTATCATAACAATATCTAACTTGTGTTCCTTGTCATGCAGTGCATAAAACCAGAACAAAACAAAACACTTAACAAATATTCAGTTTTTTGCGACTAGAAATTTCACTTGGAACCAACTTAACACTGTTTATCCTGATACAAAGTTAATATTTTCACACTATATGAGCCTTATGCTACATTGTGCACTATAGGGCTACTAACTGCTTCAACATCTCCCTAAATTTATGCACGAGTGATCTTAGCCTAACTCCAACTGACTGCACTTATATGCAAAATCAAGCATGTCAGTTTTAGGTTCATTTCACCTAATTTCCCCATTCCAATATCTGTAGCAGCTCCAGAAGGGCCCCAAATCAGTAAATCAGCATGACCACAACTTCTGTCAGCGGCTGGTGACATGTACTAGTTGTCTACATTTGATCTGCTTATGTTACTGAATGAGAAATATCTAATAAATAAAAAGCAACAAATTCAGTTTCTGTACTGAATAATTACATGCTCAATAATGTAACAATATTACTGCTGTTTGATAATATTCTAAAATAAAAGTCAGAATTTCTACATTAGCTAAAATATGTCATATCTCTGTAATAACTAAAATATTTCATGCCAGGATCTACACATCTAAGTGCTGGTTTCACATAAATAAACTTTAAACTGTTTTAATATAATTCACTTTGACTTTTTTTCATAGGAGTGTTTGAACTGACAAACCTGCATTCAAGGAAAGCAAAGGAATACCTGGGTTACTTATTTCAGTGGAATGAAAACAGACTTTACCCAACACACTATTTGACTGGGAAAGTCAAATACAGAAAAAGCTTGCATATGGTGGGGGACCCAGAATAAGAATGTCACTACAGATTGTAAACACCAAAAGAGTAAATCAGAACTAAAACAGAAGTAGCTGATTTTATCAAGCTCTTAATGTAAAAAAAAGTTGCTGTGTAACTAAAATTTATTATTTTATGTTTCATGTTACTATTAAGGCATACTCTGAAAGCAAAGGTGAGCTAATTTATTATGCTACAATAGAGTAAAGGGTGTTCTCATGGAGGAACATGAAATGGTTTCTTAGGAAGCAGTAACCATCCATGGAAAGGTATATAATAAAAAATAAGGAGATTTGAGAATCATAGAAAATATGCTATCAATAAATAGGTATATATTAGTCTATTTCCACTATTCATATAATATATATGTGAAGAAACTAATACAATATACATGCCACTCCCCCCACAGACATTCTAATTACCTACACAGCATTGTAGCAGGCAACATATTGCTGATCAAATAATTTCTGTAAATGAAAACAGCCAGTCACAATTGGTACTTGAGACCCTGCCTCTTAGAAAATAAATTCAGCAGCATCTGAATATAAGATAACAGAAAAATGATTGAATGAGACCTGTGGGTCATAAGTCTACTCAAGGTCCAACGGCATTATCGCTTCCTAGGTTGCTGTTGGATGAAGGTGCAGAATATCTCAAGGCATCTCATGATTTAGTTTTGGAGACACCAATTTATCCACATTGCTGGGCAATGAACCAGAAAATATCTTAGAGCATCCTTCTGATTCAAATTCCAGTATTTTGTGCTTGGAATTGACAACATTTCAACATAAAGGGCATTCTTAGAGCAACATAATATGGCATTTTAAACCAATTGATTATATTCTTTATCCTCCTCTGCTTTTCCCCAACAGACATAACAAAGTTTGTGCTGGTACATTATTTCAAAGTGTGTGGCCAATTGTAACAGGAAAAAAAAAAAAGCAGAAAAGAATATTTTCTCACATTTTTCTATACATCATCTTGTTCCTACTATATTAAATCTTGGTTTGGTTACAGACATCCCTGAGAGACTTTCCAGAGATTTTGCTGAGTTTAGATAAGACTGGACATGATTAATGTCACTCTTCAGCTGGATACTCAGTGTAGGGGTATACTGTCTGCATCAGATTTTGAGCCCACACAAAGAATTTTCCTCCAGTCTTCTTTGCTGTCATCCAAGAAGATAAAGAACTGCTTCTGTTAACTCCCTCCCTGATAACTAATAAGATCTTTTGCTTGCCTAAGGAATTAAAAAATGCATCTCAAGGAGTGAAAACAGAAAACAAGACCTAAATAACTAAGTGTTTCCACTCGATCTGATCTGGGCTGCATCTAACTCTGTGTTCTGACAAATTAGCAGACAAGCAATGAACCTTTTATACCTCAAGGGAAGGTATAAAAAAGCAGCCCTTTTATAGATAAAAATTGACTAAAATTATAAGTGATATCCCGGTATCCAAAAATAGCATTGAATACTAAGGGAGTTTTGTTGGCTTTCTTTCATTAATTTAAGTTCTTTATTTTTAAGATTTTATCTTGGTTACCACCTTCTATGACCTCTGGCATATGGATCTCTGGTATTTAGTGCCATTTCTGGTATGCTGGAGACAAATATTTGCGGCAGGGATCCACAAAAGGGGGGACTCTTCCCTTTTTTTTTTTAGAGTTCAGTGAATCTCCCCAGAAGTTTCTCAATTATTCATGGAAAATTTCATGTTATGTATATGTCACACAACTTTATATATTTCTTACATATAAAAGTGCCATGATTTATGTTAAAATATTGCCTCTATCTTTTTCTATCCTATTTCTTGATCACTCTACTTCACCTTCTGGCCACAGCTGTGTGGAGGATGTTTACACTGTTAACTACATAATGTTTACAATGTTAACTACATAAATGTTTCAATGAATGTATTATTGCTGTTGATCCTAGTAGTAAAAGTAAATATCAAGATCACTACTGAAGACAAGCCCAGGTACCTGTTTCACATATTTTCCAGGAGTTCGAGTGACTGTGTTAATGACTATGTCAATTATTTTTTCTAAGGTCATTACTTAATATTTTTAAACCATAAGTCTGAATATGTTTTCTTTAATAATATTGCTGCTGGTTTTGAATGCTGCACAAAGCTCCAGAGAATAAGTAAGCATGTATAATTCAAAGAAAAATAAGTACATAATTCCTTTAGTATGAGGTAAAATTATCACAGTGAAGTGTGACATTCTTTGCATGAAAATTGGTCATGCAAGTTGGTCAATACACTAATAGCTTATTCAGTATATATTTCAAATGTAACCTGTTAGGTCAAAACGAGTAGTAGATATGCAATGCAGTCTTTCCAGATGTTCGGCAATTTTTCCAGTATAATGCAGAAAACTATGATACACATGATTCCAAAGTAAGTTGCATATCCCCCAAACATAATTGGAGAATCCAATGAAAATTTTCAATGACTTATGGCACTGAAAATATTTAATATATATTAATTTTTACTTCTGTTGAATACAATCACAGAAGGTGGAGATTTTAGCAAAGATGGACTTAGAACAACATAGTCAAAAAAAAAAAGATGCAGCTGTATGATATTGTTATCACACTTGTGAGAAGCAGTTGTGGGAGGCACAGGCTCCCTACCTCTGCTCAGGAGCTGTCTTGAATCCTAGTCCTTCTATAAGGTATGACATAGCCATGTGTGTGCCTAGATGTGTACCTTTAGATCTGTGGATTCAACTTGCCAGCATAACCTCAGACCTTCCAGGAAATCCCTGGGCTGGCTGTGCTCTGCTGCTCTGTGTGCTGTGGTGCTGCACCTGGCCATGCAGGCATTGCCTCTGCCGCACTTGCTCGCAGGGGAGGGCTGTAAGCAGCAGCTTTCCCTTGCTTCTCCCTGACACAATATCAACGAAACAGGATTTTTTAGCGATGATTATTTTTATTTGGGAGATGAAGAAAATTAAATTTTGAGGACACACTGACTTTTTCAAGGTGAAAGAAACCACCATAGCTAAAATAACCCTTTTAAGCATATGACTTTTAAAAGATTAAACTGATGTCTGAAAACCATGCATTTATTACTAGTATTGTTTGGTGAAGACTTCAGGTAAATTTTGTTACAAGAAAAATAAAGTTGGCTGAGAAATCTCAACTGTGAGGTTCAAAAAGGACAATGCTAACAATGGATAATATGGATTGGAAAGAAAAGGTTTTGCTAAGTCTTTTGGGTTTGTCTTGGCTATGAAGCAAGCAGAAAGGCAACACAGACTATGAGAGAGACAAAAATATGTTTGTTGTTTTATCTTTTTTCTTGGGGGGTTGTTTTGGTTTTAGTCTTTTTTCTTGGAACCTTCACAGGAGAAAGGTAATTGTGCAATTAATTTTCATTTGTGTTATAGAGCTCTTTTGATTTTATAGACTGCAAATAAAAGGCCATAAAGATATTTATGCTCTTGGTATTTGCATGTGATGGGGCTGGCAATGACTATGTTCCTGGACAATATTTTAGCTCATAAAGTTTGCAGTATGTTGAGCTGACCAGCCACTGTATGTAATAATCAGCTAGGATTGACCATGGCATTTGGATCTGGAATTTGAATAGCTATGCAGGTGTTCAGTCTTTCTTGATTAATCTCCTAATTAAACCTAGAGACTACTTTCCAGTTCTGAAAGTACTTCAGGATTTCAATTTTGAATTATATGATTTCTCTTAAGGTTTGGGCTTATTTATTTTCTTATTTATACTTATCTCACCATTCACTGAGGAATAATTCTGGTCTTCACCTATTTAAAACACAAGTTTTTGTGGTGGATCCAAAGAGCTCCTTCTGGGACATGAGGTGAACAGAGAAAACAACCATTTGGTATGCAGCAGAAGTTTGGCCTTTGTCGACTTTTCGTTTGTTTGCCTCTTACCAAGGTTATGGGGAAGGATGTAGAGAGAATACACTTGCAAGCTTCAAAAACTATGTTAATATTCAAGAGGGAAACCCTTTTGTCACTAATGCCCAGGCTAATCAACTGTGAGGTGAAGTGCTGAAAGTACTAGTTGTGATCTTTTTAATTTATTTTTTTTTCTTTACCTGTAAATTAGACTCAAGACTGAAATAAAGAAGCCTTTTTTGCCTATCCATCTCACTTCCCTAATGGGCAAATTTCTGAATACACTGGATACAAATGTTAAACTTCATGTACATATGTATTTGTTTCAAATCTCACAATAATCCTGATGAAAAACTCTTCCTTGTTATTCCTGATGCATGCTTCTAAAAAGACCTTTGTGGCAAAAAGAGATTAAGAGAAAGAATATAAACAATTCTATGACTTGTATCTAGCTTGGTGCAAGGCTAAATGAGGATGATAAGTGCCTTTATGCTACTTTTTTTTCCTTTATTTAATTTGATAGAACAGTATCTGCAGCACCCTGCTACACCTTAAACAGCCTCAGAGCAAACCACAGAAAATAGACTGAATCCACTAAGCACCATATAGAAGTCTCCTGGCTAATCCACTTGCCATGAGGAAAACATTGCTTATTTCACCACATAATGTTATGTATATGGTCACCAGGGCTCACTTATTGGGGCCAGTTCTGTTTACCTTTAACAATGATCTGCACAAGGTTACCAATGCACCACTGGTGACTTTGCAGAAAACACCAATTTGGGTGGGAGTGTTGATCTGCTGGAAAGTAGGAAGGCTATGCAGAAGAATTTCGACAGACCAATTGCATGAGGTTCAACAAGAAGTGCTGAGTCCTGCTTTTTGGCTCGCAACCACATGCAGCATTACAGACTGAGGCAAAGGTGGCTCGAAAGATGTGTGACAGAAAAGGATCTGCTTGGCAGACAGCTGAACATGAGCCATCAGTGTGCCCAGGTGTACAAGAAGACCAATGACATCATGGTCTGTATCAGCAATAGCGTGGCCAGCAGGACCAGGGCAGTGATTGTTCCTCTGCACTTAAGGATGTACCTTGACTCCCGTGTTTAGTTCTGGGCCCCTTACTACAAGCAAGACATTGAGGTGCTGGAGTGTGTCCATGGAAGGGTAACACAGCTGGGGAGGGGTCTGAAGCACAAGTGGAGGAGTGGCCAAGAGAGCTGGGGTTGTTTAGCCTGGAGAAAAGCAGGCTGAGGGAAAACCTTATTGCACTTACAAATACTTGAAAGGAGGTTGTGAAGTGGTGGAGGTTGGTCTCCTCCCTGGCATAGTTAAGACAAGAGAAAGCAGCCTCCAGATTTACTAGTGGAGGTCTAGATTGGATATTAGGAAAAATTTTCTCACCAAAAGGGTTGCCAAATACTGGCACAGGCTGCCAGGGAAGTGGATGAGTCACCATCCCCAATGGTGTTTAAAAGATGTGGCACTTGGGGACATAGTTTAGTGGGGGACCTGGCAGTGCTGGGTTAATGGCTGGATTTGATGAACTTCAGGGACTTTTCCAACTTATTCTATGATTCTACACTCAGGAATTTTATCTGGGAAGTCTTACAAGGTCTTCTTGCCTAGGTAGCTTTGGCACTGCTAAAATTAGCCCTTATGATAAAATAGTTGCACTATCAGGAGGTCAAATTTTTTTAAAAGAGGTCCCCACAGTCCATTCTTAGTCTCATTGCTAATTCATGATATAACTCCTACAACTGTGCTTCTTTCAGAAGTCCCCATTTCGATTGCATTTGGTATATGAACCAGAAATACAAATGCTAAACGCTTCTGGTATGTGCAAGTTAAATTTTAATGAGATCTCAATGCTTCCAATCTTTAAGGATAATCCTGAAATAATCAATGAATTAGTGAATTCTTGAGACAGGACCTACCTGTGGGGTGGGCAAGGAAGGTCCTCCTTGGCCAAACCTGGCAGATAGTAGAAAAGAGCGCATCTGCCCTGTTCACCCCTTAGCCTGGGACTGATGGCCTCAGACTGGGCTGAAATGGGGTGTTGGGGCATGGACAAGTGAGGAGGGAGGCTCCAGCAGAGCTAGGAGACAAATCTTTCAAAAATCCTTTAAATTCTTAAATAACATTAGATTTACTCATACTTGTGACTTGTTTGTGTAGTGTTGCAGGTCACGTTGAAGAAGTGTGTTCAAGTTTTTTCAACTTCTGTATGTAATTTAATTAAAGCAATAAATGCTTTGTTCCTTTATCTTAATGGGTGATTTCTTTGTTTGGTTTGATTTTTTTTCTTTTTTTTTAACATGAGTTGCACTGCAGTGAGATGAAAACTAACATCATAAATGTCACCATAGAAATGAAGTATGGATTACAATTCTAGGATATATTAGAAAATTGGATTATCCAGATTCTTTCTTGTAAGAGACAGACAATATTTATATTTTCAGACTTAACTTAGCAGAAAAAAAGAAATTATACTGTAGCTTAAATGAACACTGGATTTGGGTCTGTTAAAAATTTGGGGGAGAACATTAAAACTAAAGGATTTTTTTCCTAGCTAAACTGATATTAGAAAGACAAACCCACCAGATTTAAGATTTTTATCTTATTTTATGTAGAGAAAGAGACACAGGCAGAATAATTTGTCAAGCTAAGGTTCAGATGGCTGTATAAAGTTGAAATCATAAATATATTTTGCTGACAAAAAGCAACCGTAATTTTCTTTCCCCGCTTTGTTTCTTAGAAAGTAAAAATATGAACCTTCACACTGCACTCTAGACTGATGCTTGTCATTGCACTGCGCTCTAGACTGATGCTGTCATTGCACACTGTGCTAAAAAACAATTGCAATAATAAATCATGAAATCTATCAACCCACGGTAGGGAAAAAAGCTAATGGATACTGGACTGTTTCAGGAAATCTAAAAGAATATTGAATGAAACTTGGGAAGAAAACTTCTAAGAAAAGTAACCTGCCATATTTTATTCAATCTATTAGGAAATTGTTTCACCTCAGAAGTACTAGATTTTTAAAATATTTGCTTTTTTGTGCCCAGCAAATTTTAAAAAACATATTAACTAACATATATTATCTGTGATGGTTCTAATTTTCCTCTGATCTTAGTTCAAGGTCACATTAGGACAGAAACCTTTCCTAAAGTATTGTTTCCATGGTATAGAGTAGCATAAGATGAATATTAGAATACATGCCAGACAATGTACAGTAAAATATCCTGACACTTTACTTCCAAGAGGACATACAGTTCATATATACAATTTAATAATATATACATATATAATTTACAATGTTTTACAATTGCACAGGAACTCTGAAGGATGGTTGCTATACATGTTTACTGCTGTGTGCAAAAGTTAATTCACAGTGTGCTCAAATGAAAACATATGGACCAAGGTTTCTTCTGGATAAAATTAAAACAAAGTTTTTTATTCCGTTTGACATGCAGCATAGCTCATTCCTGTTGTTCAAGGACAGTTCTGAGGAAGTTGTTACACTTTAGAATAGAAAATGCTTGAAAGATTTTGCAGGGTACTTTATTTATCTTACTTTTACTTTATATTAAAACTTCACTTTATATTAAAATTGCTCAAAATATGAGACATCCATAACTGAAAATCAAATTCCTATATTAAGAAGAGATGTTTTTTCTTCATGACAGTTTGGATTTTTCTTGGAAATATGAACTGCTGCTTTGAATCTTCAGCCAGATGACTCATTAATTCCATAAAATTTAATACTATTTTATTTTATTTTTGGTATCCTATTTTTTGGCAGATTGAAAATTCAATTTGTAGGGGTTTGGAAGCCTATTTAAATGTATGATAAAACTTAAGAGAAAGGAGATCAAATTTTCCCTCTTAAAGTTAAAGGAATAGTTTAGCAGCAGACACTTTTGAAAGAAAATCAAAAGACTAAGATCTCTCAGATCCAATTAGTAAAACAAATTTAAATAGCCCACCAGTCATTATTCACTTGCCATCAAATTAGAGGGTCCCCAACAGGGAGTCTTACAAACTGTAGGATTCTGCCTGTGTGTGAGTCAGCTACTACTGCCTTCCACACAACCACTGCCACAGGTGGTAAGGGTTGAGGTGATGGAGCACAGAGAAAATGTGCATGAGTAGTATCAGGTTACAGAATAACAATCTTGATGATTCTTTAGGAAACATTAACATATGGAAGAGTGCATTTAGATCACCATAAACTGGATTGGAGACAGACAATGCCAGAAACTTCACCCTGCACCACATTTAAAGAAAATATGCTTTGGATAAACTGGACATTTTAAATTACTGAAAGATGTTGTAGTATTATTATTTAAAATAAAGTGTTATTGCTTCATTATCATTTATTGTATTATTAGTATTCTTCCTGAATTTTCCTGAAGGAAGAATTAAAGCTAGAAAAGATGAAGAATTAATTCCTCATCTAGAAGAATTTTAGGGTATTGGAGAAGGGAAAATGAAAGAAAAAAGAACTGTTCAAAAAATCCACAAGGTCATGACTAAAAAGGAGGGCTCTAATAATATAACTAAAGAGATCAAGGACAAAAAGGTAACTAGGTGCTCCAGTTGCCAGATGTTCAGTAGTTAGGCTGGCTGGATGCAGCAGAATGAAAGAGCTGAACCATTCCACTGTCTGACAGAGCTACAAATAGGATGAAGTGTGTACAGTACCACATCTTTTCCTTTACTCTGAAAATGTCAGACACTGCTAAGGTATTGGCTTAACAAAAGCACACTATATGGAGAACGTGTAATTCACAGTGTTGCAATGGGGAAGAAGCAAGTGGAAGTGCATGAAGAAGGGCAAAGAACTTTTAGATGTTCCCTCAATCACCAGATCCAGACTCTCTTCATTGGCAAGTACTTGTGGGTCTTTTCAGTTACTTAGGAGATTCAGATTTGATAAACGTGCCTGTTGTGAAAAATGTTTGTAGAGTTGGACAGGGATCTTCACACACATATTCCAAGAATGAATATGTTAGAAGACCTACTGTTAAAAAGTGTGACTGGGTGGCTTGAGGATTTGCCTGTGGGGCTGTTGTTTCCCATCAGGCACAGAAGCTGGAGCTTTTCAGGCCTGAGTGTGTTGCTGTCCACTGGCAGAAGCCATGGGACACCAGCAAGAGTGAGCAGAGAAGAGCAGCGGCTTCGAGCTCAAGAGTGGAACAGCAAGGCAAGAGTGAGCCAGAAGAGCAGCAGCTTGGAGCTGAAGAGGGGGCATGAGAGGCCCTCTGGCAAAGTGTATTGCTGGCAGGGCACCTTCTTGGTGCCACGGCTGGCTTTGTGCTGGGCGACCGCCCTGTAAGTGGGGCTGGATCTTCGCTGTCCTTGGCCTTTTGCTGTTGTGCTCTTTGGCTACCTGGAGAGAAAGGGCAACACTGTAAGGAGGGTGAGAGCCCCTGTCTCCACACCTGAGGGGGGGAAATGGAGCTCTCCTGGCCGCTAGCCCAGTCTGTAAGCAGGCCAGGGCTTTTTCCCAGCCCAGTGGCTTTCAGCCTGCTGCTGGCTGCTGGGCAGCATGACCCCCAGTAGTTGGAGCCTTTGTCCCTGTGCCACCCCTGGAGAGCCTCAGTCTGTTGTAGCCCCTGTGTACTCCCTGCAGTGCAGGGGCAGGTCTGACGCTTTCCTCTCCCACTCAGCAGTAGGGATGGCTCCCCACCCAGCATGTTGGCCACTCCCTCTTCTGGGACTGTGTTTCCCTCCCCTCTGCTCCCCTTAGTTGGTGTGAGTGTGCGAATGAATTTATGCATTAGGCCTCCTTTAGAAATAGAGCAGTGAATCTTAGAAATCCCAGGAGGGAAAGAGGAGCTCTGTGTAGCCACAGGGAAGACTCCAAAAATGCACGGGGGGAGAACCAGTCCAGCCTTGCCCCTGCTTTCTGAGCATGTGGCAAAGCCACTTAGTTGTAGTGTGGGCACCATGACCCATCTATAGCCGGAGCCTGGGTTTCTGCCTATGTTGTATGGCTGCCAGCACTGCTGGTGACCTGGCAGCATGCAAGCCCTGTACTCAGGGCAGGTGTCATGACTTTGTGGAGCCCTTTGTCCCCAGGAGCAGGCCCAAGTCTCTGTAAACCGGGCCAGGGAGGCTTCTTTAGCCAGGTGACAGGAATGAACACTCCCTGGTCCTTCCAAGTGTGCAGGTTGAAGAAGTGCTGTGCTGCAGGGCACAGTCCCATCTTTGGCACTGCTTTGGGCTGGTGTGACCACGCTGGTGCCATTTCTGTGGAGGCTCCCTGGGCCCAGGCTCCTGCAGATGTATGTGTTGCTGTGCTGCACTGAGCCGGGGCCAGGCTCCAGCTGGCCCATAAGTAGGGCCAGAGCCTGTGTTCCATGGCGCTTGCTAGGAATGCTGGGCTGTGGGGGCAGCCCTGTAAGTGGGGTTGTATGCATCCCCTGCCCTCGGCGGATGGTTGGAGGGAACCCCCATAATCAGGCAGTATCCCTGGCCTTGGCCTTTCAGAGGTGTGGGGCCAGGAGTTCGGGGGGCTGGGTGTGTGTCCTCGGGGCTGCCCCGGCCCCACAGCCTTAGACCGTGAGCTGGACAAAGGCCAAGCTCTGTGGCTCCCTGGACCTGTAAGCTGGTTGTGACTCCCAGACCAGGCTGTGGGCCTGGGAGCCTTTGTGCTCCCTCTGCTGGCAGCCTACATGGGTTGACTGCTCCGTTAGTGGGGTGTGCCCTGGAACTGGGGAGAAGGAGCCTCTGTGGGCCACCCTGTAAGTCAGGGCCAGTGCATTGGAATCCCAGGCACTTCGCAGTTTAGGGAAATCAATGTTTTTTTTACACTATCTTATACATTTTATGGAAAAAGGTGCCGCCATAATTATTGGTTACAGATTAGATAACAATTTCTTAATTAATACTCAAACTCATATTTTCTACTTTTCTCTCTCATCTAATGCTAATTAGTCTGCATGAGCAGTTCTTTCTTTTGTGTCTGGGGTTCCTTCTGAAGAGTTGGTGAATGAGTTGATGATCATTATCTCCCACTGCTGATACTACCTTTCCTGACTTTTTTCTCAGTTTTTCTGACTTCAGTCCTGGTGGCTATCATCCAAAGAACTTGTATTTCTTGGCATTGTCTTCCCTTTTCTTTGTAATAAAAGAGGGTCAGCCCAGGACATCCTCTGTTCAAAGAGTTGTAGTTTGTCATTCAGTTGTATAGAAATACTCTGTTAAATTGGGTTTTTAGTCTTTTTGCTATATAATCATTCTTTTTAAAAAATAGAGACTGAGAGAGAGAGAATTGGATAGTGAACTTCTGACATTTTTTTCCCATAATAAAGTATTGAGAAAATAGTTAATAAGATCTATATTATGAAAGAAGAAGTTAAACTGTATAATGAAGTTTTAAACTGTAAACTGTAAATAGTTAAACTGTATAATGAAGCCCCTTGCTTTCTTCATAGAGGTCTACCCCAGAAAATTCCCAGGAACTCTGAAGCTACAGGCAAAGGAGGTTTTAATATATTGTGGATGCACCTAGCTACTCACATGGCCATGTGTCCAACAAATGGGTTGCTGCACAACATGCAACAGAAGCAACTTTTATACACATTAGAAGAATGAAAAGAGTAACACATTGAATGATTCTACAAATATTTTAAAAGTCTAATTGCAAACATGAGTTGAAATCAGTGAATCAGTGTTTTTTATTTCTCTTTGGCACAAACTCCACATTGCAGATGTCTTGTATATATGTGTCCTGACACTATTTGATGGTAAATGATTTTTTATAAATTTGAAAGATCGTCTTTGATGGAAATAATAAGTATTTTTTCTTCTATCACCTTAAGTTTCATAGTGCTGCAAGTTCCAACATTATTATTTTTTCAGAAGAGTTTATGTTCTTTTAATTACAGGTTGCAGACTTCTAATTGAGTTGTACTGACCAGCACTGATTAGCAGCATGGCAAAATACAGCATCCAACTCATAAAACTACCTTTTTTCCTATAACCCTTGTAGATTAGTTGAATGTCTAAAAGAAGAAAAGATGATGTAGTGTATGTCAACAAATTCAAGGGTTACTTCTCAAAATATATTGATTTACTGGCCCATTATTAGGTTAAGTATTTATTCTTTTGTATTAAATGATTATTAGAAAAGGCATTTTGTTGATTTCATTAGCTATTAACACACTGCTATATTCATTTGATGTTTTCCCAGTACTCTATATTTTTCCTGGGCATTTGTGAAACTTCTCTGTCGTTTTTCAAAAAACCGATCATATTTCACCATATAGCTTTAGGCAGAGCAGTAGAAGCATCCTCCTAGAGAACAGTCACTTTTACCTCAGTTTTGTTTCAGTATGGAGGTAATGAATTACAGACCACTAATATAAAAATCCTGGCTTTTTGTAAATATGCAAGTCTAAAATATAACTTTATGATTGAATTTACATTCAAATGAAATTTTTATTAATGGAAAAACAGTAGATAAAAAATTGCTTTTTAGGATTATTGGGGATTTTTTCTTCTAATAGAGGACTGCATCACCTATAAGAGAAAGCTGTGTGAAGTCAGGAGAGACAGGAGGAATTTTGCAATCATGTGATATAAAAGGCTTTAACATTTAGAAAGGAACTTAGCAAGTTTCCTTCTCCTTGCAAAAATTACTTTGGAGTGTAATGATTGGTCTCTACTTATCTACATGTTACCTGTATATCAAAGCTTATCTCACACTTTTAAAAATAAAATGTTTACTCTTTCTGAACAAAAAGATTTTACAAACCCTTACCTTTTCAACTCTAGACATGTAGAGCTTTTGATGATATTTTGAACTAACATTCTAATATCCATATGATTTAAATATTATAATTTCTTATGTAATCACACTTCACATTTTTTTAAAAAACTGCATGGTTTTATATTTCTAATTTCCTCTTCCTCTCCTTTGCAAGAGAGTATTCTGTGATGTAAGATGCCTGAGGATAGAAAGTATAATTACAGAGAATTTAAAACCTACTTTAAGCCTACTTCAAGTTTTGAGCCAAATGCAAATGAGAGATTACAAGGAAACCTGTCTTCCAATTAACCTGGTGTTCATTTAAGAAGTGGGTTACCAAGATAAATGTGTGTTCTTGTGTATCTGTGTATATGTGTATCAGCACATATATGTATATTTTAGTATTTGAAAGCCAGTAACTGACAATTAATAGGCCTGCTTTACAGTTTTGTAATACTAACTGGAGTTCAAAGCCAGAAAATATTTTAGGAGTATCTAAGCCTTGTGAAGAAGCCAAATATTTTTCTGGTACTTTGGTTGCCCTAATGAACTGGAAGTTACTGAGGCTTATTTTAATCATTTGTAACCTGCAACTGCAGTTATTAACCAGAATAAAGTGTGCATAATGCGAGTTTCAAGGGATTGAGGCTGTCTGAAATGGAAAGGAAATTTTGTTAAAACTTTGGCTCAGTGATGTTTAAAATGTATTTATCTCTGCACACAGATATTAAATGGCCCATGAATGAAGTTGGATTTTTATATGGAAGGTGGAGGAGGATCTTGCTGTGCTAGTCATGCATTCCACACTATCTTGTATTGCCTGAGGAAATAGGTGTCAGTTGCATACACAGTCTTGAATATCCAGCTATGAATTGCTTAAATGATCAGAAAGATAAGCCTCAACATTTAAATGTCTAATGGCTCAAGACAAGTTTTTAAAGCCAGTAAGTGTTTAAAATACTTTCACAAAGAGGCTGGCTCATTCTTTAACAGATCCTGAAAACAGCAGGTGGACTGGTAAATGGGAAAGCAGTTTCTATTTGTCAGGATGGTAACAAAACTCAGTTTTCTAAAGGAAGTGTCGGGTGTGGTCATGTGACAGCAATTCTAAGGGAATAAGGAGCCCAACATAGTAAATGTTAAAGAGCAACCTCCTCCAATTCTTGCATCGCAATGCTCCGGAAAACAAGTGACCAAAGTTTGATGCAAAGTGGTAGTATACAAGAGCTGGAAGCAAGATCGGTTTGATGCTAATTACTTGACATTGTACTTGGCATTACATCTGGGATACTGTGTCCAGTTTTGGTCTCCACAATTGAAGAAGGACTGGCACCATTTTAAGTGGAGGGCCCCAAGTTGCTTAGAAGCTGAAGCACTCACCAGAGATTCTAGTCTTGTTCAGTATGAAAAGAGGCAGCTTCAGGGATACATAACAGCAGTCTGCTAGTAGATAGTGGATATTATTAAGAAGAGGGGACCAGAAACCACACACCTACTGAAGCAGGAAAACAAGACACTGGTCATAAATTACAACAACAAAGGTACTAATGGATATTAAAAAAAAAAAAGAAAAAGAAATCACTATCATGATAATTGAACGTTGTGACAGAGTGCTCTGGGAGGTTGTTCTTGGAGTTTCCAAAAACTAATTAGAGGAAATCCTACACAGTCTGGTCTGAATTCAAGGTTGGTTCTGAAATGGAGGTTTTAGGAGTTTGCTTAAGTTAGCAATATTGATAGTGGAGCCTTAGAAAATGTTAAAGATAGAACTCTGAAAATGTTAGGCTTTGTGTTTTCTCAGATCACTGCACCTGAGTAAGCAGTATGATAAATGATATAATTGTTAGATGTGATGATTGTTTAATAATTAAATATAATTATTATATAATCATAAGAAGAATCATGAGAAACTATGTTGGAAATTTAAGGGGGCTATGTTTAGCTGAAATTATGTATACAATAGAACAATATAAGTTTAATAATTAACATGAAAGTTATATAACGATAGAGTATAAAAACATTATCATCTCGGATGTATGGTTGGAATCAGATTTGGGTGGAAAACTACCCCGATTCCCAGAGCTCTTAATAAAGGCACCGCATATAATCGCTTATGTGATTATATGTTTTTGAATGCTAACAATATGAATTAAGCATTTAAATTTTAGCTTGTAGAATTGTGAGTTGAATTTTAACCCTTTACTTAAGAAACCTCTGCCATGGTATAAAGGGCATAGGAAAATGCAAATTTCTGAAGCTTCTTGCAAAAAAGAACAATACTGGGAGAAGACCAAGGAATGCAAGAAACCTAGATAAAGGAGCTCCTCTGTGTCCAAGCTGATCAAAATCGACAGATGTACTCACATAAGCACCAAGGGACCAAAGCGCATGCACAAAGGAGAAAAGTTCAAAAGTTCAATCATGAGGAAGACCACAGCCTTCAGCCTCAGAGACCATCGAAAGACCCCTGTGCCCCACCACCATGAACAACGCATGCTCAAAAGGGCATGGATCTAATTACCATGCGAAGCGAGGACAGGCAGGGCCAGGGATTGAATATGCATAGAAAAGTTGTGCAATGTAATGTATATGGAACACCTTTGTGAATAAAGATGTGGCTCAGACCAGGGCTCAGTGCACAAGTTTTCACAAGAGCTATCTCGCTTGCACCGGGCACTGACATACATACCCACTTCATAACTACATCAGCTTGTGGAGTCTATTTATTCCACATATTGCTTCAGTTCTGCTCTGATCAGGTGGATGTACTGGAGTACCCCCATGTTGCCTTCCAAAATAATGATTATGATTTCATTATTGAAGATCTGTTGACACATAACCTAAAGGTAACCCAAGAAATGGGTGACCGATTTCAAATGTCATTTATAAAATCAGCAGATGAAGTTCCATGTAAATCATCACCTGTTAATCCATGCCCATACTTCTGCTAATGACATTCTGCACTGCTTTTGTCTGTGTTATTTTGGTTTGTGCTTTGAAAGAAAGAATCAAGATTAGCATCCTAATGCTAACAGGCATGCACTCCAAACAGATGTGTTCATTAAATTGAGAGCATTTGGCCATCTATAGCATCAAGTTAGTAGCAGGAAACATTTTAACACTGTTCATTTTTTTATACGCTATAGTCCATATGGTGTCATACCTCAGTTTTCCTGAATTAAGAAGGCAGAAGAGTTTGTCTTTGCTCGCTTCCTGAAATTTTCTTTCTTGAGGGAAAAATAAAAAAAAATAGGGCATAAAAAGAGCCATTTACTTTTTTTTCTGCCCCTACAGAATATGAGGATCTCATTCCTTTATTTGTGCAGAGATGTGAGGGTGGAGAGAGAACTGAGACCTTACCTCAACTGGGATAGTGATTTTGAGGACAGTGGGAATTAGCCAGTATTTTGCACAGACATAATGTTTCAATATATAATTAAAACAAACTTTCAGCTACAGTAGAGTACAAACAGGCGTTTTTATTATATTGCTTGTTTGTTTCTTGTGGATTGTTGTTTTGTGTTTGGTTTGTTGGTTTGGGTTTTTTCAGTTTAGATCTGTCCATTTGTTGGTTGCTTGTGTATTTAAAGCTCCTGGTTCTATTTTTGCTTTAATTTCAAGGTCATACAAAATTAACATGCTGGGTGTATAGTTCTGCATCCAAACACTTTAATTTGGGCTAGAATTTAACTTTTTGAATGTAAAGACAAAATTAATTTCACCTAAAAACTGTCACACTTCAAACTTGTTCACATAACAAAGACAGTGAAGAGCACAAGTGAAAATGGACTTTGAGAGTTTGTAATTACTAACAACTTAATGACTAGGTTTGTCACTGGAAAGCTTGACCAGGAGCTAACCTGTCTTGCATTTCAGTGTCAAGTGTCAATGGCCCAGACCAGTTATGCAATTGAGTTGACTGTAGATAACTAAAGTCTTTAACAAAAAGTCATTAACCGATGCTGAACTATTCAGGCTGAATCTCTATGAACGAATGCCAGTTTAAACAGAGAAGAGTTCTGTCTTCCCCTTCTTAACTGTTTTAGCTGTTTCTGAGATAAAATTTTAAATTGTTTGGACACAGCTTCCCAAAATATAAGAAAACACCCCACAATCAAAGAATCAGAAAATTCCTTGGGTAAAACAAATTCTTAAAACTCAATCTTTAAGTCTTTAGCCCAAATATCTCTCAGTAATTTCCCATCTCTAATGCTCTCATTGAAATAAAGAAGACTAACTAATACAAGACCAAAACTACCCAGTTTATAAAATAAAGTGTAGGGGACAATTGTTATGAGTAGAAAAAGGTGCTCATTTTTTTTAAAGGTTGCAGAGCTAACAGGTTGGGCCAGTTGCTGCCAGGGTGGAGTTCTAACTGTTTGTTATTGCAATCACCTGTCATTTTCGTTAACTACCTGTCCTTGATGGTTAAGAATTCCTCCTTTTGTCAAGTGACACCCTGCTGGTTCCTAGAGCATGACACCCAGACGGTGAAGGGGAAGGAACATCGAGTCGACATGAAATGACATTAGATCCAGCATGCAATGGGAGAGACCCCTCACCAAACCTAGCCAAAAACCCCTAAAACAATGAGCCAACACAAAATTGATGAATCAAAGTGATGTCTAGATTTGAGGAACAGAATCTAGTATCTGCCAGGGCGATTTACCCCTCACCCTAACCTAAAGATGCCAGCTAGACAGAGGACCTTAAATGTTGAACCAAAAAGCAAGGGATTTCCCGATGCTTCCATGAGGATGGAATCCCCAGCTCTGCCCACAGACCTGTGGACAAAGCTGCATTCTTCCTCCACCTCCAAGTCACTCCGAGTCACTCCAGGGAGCAGCGGCAGCGTGAGCGCGGATCCGTCAGTTCTCCCTACCCGAGCTGATCACTTTTAAATAAGGGCATTAAAAAGGAGAACGGTCTTCTGCCCATGTTTATTTCAGCATGCTTTATGAAAAATACAATTATAGAAACTTTGTCATGTTTCAGAGAATTACTTATGACTATGTGGTCAGATGCTGCTGACGTGTTAACCAAAACTATTAACTCCTCAAATCTAAGGAATTTATCTTTAAGTAGCATGATAGGCCAAACAAAACTTGATGAATAATAAGGTGAATTCTAACACTGACACAAGATCAGTGCTGTTATCCTGTGTGGTAAATTGTCAAAATTGTAAAGTGTTGCTTCAAGATGGTGAAAAATTGATGAAACTCATTGTGAAAAACATGAGATGTGCCTCTTCCTTATCTTGCACCTGGCTGGATTAGGGCCTAACAACTGACTGTTGTCTGGGGTGAAGTGGAGGTCTGGCAGCCTGGTGCTGTTTCAGTGAGGCACAGAATAGCACCTGGCCCCTGCACCAGCTAATAGCCACATTTACTTTGCTGAGAAAAACAAGCCTTGTTATGAATCTGCTTTATCTTCATTAAGGAGATAAGGATGAACTCAAAGAACCTCTGATGAAGGCCTAACAGCCTTTACTGCCACCTCAGTAGTGGAGGGCCAAAGTGTTTATTCTACCTTTTCTGTCAACTATAAATTATGACCCAAAGTAACCAATATCCTCATTAAGGTTCTTTAACATGTTCACTTGCACACTCTTCAGGATGCAAATGAAGGAGAACATGGACGTGTAATGCATGTATGACCAAAGTCACCCAATTCCACTTATAACATGTAATTGTTCTCCTCCCTTGGGAAAGGCCAAAATTTATAGTATGAAAGAGGAGTTTCAGGGTGGAAAAGGTGGGTGCAGAAAAACCCCTCTGGAGGGAGAAAACATCTCTGCCTGCTCAGATAGGTGTGTTCACCTATCAATAGGCTGTGTCTTTCCTGAGGGAACACCTGTTGGTGAGCTTTGCACCTGCAAGGGCATTGGAACACATGCCAGAATTAATTTATATGCCTACGGAACTATTAGAATCTCTCTTGCTATACTTTCTGTTGCGACACACATTACCATTCTGTACTTAGTGTATTTATCACCAGCACTCCTGAACCTAATTTCCTGGTGTTTCAATAAGCTGTACTAGTCATGAATCTAGATCATGCAAAGTCCTTGTTGAACATGATCATATGTATAGTACAGGACTGGTAAACTGCATTGTTTGTGCATCTGTGCTTATGCAAGTTTTTCTTTTGAACTCAACCAGATTTAGAGTTTAAATTGGCTATAACCAGAAATTAAGCTCAGCAGCACCCAGTTCCTTTGATCTCTGAGGATCAGCTGGAATGCAAGGGGGTTTATTTTCTGCTAAATTCTTATACCCATAATGAAACACCCTGAAACTTTTAATCTTCCTTATCAGAAGCTGTTGAACACATTATTTGATAGAATTTCCCAGCGTTCTTAAAAATGACAAAAGCTTTTCCAACCTTTCAAATTTCATACATCTTTTATATATGATAGTCTAAGCAGTAACTGTTCTCATTTCATTCAGACACCAGATGTGAATGTCATACTTTAAAAAGTTTTGCCTTACCTAGGTTCTTATGTGACTACTTCTTCTTGAGTTTTAGTTTATTATCTGTTGTTGCTCATGATATTCCAATGACCAGATTGTGTAATATGTGCATTCCCCAGTTTCTGTGTTTAGCTTGAGCCTTTATTTGAGTGTACTGGTATGAAATAACGCATTCTCTGTTCATTTTTGTGAGAAACAACTGCTCACTTTGAAAATTTAACAAGGTTTATTAAACCTTAATAAAAATACTACAACAGGATTACATAAGGAAAAAGTTGCAGTGCTGAGAACGGCCTGTGTGCATACCACATGGCTGGTTCATCTTTAAGATGGATGCTCAGTCTTTTATACCCCTGGGGGTTGCACCAGCCCTGCCCTGGCCCCTCCCAAAGTCTGTCAGTCAGCTCTTCTTTGCCATTTATCTGTGGAGACTGCTTTCTTGTAACTTGATTGGAGATCAGGTGTTGCCATGCCACACCCCTTAAGTGCCAAGCTTTTCTATTCCCAACTGCCCTAGGTAACGGACACCTGTGCACCTTCTTTTTTACCTGTCCTAGACAACCCCAGCTGTCTGATGGTCCCAATATTGGGGGGAAGGGAACTATGGGGAGAACAGAGGACATCTAAACTACAATAACATAACTATACATCACTAAAGCTTTTATTAATATTCACACAATATTTATCTTTTAATTGCGAGAGCCAATCATCTCATTATCTATCTATAATATTTTTCATGTAGTAAACCAAACCTTATTCTTATGATTTCTTTTTAAAAATGTTTCTATGCCTTGAAAACATATGCACACTGTGTATTTAAATTTTACGTTTGTATTTATTTTCATGTCCCTTTTTTTTAACATTTTGCCATTGAGTGAAAAAAAAAATTCTCCAGGAAGTCTCATTCTTTTCAAATTAATCACCAAGTGCTGTTTTCTGTCACAGTGCAGTGCAAACCAAAATAAACAGCAGGAGCACATAACTCTTTTTTTTATACTTCTGTGATGTTAGCAGTTGCTCTTTGAAGTGTTTTTCCTTGTTTATAAAATCTGTGACACTAATAAAGCATTGCACTACATATGACTGTACTGTGAGCTATAAATTCCACTGAAACAGAGGGATAAAAGCCACAAGAGTATATTTAAACAAGAACATATCTGAATATTTATAGAAATTACTTTAAGTGTATTTGAGATAGAAACATGGTGACTCAGTTTATTCTTTAAAATAAAGGCAGACTCCCAAGCATGTTCTGCTGTAAATGCTTGCCCAGAACTGTTGAAGCCAGACATGATGCTTCTTTATTGTCTTTTCTCACATTCAGGATGAAGAGAGGAAAAAAAGTAGTAAAGTTAGGTACTAAATGCTTATCTTTGTGGTGATTTAATGGGAGGGGGAGCTTTCAGAAGAGAAAGAAGAGGTGTGTATTTGTGGGTTGGCAAATAGCCAAAGTGTCACAAGGAGACACTAGGCAATCATGTACCATTGATCTGGAATTTCTTTTACAGTCTGACTCCAGGGTAATTTTGCTCCCTCTGTTACCCTTACAAAGTATAGCTATACACCAGTATCTATTCTAAAATTAATGTGGTATTTTCTTTCCAGTTAGTTCAAAGATTTTCTTTCCTTAATAACATAAATTTGTAACTGTATTTTGAGTTTCCAACATACAACCTAAAGACCAATTCTACTAGCGAGGTTTGCCACTCTGTCAAATCTTGTTTCCAAGCATAAATAGAGGGTTTTTTTTAAACTAGGTCCCAAGATTCTCTAGTTTTAATTCAGCCTATTGTAAAAGGTATTTTTAATTATGTGCTATTATACTTGTCTCATAATATCCATATATTTATACCAGCATACCTAAACAGTAATAAAGCTGAAACTATAGTTAAAATTAGTTAGCTTATAAATAGTATTTGTTTAAAAATGTTAACCATTGCTGAGAGGATTGCATTTCCATAATGTCTCAGAGGCAACATTATGTGAACACTGTACTCATATCCCAAACAGACAAAATAATCTCCAAATGACAACATATGCTTTGATGTCCCATTGATGCTATAGTCCCACTTTGACCAGGAAACATTACATAAAATCAAACCAAAGAAACAGAAGACTACTCACAAGTGACAAAATAAATACCATATGTTATTAGCCAATTCATATATAAAATGTGTGCAAATGTGTTTCTGTTGAGGTGTGTTCACCTCAATAAGTTCTGCTGGAGAGGTGGGTTCTCTTTAGCTGCATGTTCATTTTTCCTCCAGGAGTCACTATCAGATATAGCTCTGAGAAACTGCACATATAAGGAAATTCTAAAAAAAAAAGGAATTTTTTTCTTGCAATTGTTTCATACAACATACAGATTTTATGATATTTCAAATAAAAGCTTATACTTTTTTTAAAAGTTGAAAATATTTTTGCAGTGGAAAATATGTCCAAATAATAAAAATTTTAAATCATTGAAGAACTGCATTTTTCATTACCATGCAAATTATTGTAAAATTAAGACATCTTTTCATGAATTTTCATAAATTTTGCTGTTAATACTTAAATGGTAGTTTAGCAGTTTTTGCAACTGATGCTCTGAAGTGCATAGTATATCTCATAAGAGACAGAAGTGCCTTAGTGGTAATTGGGAGACACAAGATTTTTAAACTGATTTGTGTTTCTTTATTCATGGGGTGATTCCAGCACGCACAGTGTCTGATTCACTGGTGTTTCTTACTTGCATGTCAGAAATCAGTTTTCAACAGAGCTGACTTCAAATTTTCACTTTTGCAAACCACATACATAGTGAAACCTCACTTCACCACCTAGACAATACCAGTTTTTTTCAGAAACTGTTGCTCTAAAAGGTGTATTGAATTCAGAGGTATTTAAGAGGCATAGAACATTTATCCTTGATCAAACCAGTAGCTTAAATTTAATTACTGTCTTCCTGCAGTAGACAGGAAACGTGTAACCTAAAAGTTAAATACCCAATTCTCCTCTTTTCTTTTTTTGTTAAATGTTCTCAGTACTGTTGAACCCATCTTCTGCACGTTTGATCTATAAACAGATGAATATAAAATCGACTTAATAAATCACTAGTGACAGGTTCAAGAGAACCCTGCAGTTCTTATGAACTGAATGCTAAATTAATATGGCTAAACGTATAAAAGGAATTTGTTAATGAGGTTGTATTATTGCTCTGAACTGCTTGTAACCTTTCCCATTCTTTTGTAAATTTTAATAAAAATGTAGTACTGGCTGTGTCACATTAAAATCAAAACAAACTGTAGTCAGTTTACTATTTGGTGGTGTTTACCTGGTTTGTACATGCTTCTTTTTTCCTTAACTCAAGTAAAGCCAAACTTCAAGACTTCCGTGTTTCTTTTGAGACACAGCAACTTCTGCTACTGCAAGCAGGCAGAATGGGATTAGCCTCAGTTTTAAGCACCCAAAGTTGGCATACCCTACAGGGTAAAATGCCCAAGTTCCCATTTCACTAAATGGAGATGTGGACTCAATCACACAGGTCCAGCCTCAATCTTTCCATAAAGGTGCGGGTCTTTTGTTCATCCTGTCTTTTTTTTTTTTTTTTCCCTCCAGTTCTGGGCAAATGTCTCAGATATCATGAGGGCATTTCACAAACCTTTAGATGATAGCATTTAGGCAAACATCTCAACCTAATGTAAAGAGAGTTTGAGCATTGGGCAAATGTGCAATCATCTTCACACAAACACCTTGATTTTATGTCATTCATATGAACTGATTCTCCCTTCTTGAGGTCAAAGCTGTTTTGCCTTGGATATCTGTTCTTAAAGCCTAGGATGTATTTTATCATGAGGTCTATCAACTGAGAACAACTTATAAAAATGATACAAAATATTTTTGGGCCAAAATTTCTATTCAAAGAAAAAAACAGTGGCAGGTAAAGATCATCCTGCCCAAAGGTCAATTCCTTTTCAAGATTTGTAGATTTTTTTCATATTTCAGATGTTGGAAAAAAGAATCTACGTTTTTTCCAGGTATCATTTAAATCCTAATTTATCCTATTTTTCTTCTTCTGTTTTGAGTATGGGCAAGTAGCATAAGAGAGCAAGTAATTCCTTGATTAGAAAAATAACTCTACAATCAACACATTCATCAAACAGGGACCTGCACTTCCACCTTTACAGAGTGTTCCAATAATAGGGCATCAAGTGGGAAAGTAAAATTTATGGTGATTAATGTCCAGGAAATCTTCTTAAAGGCAGAGATATTCTCACTGAACTTTCTTATCAATGCATTAACTTCCTTTTAAACTTAATTCCTTCTGCTTATTAACACACCGTGCTCCTGGGTAGTTCCAAGGCGGATTCTTTGGCTAATGTTGAAAAATGTTTCAGCATTGGAAAAAATCTCTGCAAGTTGAATTCACATTCTTCTGTATTAATCTGCCTCATATTTTTCTTTTTCTGACTAGAATTTCACTTTAAACAAGTCTCATACAAACTTTTTTTTACTGATATTGTCACAACCAGCTATTTAACAAGTTATTGCAGTTATAGGATTAAACCATGTTTCACATATCCAGAAAGATACCTCTTTTTCTAAACACTGATAGCTGACATAAAAGCTTCTCATATGTAACCTCCCTGTATTACAGGGGGAAAATAGGCTTTGAAAACTGAACAAGAAGTTTTTCAATAGAGGCAGTAATGAAGCATGTCTTTCTCTGACTGTCCATTTCATATCTGAATTGTGATGTTACATTGTCCTCTGTCAAGTTTCTTATATTATTCTGTTACAGCATTTTAAGCTATCTTCTGTATTCCTTTCTGGGATTCTGCCAGGTTTGTATGCAGTAATTTGGCCAGTTAATAAGAAGTGCTGATTGCCTGTCTGTCCTCTGCTCTTGGCCTCTGTGTAAACACCACAAAACACTTCACCTCACAGCAGCTGATAAGTCAAACCAAGGACTGTGACCCTGTACAGGCTCTGTGGAAATTCAATATTTTACAGACGTTCTTCTCTGACCAGTCTTGTAAATGTTCAGTAGCTTTCCAAATTTTGAGGGAGAGAAAAGGAATGGAGCAAATAGATAATAATGTATCTTTATATTCTGATACATAATAAATATGGGTGCATACATTTTTTTTTCTTTGAATTGAAGACCTAATCTTACAAAGTCAAATTTAAAAAAAACCCAAAAAAATGTAATAAAACATTTTAAAATCATACTCTGTATTGGACCAGCTCATAGCTCTGAAGAAATTTATTTTCCTTCCATCACTTTTTTAGGCTCCTACTAGCTGCTCAGCTTTCAGTTTTAGTTATGAATATACTTACCTCTTTCAGATTACATAAAAATGTGCAAGCATCCTAACCAAATATGCATAGAGTCCAGTATTATTTTACTATGACTTAATTTTTTTGACCTTTATAAAACTGATCTAAAATGCCAGAAATCAGAATCTTAGTACTGGAGACTGAATTTGCTTTTATTTTTACTCAATTAGATGTTTTCTTGACTCATCTATGTGGAAAAAGTTATTCACATGTCTTGCAACATGCACGTATTTGTCTTTCAGCAATTTGCATCAACCTGTTGAATATTTGAGAGCAGCAGAACACATTAATATAGACTGAAACATCTTAGCTTTACATCATACCACCTTCTTCAGAGTCATTTGTTGAGTTAGGAAGCAGGGACAGTGCCCTGAGACTCACATCACTAGCCACTCCATGTAAAACATTAACAGTAAATGGCTGAAGCAAACAGTTGGCAAGCACTCATATGCTAAAAGGCAGAAATGTTCAGTTGGGGTAGACTTTTGCTGTTAGACTACTGCAAGCAAGAAATATGACAGAAAGCAACATTATGCCAATGGATGCAATGCTAATTAACTATCTTTTGGAAGAATTTCCAAACCAAAATGGTCATACTTTCAGCATTCATTAGGTGAGGTGTCTGCTCTTGCACAGAAAACTCAGCTTTAATTTCTAGCTAACTGTTGGTGTTGGGTACAATTTGAATCAATAAAAATTAACAGCAAGATTATTTAGATAATCCTCAGTTCCTGGAAAAGGCGAATTATTTTCATCAGCAATAATTATTTTTACCAGCAATAATCAATAGCAATGTATCTGCAAATTTACTTTTCTCACTAGTATCTGTTGCAGACATTTAACAGTTATTTGGGTTTCACATAATGAAATGGGGTAAGTAATTCTTTAATAATTATTCAATTTACTGGAGATGACACTGCTGAAATATTCAGTCAGCACAGTGTTAAAATGGGAGACAAATTTATTGTAAGCTCCAAATCTGTCATTTTGCTATGTGACTGAAGGACTCATAGATTGAAGACACAATAGTAATAAAGACTTTGATAAATGTGGTTTGGGGAAAGGGAAAATTATTCCCTTTAAGGGAAGTTTGTTTGCTCAGAGAATATGTCAGCTATTATGAACAAAGGTGGCAATTATATATCTTAGCCTTTTATAAAGTTTTGCATTACTCTCACATTTCAGAAATTAAGTAATTAAATCAGCAGCAAAGTCACTGAAAGTCTTTAGAGAGTTTCTAATAATCTTGGTCTGAGAAAGGAGCAGGAAAACCAAGATCTTCCAATCAATTCCTAGATTACTGTCACCTCATCTCTAAAAAAATGAAAATATTTTGTTCCAATTCTTTCTCCTATCATCCCTTTTACGGTGTCCTAAATTTCAAAAATAGCAAATTAAAACTTTTGCAAATTTCAACAAAACTGAACAGAGGAACAGAAAAGAGCAGGTGTGACTGATAGAACAGTCAAAGGAAGATTTCATATCCTCTTCTGCACAACAATCCATACAGAGGGTAAATTTTTCAGCAAGAGGCAAACCTAAGCTTGTATCTATCTTAGATACAAGCCTGTGCAAGTCAATCACAAGCCACAGCACTATTGGAAATCAAGTCAGTTTCTGAAGTGCTGCATTTTCTGGTTTATGCCTCTTACAAAACAAACTCCCTTCCCTTTCCTGAATTAGTAATTAAGTGCCTGAAATTTGAAATGCAGAAAGGGAAAAACAGTTATGAGCCTGTTCTCTTTTTCAGTTTTTCTAGAAGCTGCATGTATTTAAGAAGCTGCAACATTTGGACTGCCCTTCAAAAAGTCCATATGCTGGTGTGTCTGTGACATCTATTCTTATATAAATTACTCTTAGTGCTTTAAAATTAATTTCCCAAGCTTGAAACTTCATCCACGTTCATCTTTCAAGTGTTGGAGATTCTTATGTCTTTGTCTGCAATTCTGAGCACTCCCACTATCAGATCTCTTTTACTTGAATGAGGATATGCACTCTGGTTAAATCACCTTTTAACCTTCTCTGCAGATCTGCTAAATTGATTGAATTATTTAAACCTCAGATAATAAGACTTTTTCTGATTCCCAGATCCCTTTTATTTCCATTCTTTGAACTATCTTCAGTATTTTCATATTTGTCTGGATGTAGACACCGGCAGCAGACACATCCTGGCAGAAGTCTGTTTCTTGCATACTAAGTCAAAATTATTTCCTTATTTAACTTGACAGTCTTCTCTCACATGGATAATGTTAGGCCTTTTGCTCCAGTATGAGATTTAAATGTCACATTAAGGATGTTTTCTGATGATTTCAAGTAACTTTCTGAATAATTACTTTCTGAGGTAGTGTCCTCTTCTGTAGGTATAGATGTAGTTACTTGTTTCCTTTGTTACTACCCATAATGAAGTGTGTTAAAATACGTTTTAGGAGGTTGTGACCATTTGGTTTCAATCACACCTAAGTATGTCTAGCATACAGTTCAAAAAAAGGTCTAATACAGACACTTCATAAACATTTCTATGTGTGGAATCCCAGTCAAAACAGCTCCACTTACTGATCCCTATACACTTAGAAATACTAGGTTTAACCAGACTTTAAGGTGGTTTTAAGCTATTTATTATGTGCTATCTTTATTTTCTACAAGTTTTTAACCAAGATATGATAGGATTCAATGACAAAGACCACTTTATTAAGGTAGAAATTTCTCAGACTGAGCTGCATTCCTTATAATAAATACATAATTAATATGGGCATTGCTATGAAAACTGAATCCAATGTAATTTTTTACATGTCTGATCTATTTTCAGTTACCAGTATGAATGCATATTTCGCATCATATTTCTCTGAGATCTTTGTTGATAAAAGGATAATTTAATCCAGCTGAATTTAACAGGGAAAAAAGGTCACTAGTTTTATTGGAAAGAATTTCCCTGATTCCTTGTAAATTTATTTGTCCAGGTAGTCAAACTTGAAGTTATCGTGGATCTAGTGCAGTGCCATTGTCATACAGGCTTGGGAAGAAAAGGCCAATATCAGCATATCTCTTACAGGGGAAAGCAGGCTGGAGGAACAGGCAAGGCAGCTTGGCATCTCAGGAAGTGTGTAAATTAGCCCCATAGTAACTCGAGCTCTGAGGGACTGTAAGCATAAATGCCTCCTAGAGTTTTAGGTGCCAAACTATTTGTGACTAGATGCTAAAAACTAGCCCACATCATGTCAAAGCAAGATCAGCCTACGCTTCATAAAGTAATCATACACATACAAACATGCAAATATCCAAACACCCACCACCTGCTGGAGAGTTTCTGAACAAAACAATGCACATAAGTACATGTAGATACTGTGGTCATCCCAGGTTTTCTCATGGATTGAGCCTTGTTTACTGTCTGAGCTAGAGGCATACGGATCAAATATGTACGTTCCAGTTACTTGTTCTCTGTCTATTCAGGATGTGACTTTGAAGTATTATATAGCAGATAATGAAAAGGCAGAAGGATTTAACTCACTTGAGTAATCCTATTTCCTAACATTCATTATCAGTAACTTCACAGCTGCTGTATGGCTTACTTATTAAAATAAAAATTAGGAGGAGAAATCTGTTGGTGTCAGATTTATTCTGAGTGGCAAGACTTACCACCTGACATATCTAGGTAATTAAAGGGGGCCTTTAACAGAAGGTTAGAACTCAAATATTATACAGAGCTTATTGCTTGTCATGCTGAAATGAGTCTTGGCCAGTGCAAGGAATTTTCTCAGTGGTATTCTGCACCGATATTATGCAGAGATGTTTGAATAGTTTCTCTCTTTGGAGTCCCCTTCTCCAGATAATTATCTTCCTTCATTCTGTCTGTCCCTGAAATGCCAGTTCAGTGATTGATCCTTAACTAAGAATAAACACATGAATGATTAGACAGAACCACACTTTTTTTCAGGGGAAACATGTAGGTGAGCACAAATTTCTGAAAAGGGATTATATCAAACACATATATTTTACTGATTTGGAAGTCAAACACATATATTTTTCTGATTTGGAAGTAGCATCTTCAGTTATGTATTTTTTTCTTCTTTCATTATTCTGTTGTTCCTTTTTCTGAGAAAAAATGGCTTTAAAAAAAAATATACACTCTGTAGATCTATCTAGTTGCCCTTCTGGAAAGAAGAAGAAATCTGAATTGATTCAGCATAAGTTTCTTTGCTGTGTATTACTCACTCTTCTGAGAGTGAAGAAGAATATAGGTCTTCAAGGTCTTTCAATCTCATACAGATACAGTAACAAAATATGGGTGGTATAAACAAAGTACTTCCAGGAAGAACAATCTCCAGTCATTCTAGAGGTGATATCTTGTCCAAACACAGTCCTATGCACGCTTTGTGGAAAGGCTATTTGGCCTCAAGTGTTTGTCACTGGTATTTGCATTAGCCCAGAAAACATTAAAGTGTGTACAACAAAGCCTGCTTCATCCCCCTCAGTGGTGCCAGATTTACATTTCAATCATATCTGACAAGCAGGTGCCATTCTATCTGTTTATATTCAACTATGTCACTTACTGATGTTCACAAAATAAAGTGTATAGATGACAAGAAGAACATCTTTTTTATTTAGGTAATCAAAAAACTGCATGATAATGCTTTCACGCTGATTTCCTTCCTCCAGGATAGCAGAACATTTGTCATCAGCAGGATTGAGACAGGTTTTTGTTTTTATAAAAAAATACAAAACTTACAATTTAATCGTCTTTGTTCAGTAAGCATCTAATTCCTACTGCAAAAGAGAAGAAAATTATAAACCAGCAAAATACTTTGTTGTTTTCCTGGAGGGAACAGTATAATAGAGTGGACTGGGTATGGTAATAGACTTTTCCCCAATATATAACTCCAGCATGTCCCCTGTGGTTCTATAAAAACATTCTAAAGAATGTTTCAGTAAACAAAATAAGAGAGTGATAATGAAAACTGAATTAGCAATCATTTGGACAGCCAGCTGTTTTGGGTTAATGTGCATGCCAGTTTTTGGAGATATTCCTTCTGGTTTATTTGAACATACTTAGTTTGCAGTCAGATGTTTGCAGTCTAGCATACAACAAAAGCCAGCAGAATTCTGGGAGTGTTTTTGGACTTCAGTTCAGCATCCTCACAGCCAACCCACAGTGTGCAATATCTAATAATGACTGATTTGTCTTAAACTGTTCATTAAAAGGAAGAAATTTATCTCTTATTAGCCTCTTCATTGACACTGCTGTTTGGCAAAAGGAAATTTAGTATTTTGGATTAGCAAGGTTTGGGGTAGTGAACTGTTGGAAGTAATGATTTTTGGTATTAATCTTCTGGTTGGGTTAATTCAGGCTTGTTTTCAAACAGCATAAATAAAAGTTACACGGAAATATTTCTAAAAATGACATTTTTTCTGATCCAAACAGAAATGTTTACCATCTGTCACAGCAGAGAAAAAAGCCTGATGTTGAAGAGGCATTGTGGTTTTTTTAACTGTTCAGGACTTTTACAGGTTCATTTAGTTCTTCCCATGTAGAAAAGTGCTTTAATCTCAGAAACAGTGATATAGTTCCTTACATGAAGTAAGAGATACAAAAAATAAAAATTTGAGTGATAGGCCAAAGAGGGACATCATTTCACTAGTAATTTCCCTTTCCACTCCATGCATTACATCAGAAACTACACACAACCTCAAAAAATAGACATGCAAAAATAAATATGTTAATAAACTCATCTTTTATACATTTAGACTCATAAACATTAAGGATCAAGTTGGTTGCAAAATCTTAAAGTTGGATAGCTTCAAGTTCAGTGGTATCCTTTATTATTAGTGGCAGAGGAGTTGAGTTTTCAGGTATAATGCAAGTATATTCCAGAGCTGAACTACATAACTGCCAATAAAGAAATAAGAACTTAAAAGATCTGTGCTGAAACTTGTTCTCTGTGTTGTCCTGGTAAAGATGTCCAACTCCTAGATTTGCCAAACACTGTATATATATTCATGTTCTCTCTACAAAGACAGAAATTGGATTCTTGCTTTTGTACTTAGTGATATTCATTAAAAGAGCTCCTTCTTACTTCATGATGAGCTGTGGTTTAGAGATAATATTTGCCCCTGCAAAAGAAACAGGATATTTTTCTATAGCAACAGAGAGAATATTACACAAAATGGTCCACTATGTACCAACACAGGAGAACATAGTATAAACTGCAATATGAGGAGTATCTCTACACCTTAATTAATCAATGCATCAAAAGAGATGATGGATGGGAAGTATCATCAATTCCACATCTCTCATGTCTTTCCAGTACATATATTTTTTTTTTTAATTTAAGTAAGGCATAAACACCCTACAGCATTAAACTTACACATTAGAGCAGAGATTTAACAATGACAAAGGAGCATAAAAGGTGAAAAAAAAGATATTGAAAACATCTTCCTAATTAGGAAGGATAGACTGACTTCAGGAAAAAGCAAAATCCAACACAAAATAACCCAAATAATTAATGAGTTATGTTCTGTGAGAAAGGGAAACTTGGAAATAATTCTTATCAGTAACATTTAAATTTATATTAAATTAAGCTTTAATGTTTACTGTAAGATTTTAAGTATAACAATAAAATCCACAATGCAATATTAACTTCTGTAAGTTGTTGCATTATTTTCCAGAAGAAAAGGCAATGATTCCTTTTACAATCTTGACTGGAACAGTGAGAAGCTATTTGTGGGCTTCTCATTAATAGAGAAATGAAGTGTATAAAATTTACTCCCCTGAATTACCAAATACTGGTACATGCGCCAGCAAACAGACTGCACATCCGTACTGATCCAGTGATCTATGTTGAGCAATGAGCATATACTCATTGGTCATTGGAGAGAAATCACTGCAGAACTGCCTTTCTGGGCCACGGCCAAGAAATAGGGTGTGTTGACACATGACATTCTGAGGGATAGGTCTGCCCTTCCTGTTAATCCATACCCACCTGTTAGCTCACTCACTATCTACAGCAAATGGAAGACACAGCTGACAACGCCACTTTGGAATCTTGTTTCTGACAAGGAGCACATTTCAGCAGGCTCTTTATTGGCCACTGATTCTTAGGATGATCCCTAGCATTGCTTTGAGTCAGACCAAATCACATGTTTTCTGAGCAGTTCCTCAGCACCAATCAGGAATTACCACTGATCAGGCTATTTTGCACGTGACTGCTTTCTGCTGTAGCTTGTGAAATGTTAATGATATAAACACAGGCCATGTGCTGTTACTTGTTCCAGTTTCAAACACTGTCAAAGGCTTCAGGGTTGTTTGGAATCATTAATATATTTCAAACCAAGGTGCATATGGCCTGATATCAAGTGAGAATTTAGTAATTTCTACGTGAATCTGATGCTGCTTTCTTATATACTGTTGTATGTGGCTTCAAGTAAAGTCAGTAGGGACTGACAAGCAAGCAGGCATCTGTCTAACCTGAGACAGGAATGTCTTTAGGCAAGAAAATGAAATAGAGGAAGAATTCTTCCATAACCTCATTTATTGGGCATCATGGAGGCCCAAAACTGGTGAATTCCCTAACTGTCAGACAGACACTGATATTTTATTGCTCAGTGGCTAGCCTCATTACACTCCATTTCTGTAGGGGATTATTTCATTCCATGTGGTTCCCTGGAACACACACTCTCACTCATATGCTCTTGCAGAGTGAAAATGGTAGCCAGATGAAAGGGGAAGCTCCTGGGGCCCTTGCCACCTGCTACCCTATCCCAAATTTAGCCTCTTTTTTCCAACTGTGATAATTAGCCAGCCAGAGACATTATAGTGCCTTTACATCACAAAGGTGTTTATATGTACCTTATGTGACTGAGTAATTCTATACTGAGAAGCAAATAAATAAAAATTTTCTGTGATATGTTATACTGCTACCCAAGGGATTTGGTTCAGAACAGATTTCATAATACAGTAATGCTCATGTGGATTTTAAGTCTGAGTGTTTTGGAGACTACAGGGTGCTGCATCTTACTGTAGACTAAGGACATAAGCATCATATAATCCAAAATAGTCTGGCCACAAATCTTATAATTTTAAGGTGTTTTACTGAAGTTTTTCAGAGAAACAAGCAACAGAAATTAGTATTTCTGGATCCCGGAGTTAGGGCAAGAGTCCCCCTTGCGGGCGGGGTGAACTGGGAGTTTGAAAGGATGTGGGTGTGGGTGTGATCTCCAGGGAAGGCTGATTAGGATCACTGGGGCCTCCTGTTCTTAGGGTTCTGACATTTCATACCTCAATGTATATAGGCAATTTCTCTCACATATGTAAATCTAAAGAGGAGACTTTTACCTCTGGTATACTGGAGCAAGACTCAATTGTTTATAGAAACACTTACTGACAAACTTTCAGTGCTATTGACATCTAAGGAAAAAATGAAGTAAATTGAAAATAGGTCTCACAAAGCAATTAATTCACCCCCAGGGTTTAAAAACAAATTTCTGCTTTCTGTATTTTCCTATGTAAAAGAACACATCAGTTGTGGTACACATTACTAAATCTCTTTACTTCTAATAGATGTGTTATAATTGCCTCTCCTCCATCCACCACAAGCTGTCTTGTGGGATGGTGGGATTCAATCAGTGTATATACAGCTACTTGAAAATAGGTTTCTAGTTTTGGGCAGCCCACTAGGCTCTCCTTATATGGGGACTGATCATAGAACCAAAAATTAGTTTGTGTTGGAAGGGACCTTTAAAAGTCATCTCATCCAACTCTCCCTGCAATAATACAGGAACATCTTCAGCTGGATCAGTTTGCTGAAAGTTCTGTCCAGCCTTGAAAGTTTCCATGGATGGAGCATGAATTTCCTTTATAAAAGAGTGAGATTTTCCATGTAAGCTTATTCTAAGGGAGATGTTTAAAAGAAACACAAAAATGCAGTCTAATTCTGCCTTGCCTCACTTTTGCAGCCACTCAAGGAACACACAAACTAGCCTTTTAGATCACTAAAGTTATCTGCCAAAAGCCCTTTGTCAGTAAGGGGAATGTTCTCTCTGCTCAGTAAATGTTATTGCTTGTCAACAGTTTATTTCATGAGGGAGAATCTTTCCCCTCAAACATAGTATTATACTTTCAACATGTCTCAATCTTCATTAATGTTTTAAAAGAGTTATATTTTTCTTTTGCTTTGGAGCAGTCACTTTTTAAATATTTTTCCACCATAAATTTCTACTGGAAAGAATAAAAAAAAAAGTTTCTTATCATTTTACTAGTGAGGATCAATCTGTAATTGTCAAAATACAAATTAGAAGCAGAACAGTGCAGATATCTATATCAAAAGTATTACATGATATGGTTGTATTTGATGGGAAATAGCTGGATTGACAATCCAGGAGGGCCCAGGTCACTTCTAATTTTATGAACACATAGTATTAGGAGAGGTATTTATACTGACTATATTTATTATACTGTACCACTAGGTAGAGCATGTGTTAGCCTAGGTTTATTGTCTTACAGAGGTAACAGAATAAAGTATCTCCCAGAAGAACTTAATTTATGACTTCAGAACACTCCTTTGCAACAAGATTCCCTTTTTTAATATAAATATAAGCAAGTCAGTCCATAGTTACTGTACAATGTAAAACCTTATAATTAGGTGGTGTGGAATCCTCACTAAAAAATAATGGTTCACTACTTTTCACAGCAGCTGATAGAAAAACAAGATGCTGATAGGAGCATCATGGTTCTTGTGAGATGATAGAGCAAACAAACTTTTAAATTGACTGAGACGTCCTGTGAGAATCGGGTTCATGATACGCTGGTCTGTAGGAAATTGTGGAAATCTATAAAATCAGAGAGTTTTAGGAAGGTGATAAAAAGACAAGCTTCGGATACAGTGGAATTGTCAACAGTGCTAAAACAGTAGAAAAAAATATCTAAGCTGTAGAGAAGACAGGAGAAATAGAACAATAGAGCTGTGTAGTTTAGCTTTCTACGTTGCAAAGTTTATCTAGTAGACACTAAGAAAGTCAAGTTTATGAATAGCACTCTATGCGTTGTCTCTTATAAACAAGCATTGTATTCGAGAATAAGCAACCATTGTTTTAAGCAAAGCTACGTGTGTTTAAGATGACCAGACAGAACTACTGTCAGTATGCTTTTGCTGTAAGTAATTGGCTAAGACAGCTATATTGTATGTCGTAACATTAAGTTTTTTAGCCTGCTGCCTAAACTGCGAGCTGTTAGCATCCCTCCATTGCCATAACCATGTAATGAGACTGATGCTGAAAAATAAATAGCTCAAGACGCTTGTCACAGTAGCCCCGTCCCATTCATGTCTGTATATAAATTACCGGCACACAAAAACTAACTTAATTACTTCATTGAAGTTTAAGGAGTTTTAACAACTTCTTTTTTTTCCTGATTTTCTCTCCTGGCCTTCTCCCAGTAAACAATTTTAATATGCTATTAGACTGATGATCAAGTCAGATTTACTCATAAGCTTCTTTATCCTATTTAATCCTATGGAATTGTTTTCTTATAATAAAGAAAAGACAGTGCTTTTCCAAGCATGTGATGGTTTTAAATGCAGGCGTGATTTGCCCTGTAGTGAAGATATGATAAAGAAGTGACATTTTCTGCCACTGTATTTAAGAACCTACTACGTAGTTTGTCTTTAGTATTCTGTTTTTATTATTTGGACTAATCTTTTGTTAGCTTGCTTACAAATTTTTGCTTGTACAGAGAGGCTAGTAGGGCTGCAGTGTCATTTCCTTAATTACAGCACTGGATTTTTTTCGTTGGATAGTTTATGAAGTCATTATCAGGCCAATGAACTCATTGTTCAAAGCAAACAGGATTAAAGTTCCACCGTGCTTCAACAATAAGAGAGTTCCTAACCTCCCTTCAGAACCCAGAGTTTTGCCTATCTTCACCGGGATTTTGCAAATTAAATCCTGATTCTGACCTTGCATAAGACCAACATTTCCTCTAGGAAAGTTTCAACAAATCCATCTCAACATTTCAGCTCTGACCTTCTCTCTCAGTGGAAGAAAGAACATTTCAAAAAAATGTTAAGCAAATACCATGTGAAAATATGAGTGGTTTTTTACCTTCAAATCAGGCAGAAAGTTGGACCTTTGACTTTATGGGATGACTTTCTGTAGGACAGATAATGAAACTCAGATAAGCCTCTCCAGCTGCTTGAAATACAAAGGTAAGAATTTAAAACTTTTTTTTTTCTTTTTTTTGCTTGACAACATGCCTGTAAAAGAGAAAAAAATCACATTTGCTCTTTATCCATGCTCAAAGGCACTGTTGTGAGGATCTTATTACAGGTACTAAACCACATGATTGTAGTCAAGATGAGTGTAACTCTTCGAACAGAAAAGACCAATGGACATGATAGTGTTGGAAAAAATATTCTGCCAAAGGAATTAAAGAGAGAAATAAAAACCCTAAACATTTTGCTCTTGAAAATTGGCGTGATGAATCTCAGTAAAACATGCTTTTATTTCTCATGATTTTGATTTGGGGATTTAAAATTTTTTAGACTTGAAGATTTAACGACTTACTTTACCAACTCATATGACTACTGTCACATTTAAATGCCACTGATTTTCAGCATACTGTCAGAGACTACTATATCTAGAGGATCAGAATCTGTTTTACCTGTGATATCAGTCCTCGTTCATGTAGGCATGAGCTAAGAGATTTTCTTGCTACTGAACAAACAGTCCATGTTCACTGTAATTGCAACGAAGATAAGACTGTCTGTGTTTGGGAGGAGAGTTAAAACTATTGCAGCTTTTCATGCCAAAAAAATCTCCCTCTGTGTGAATTCAGTGTTGCTGGCAAAACCCCAGTCTGAAATGGGTTTTCTTACTCACTTAACATATTCTTCTGCTGTGAAGGAATAATTTCCAACTAAACATCTTACAGAAAGCTGCTTGCTGATTTTGCTAAGCACACTTACTGAAAATTAGCTCTTTTAATTGCCAAAAATACTTCTTTTCCAAATGTTTCTTACCTCGATTCTAGCCAGCAGGCAAGACATACACTGATGGGTAGAGGAGGTATGAATCAAGTCATGAGGTGAGCTATAACCTTTTATATTGCTTCTGAAATGAATAGATCCTCACAGGTATCAAATTAAATTAAAAATATAATTCTGTATGAATAATCTGTTAATGAGATTTCTGTTTCTGTTAATTTCCATCAGAATGGAATGTAATGATGAGGTAAAAACTACTTACATTATATATGTAGTCTTGCACTTTTGATTGCTCCTCAAATTATTGTTTTAGTAATGTACAGAATACATGCTTAAAAACTAGTTTTTCAAAAGCAGAACTTACCTGAACTATGTCATGCTTGAGTTCCAATGCTTCTGAGAGTTATGGAAAAGTGTAATACCTCATAACTATATTCTATAGTCTTCTGTTGGAACTATTTTCTTTTCATAAGTGTATGACATTTTTCTCAGATTTTATTAATATCTTTATAACTACTAGAAGGGAAAAAGTAGCTGAGATTACAGTGTCTCTGACAACTTAAGTTCTCCTCCCCAGAAAAGTTTTATACCTGTTAAAATCACATTGCACTTAATGTAATGTGGTTACATTAAGTAACAGGGGGAAAAAAAGAAAAAGCCTTCTCTGTTTTTACTCTGCTATCTTTCAGTGTTGTGGATACCTGGTAATACTTCAGCAGGTGAAAGATCAATGGAAACATACACTTTGACTGTGACAGGCTCAGGATCCAGCCCTATGTACATGATTGGTTTTATTACCGAATTACTCTACTCCTCCTCTTTGAAAAGGACGACATCCCAGACATAGATTTGGTTTAAAGAAATAAAAATAATGATAAAATCTCAAAACTCAGTAAGTACAATAATTTGGTAATTTTATACTTTACATTAAGGAGATCAATTTTATAATGGAGATCAAATGTTAGCTAAAGTCTATGAATATATATATATATGAATAGAAAAATAGCTGTGATATATATATATATATATGTATAGACATGTATGAATACATATATATATATATACATATACACAAAGATTTCATTTGGATTGAATTTCATTTTGTGATGCTTTGCCTACCATAGTTAAAAGTTTGCTTTTTAATCAGCACTGCCAATACTAAAATGACTATTTTAAGTAGTACAGAGATGAATGACAGATTTTCCATGGCCAGACTGTGTATTAGTTAGCATTTAGATAAAAGCTGATGGTTGCTGGACTTTTGATTTTGAGATGTAATTGTTATGTTTCAAGAAAATCAAAATTAAAGGAAAAGGATGATTAAAGATCTCAAGCTAAATTAAGCTCAGTTAAGATGTTTAAACTAAAATGTATATACAGAAAAAATAAGAATGAAGCCCTAAAAGTTGTTGTGTAAAACCTGTTCCAGTGACTGCACTCAAATTATATGTCAGAATTACTGGATTAGAACTCTATAGGTGAAGAAATCTTCTCTTTGTTTGTATGTTTGCTTGGTTGTTGTTGAATGCAACAACAAAGCAAACTTTTTATGCAAACTTTAAATTTCCATAATTGTTTCAATCCAAAACATTTGGGTAAACTACCAAATATCTTTAATTTCCCAATTTTTTCCAAACATCTTTGTTGATCCCCTGACCAGCTACATTAATGAAGTTTGAATACGTGCCTGGTTACTCTTACCAGCCATTTTGATGAATAATATGGCTGCAAGCAATTAAAATTTTCATATAAAAAGGAGTTGGCTTAGAATTTGAACTTTCAAATGACTACCAACCAAGTTAAGAAGAAAATATCTTCTTTAGTACAACAGTATGGTTATCCAGGTATGTGAAATTGTGTAAAAAGTACTTAAAACAGGGAGTTAGATGACAGTTTTTCCAATTATTATCTTTTCTCTTCAGAGGTGTCTGCTGGAAAGGGAAGGTGATGATGCTCACAGACAATACTGGCAGTGACCTAAGGAAGGAGAAAATGCAACAGAAATAAATTCTTGTAAAAAACCAGCCTGACTTTAAAGTCTTTATCCAGAGAGCACATACAGACTTGTATTTTTAGTATCATCTGGCAGAGGTTAGCAGAAGAAAGATTCAGGAAGTAAAGATGAAGGTATGCTGGTTAGGGCTGAGGTAAATTTTCTTCCCAGTGGCTTGTATGGGGCTGTGTTTTAGATTTGTGCTGAACACAGGATTGATAATAAAGATATGTTTGGGGTTTTTGTTATTGCTGAGAAGGGCTTACACAGAGCCAAGACCTTTTCTGCCACACTGTGGGAGAGACTGGGGGCTCACAGGAGGCTGAGAGGAGACACAGTCTGGACAGGTGACCCAAACTGACCTAAGGGATATTCTGTATGACATGATGCCCAGTATTTAAAGTGGGGGGAAGAAGGAGGAAGGGAGGGGGACAGCCAGAGTGAAGGCATTCGTCTTCCCCAGTAACCATTATATGTGACAGGACTCTGGTCTCCTGGGGATGCCTGAACACCTGCCTGCCCATGGGAAGTGAATTAATTCCTTGTTTTGTTTTGCTTGTGTGCATGGCTGTTGTTCTCCCTATTTAACTGCCTTTATCTCAACCCACAAGTTTTCTACCTTTTACCCTTATGATTCAATTCTCTCCTTGATGCTGCTGCTTGTGTGAGTGGCTGCATGGTACTTGGCTTCTGTCTGGCATTAAACCATAACAGAAGGTAAAAAGGAGTGTGGAACACATTGACATTTAAAGATATCAAGGATACAAGGGTGCAGAATAATACCTAGAGCACAGACTTTTGGACTTTGATATTTCCCATGCATGCATGGCAGAGGCAGAGAGAGTTGCAATTCTAACAGTTCAAGAGCAAATTTGCTGGACTGCAGTGATAGAACAAGAAGGGAAAAAAAAAAAGACAAAAAGGAAACAAACATAGGGAGGAAAGATCAAATGGCAGAATCATTTGCAGGCAGAATGAGAGAGGGATGAGAGATAATCAAGCTCCAAACAGCCAGAAAACAGCAGATATTTGTGACCACGAAAGAAGAAACTCAAAAGGCAAGTTGCCAAAGCATATTCAGGAAATGGAAGGGTTTTGCTATCTGTCAGGTGGTATCTGAGAATAGTTCAGTCAAAACAAAATGTCTCACAGACAATTTTTCCTCTTACAAAGCTTTGGTTCAACTTCTAAATATATAGTTTACATCAGTATTAATGTCTTCAGTAGATTTCTGTTGAAATAGGTGAAAAGAATGAAGTTCATGTATTCAAATGGAAAAATACAATAGAATGGAGAATGCATAGAGGCCTACACCGTAGATTTTTAGCAAATTGTTGCAGTAAATGCCAGTGAAATCGATTCTGCAAACATACAAAAAAACTTGCAGAATTTCAGGTAGCATGCACTGACTTTATGGATCTTTGGAAAAAAACTGCTGAAGTCACCAAGGAGTAATAGCAATTCAAAAAGCAAAAGAACTAGTCTCACATGGAGGGCTTTATGATAGGAATATTCTGTGGCATCCACAGAAAAGGAACTTCTCAAAAGACAAATATCATATCACCCAGCTTCAGGATTATGTGGATTATGTGTTGTTCACAGATGAGAAGAATTCTAAATTAAGTAATTATGTAAAATTGTGTGAAGTAATGTAGAATCTGATGCTGATTCCCCAGGTGCTTTTGCTTTCCTCCTACTTCTCATTACCTTTAAGTTTTGCCTCCTGCTGGAGGTAAACAGGGTAAGAGCAGTCAGCCACTAGTCAAATCCAGAATGGCAAACAGTCATATTCCTACTACAGAATTTTTTGCTAACAAAGGTAACAGATTTGTTCAAGTTGCCACATAAAATATAGGAGTAGATGAAATATTTTCTTCTTTTAAATGTTCACTACAAAAGGGATGACAACAAATGTTTGTAAGCTGAATGATCTACACCTCATCTTTCATTTTAAGATTTAACAACCTTGCACAGCTGAATCCATCCAACCGACAAACAAAACAAGGCCTCTAACCAAATCTGTTTCTTTTAAAGTGTGCTTTCAAGTTTCCTATTATCACTTAGACACTGAAATAAAACCAACAATTTTAGTGCCAGTCATTTCCCCCCACCTAGAAAAATCCACAGCACAGCTCTCTTGTGGACTATATGGAATATTGAAATATTTTTGTATTCATAATCCTACAATATGTGCTAATTGAATAATACCACAATGAACACTACAATGATTTGTCTAAATTCTGTTTTTCTTTAGACAATATTGAAGACTTCTATGAATTTGAACAGAAATATACAGACAGTTGCAAGGCTTAAGCTTAGTGCACAGAATTTTGCTTCAACAAGCCTTCTAAAATTGGCAAAATATTTAACATCACATTTCTTATAGCAGTTTACACAGAGAAAGATATCAAAAAGAATGTACTTCTGATGAAGGTGACAAGTAATCTAATGAGCTTCCTTAGAAAGAAAAGAAAGTCCTTCAAGGATGACTGAACCAGCCCAACTTAGATATTTTCTAAGCTCTTTCTGAAAGAGGCTTTGTGTCTGTGTTGAGTGTAAAGAAAACGCAGTGGGAGAAACAAACCAAGAAAACCAGCCTCTGTGACTAATCTGCTTTGAGTTAAAACATATTGATTCAAAACTTTGTGGTGCAGTGTTTGTTCACTGGTCAAAGCCTGAAATGAGTACCAGAGAAATTCAGCTACAGAATACACATGACTTTGATTAACCATCAAGCTAACAGAGAGAACAATCCCATCCCCTCTAGAGAAGAGGAAAAGAAAACAATTTCTAGAACCTTTCAAATCAGGCAGTAAGTCTCTTCTGTCCTCTAGCTAATAAGCTACTCTCTGCATGAATCCTCTTTTTGACTGGAAGCCTTTTAAATCTGCCAACTGGAAAACAGGCTTCCGTGTGGCTTCTCATCTCTGGCACCTATTTGTCTTGACAAACAGGGCCAGCTGCACTTCTGGGTCTTTAAAGAACTATGTGGTCTCATATATTTGCCCCACGTATATCGCTGCAGTAAATGAAGATGCTTTAACATCCCAGCAGAGGATTCACCTAGTGCAGAAACTACCCTGTACTTGCACAGGCCTTTCTATAGCTCTCCTTCATGCAGAGTATAACAAGGAGATTTACCTTAAACTTTCAAACCTGTAGACATTCAGCTCATTTGAAAAGATAGTTACAACATACCATCTGTTCTCAGTCAAAGCAAAATCTAAACAGAATAAAAATAACTTTAAAATTATCTTTCTGCTCCCTCTGACATCTCTTGAGGTTGAGCACAGAATTAGACCTCCATGTTATTTATACAGCATTCTGAGGCATGCTGGATGCTTTGTAGATCAAATGCAATGACATTTTCTCAGACTTTAGAAGATAGTTTAATTTTAAACTAACTGTAAGTTATAAAAACTGAATAAGGGAGGAGTGAAGGAGGAAAAATGCTACACTAATATAAAGAAAATTTAAACAGACCCATGCTTTGTAATTATCCTGTAATAATTCTGCTCACAATTTTTGTTGTAGTTTATTTTTAACATACTCTCTTCTAGGCTGAAGGTTAAAAAAATTGCCCTCTATATTATCTCCGTCCATGATTTTGTGGCATCCTGAATTGGCATTTCTCTCCCTTTTATTTAATTTGAACATAAGAGCTCACAAGATTTAACATCACATTTGTGTTGATCTTTATACCACATCAGATACTCCTATTCCTCTCTTGGCTGCTAATAAGGGTTCAATCCATCAGAAATTTCAAACTGTGCAACAACTGAGCAAAACAGATTGGTTATGCTGGATTGGCTGCCAATAAGAAGGACATGACCACCATGAAGCTCTGGTAGATGTTTTATGCCGGTAGATATATACCCCAGTGCTTGCTGTTCACTCAGACGTAGTGACCATCATTGTCTGCTTGATCAAATTCCCATCATGGAAGATAGTGTAGGACTGCAGCACAATTACATTAATGTGTGTGAAAGGATGTGTGAGTCATGAACCAGTGTCTTGAGCCTTACATTATGAACGACACCTGGCACGCCTGTAGTATTAGTGCACGTTTATAGCAAGTTATGGAAGACTGGATCGCCAAAAGACCAACCATGTATACATGATATACGAATCCACAATATAGCAATAATTTCTAACAACCTATATTTATTAATATCTTCTGCATAATTGGAGAGCAGTTGACCACATGACAATAAAAAAGTTGTGATACTTGTAAAATGGGAACTCCTTGAAAATTTCTTTTCTAAAGCAGTTTTACAGACTGTGATGAGAAAGTACCTCTTCAATATTGTTTTCTGCATAGCTTGGTTCAAAATCTCAGTTAATAGAGTATTCTTGAGCTTCTTCAAAAATTAAGTACATCTGAGATGTTGTAAAGATTCCATAATAAATATATCAGCAATCCTATGGCATAGATTCCTCTTTTTCTAAAATACCTTGATATATGCCAAACAAAGAACATTAAAAGGCAAAATACAGTCTGGTTTATGCATTTGCATGCACACTTAATATGTAAACCAGTTGGAAAATTTCACTTCCCACATTTTAATATCTTAAAAATGGCTTTTTTTCTTCCACATAGCCCTATCCCCTTCACCGTCCCACCACCCCCCACCCTGGCCCAGGGAAGGATTTCCAAGTCTTTTACAAAGAACTGAAAGCTAAAATACTTTGATCTAGAAATTCCACAGCTGTATTCTCTGGAACTTTTAGTTTGAAGTACCCCATGTTTGAATTTCCATTTTAGACCCTTAGTCAGGCTACTGTCTGTAATGCTTTTATGTGTTTTCTCTTCATTGAGTGTAACAGGTGACATGACCTTAACTATATCACAGGAAAGGAAATCTGGCAGAGGAGTAGAATTTATGTACAATTACTAATATTTAAAGGTTCCCTTCTCCTCCAGCATGGCTCTAAACAGTTTTCACGACTCAGCTGCAGAAGAAAGATAGAAAAGAGAGTGAGACATTTTGCCGTAGTATAAAAAAATTGACTCTAAAATAAAGAAAGGAAAACACTTCCTTTAACTATGAGGTTAAGCTATAAGAAGAGAATTTATTAATTTTTTCTTTGACCTCTCAATGCATTTCAGCTAACAGAAAAGTTGAATCTTTCCAGTCTTTTTTCTAACATAGACATAATTTTTATGAATCTTGAAGGTTACAGTGGCCTTTGACCATAGAACTATGATAAAATAAGTGACTAATCAGTATTCATTCAACTTTGTTATACTTACTAATTGTTATGATACCACTTGCTGTTTCAGTAGTGATATTCATGCAATGCAATTTACAAGTTATTTATTTCACACACAGTGTTTGCAGCATTACCCAGAACACAGTGACTTTAACTGAACTGTTTCCAAATGTCACCACTTACTAAGGACATGTCAAGAGATAAAGGTGAATCCATGATAGATGAGCAGATATAAAGGTGCTTAATTTCCTGTCAAGCTGCACTAAAAAGTCCATAGAAAAAAAGTCCATACCCACTCACCACTTCTGTCTCAATCTGCCTCTTCATTCAAAAAATGTATCCTCTTTCTTTTAAAATTTCCTTTTGTTTCTCTTTTTGATATTCACTTTTTAACAAAAAGACAGGTATCAACCTTTTGAGGAAAGATCTTGACACAAGTCAAAGATGTTTAAAAATGGAAAACATTCTTTGGGTGAGAAAGACACTAATTTATACCAGTTTTATTGCAGTGAGACAAGACAAACCTTGTGAAATTCATATTTGCTATGAACTTAGAAATCTGACATGTAACTTAAAGCACTTTTCTCAGAACAAAGACAAAACATATTTGAACTGTAGGCAACATCCTCTTAACAGTGGATAGTAATAGAATTTTCTAAGTATTGTAGTACCAAAAGAATCAGCTTGCTCTCAAATGGAAAAAAAATACCCCTAGGAAAAGGAAACATGTCCTTATTTTTCTGTAGGATTACAGTTGTTTTTTTTGCTGGAGAAAAAGGTTTTACTAATTGCAGTGAAATATAGCAATCAAACTGACAATATATCGCTTTCTGTGATCTTCTCACAGATAATATTACTGTTTGAACACATTTGATATTTGAAGTTATTCACCAACCAAAATCCCAATTTATATCTTCATTGTCATAATTTGTATTTTAGTAATCCCATAATGGAGCAAACATATTTGCTTGGAAATACCTTTTTAAAAAATTAAAACTTCCACCATGAAAAATATGTTTTTTTAACTGAACACTCCATTAGAAACTACAATCCCCAAAGTGAGGAGCAGGAGTAATTTGCTCCATGTGTTGATCTGTGACATATCAGTTCAGTTCTTCAGGAGTGAGTCAAGTTCCCCAACCTATCAAGAAAAAAATATTTATTTAGGTTTCTATTTAATCACCCAATAATTGTTAAAAAAACCCCAAGAAAATGTGCTGTGTTTTTTATTTTCCTCATGATATTGCTACGAGTGCAAGAAGCTACATAGGCAAACAGTGAAAGTCAGTTCAAGTCCTAAAGAGCTCTCAGTCAAACACTACTCTTCTGTGACAGCAAAAGAAGGTTCTGTCTGAAACCATTTAGTTCCTCAGCTTTAGTTAGATGAGAAAGTAACCATTAATCTATTTTCTGGTGTGGTAAATTTAGACAAGAAGGAGAAATGGAGTGACTTCATGAGGCTGAGGAAAGTTGATGAAATTAAGTGGGAGCATATAGTTAATTGGGCTTAACAAAGAGGTCAGTGCTGTAAACATAATTCTGTACACCCATTGTACATAACTGAGTTATGGGAGTATTTTGTATCCAAAGTTCAAACTGCTTTATTCAGACAAGGAGCTTTTTTTGAGAGGTTTCTCTTTCTGACTAAATGAACATAAATGGCATTACAAGTAATTGCCATTAAGAATTTTGAAATCACCTTCTATGTGTTTTCTTTACATTTGCAGAAAATATTATTTTTCTTTCTGTCAACATTTATAGTAGTGTATTCAGCTGAAAGAGTATCCATTGACATGAACTAATGGAGGCGAGAACACAGCTTTCAAATTCATTTTAATCTTGAGACTTTCCCTCTCTGAGTACTTGATTTGAGTGAAACTTTGATTGTAATATTTCAGATTAAATGAAAATTTTTTGCTCTTGGAAAATATTAGTGGCACACAAGGACATACCTTTTTATGGGTTACAGCTTCACATATATGAGCATTGCTACAATGTGTTTGACCTGTTCACATCATTTTAGGTAAATAGTGGAGTAACATTTAATTTATTTCCAAGTGCTAAAAACAGGAACACTGATCAAATATATGCGAAAGTATGTCCATTTCTGCATGAGAATAAGGCTTTCAAGTTGCTGCTCAAAATTTGTCTTTTGCCCATGTTGTAATTTGCATTCTTAATGCAGGTCATAGGTGTCCTGTAAATTTGTCAGTATTTTCATGGGTGCACATTGTAAGAAGTGTGGCAACCGAATGGTTAAATACATGTCAGATACAAATTTTTAATTGAATACAAATGAGGGAAAGAATCCCTTTCTGTGTCTAGCTCTTTGGTGTAGCTAGGAACATGATTCAGTGGTAAATTAAGCTACAAGAGGAATAGAAAACTTTCAGGCTTTCCAAAATTAAGTTCCTATGAACACCCATTCTTCTGCACAAGTAAGGAAGATTAGAAGTCACAAGCAAACCAAATCCAGTGATTAGATAGAAAGAAAACAGCCATTAGTAATGCCTTTTGGGAAAAGGTGTATAGCATCTTGTACAGATATTATACAGTGGAATGACACCAGGGAAAGTAATGTTCATTTCTACTCAGTTCTGTGTTTAAAAGCTGTGGTTTGATGCTTGCCAGTAATCCATACATTTATGCCCATGGTACTATATTAACGAATAGACCCTGGGAATTTAACCTCTTTTGTTCATGTAGTCATAAACTTTAAAACTGATACTAAAGATGTTTAATATTTAAAATATTACATATTTGCCTGAGATTGTAAGCAAGGGTCGTGTTTAAACAGGATAATTATCATACAATCATAGTTTGGAAGGGAGGGGACCTTAAAAAGATTGCCTTGTTCCAATCCCCCTCTCATGGGCAGAGACACCTTCCACTAGACAGGTTGCTCAGAGGCCCATCCAAACTGGTCTTGAGCACTTCCAGGGATGGAGCATTCACAGCTTCTCTGGGAAACTTGTTTCAGTGCCTCACCACCTTCACAGTCAAGAATTTCTTCCCTAATGCCTAATCTAAACCTACTCTCTCTTGGTTTGAAGCCATGCCCTCTTATCCTATTACTGAATGCCCTTATAAAAAGCCCCTCTCCAGCTTTCTCAAAGGCCTCCTTCAGGTACTGGAAGGCTGCTCTAAGAGCCTTTTCTCCTCCAGATTGAATATCCCAACTCTCATTCTGATTTCAGAGGAGATGTGGTCCAGCCCTCTGACCATCTTGGTGCCACTCCTCTGGACTCACTCCAGCAGGTTCTTGTCCTTCTCATGTTGGAGGCCCCGAAGCTGGATGCAGGTGGGATCTCTCCAGAGCAGAGCAGAGGTACAGAATCACATCCTTCAATTTGCTGGTCATGGTTCTTTTGATGCAGCCAAGGACACATTTGGCTTTCTGGGCTCTGAGTGCACATTGCTGGGTCACATTGAGCATCCTGTCAACCAACATCCCCAAGTCTCTTTCCTCAGAGCTTCTTTCAATCCATTCTTAATTCCCATAATTATATGGGGAACAATTTAACCTAATACCCTTCTAAGACTATTCATTATGGATTAATTGGAAATGCTATTCAAGAGAGTCTGCTTTGAGATTTGCCAAAAGTGAATTTTAATCCAAAATGTGTGGGTGTTACTTTTCTTTGATTGTTTAAATCCCCCATCACATGCCACTGCATAGCATTATTACCGCTTCTTGCTTCCCAGCAGCAACTTGATGCCATCCAATTCTCCAAGAGAATTTTAAATATTTAGAATACTGTCCAAGTATGAACTCATCTGGAACACCAAGAACTACAATTAAACTAATTAAACTCTTGCAATCTGGCATTTCAAATTATTGCAAATAGGTAGAAACCTTTAGCTGAATGACAAAGTCTGTAACACACTGAATTCCCTTTTGTTAATTGCAGTTTATATTGTCAAGATTTTAATGAGCTGATGAACTTGTTCTCCAGCACTATTCAACAAATTATGTTGTGTTTATAAGTCCATAAATTAGTATATTGAGTAAGAAAAAAGCCATTAAATTCATTGCATACTTTTCTTCTACATGTATTGCATGCAAATAAGACCAGCTAGAGGATATTCTGTTGAACAGTCATTTCTACTGGGGCAAAATTATAATTATTTTTCTCACTTCCATATCTCCTTTAAGTCATAAATATAGGAAAAGTATTGAGATGCTAGTTTGCTACTTAGGACTTGAATAAACAGGAGCTAATTTTCTAATGTTTAGAAAGTAAAAGAATGCAAAAAACAGACAAGTCAAAATCAAAGACAAGACCAGTCATATGTAGCACCAGTACAGGATCAGGCCCTTTGTCATTCAGCTTTATACTCTGTGTCAAAGTCATCCAATATTTATAATTTTTTCCTCTTTAAAATGGTCACCAATACTATCTCACTTGCACCCAATATATTCATATCTCATAGCTGAACAGGCTTATTGCTCTCAGTTTCTGACTACTTTGAAAGTGTGAACTGTTTAGCGAGACATAAGTGGTATGCCAAGAGCCTGAAGCATCAGCTCTGAAAGCACAGGCTGTTTCAGTGATCGCCTGCAGAGTCCCAGATGCTGGGTCTATGTTACCGTGTAGAGCAGCCCTCAGGGTAGCCTCAAGGCCAGAAGAGCTTGCCATCTACCTTGATTGCTTGTTCAGTCATCCCAAAGGCGAGCTCTGGGGCAAACCTGCTGATACTCCTGGATGGCACTGGGAATTGGTGATGTACCCAGCCCATCAGCAACAATATTTGCACATATCCTTTAGATAGTCTATTTGCCATTTCATTGACATCAAGTAGGGGAATATACAAAATAGTCTGGGGATTATTCCTTGAAGATGCCCTCAGGTTCTTCCCAAAAGGACTCAAAATGTTTGCTATCATAAGGGCAACAGGGACTTTAGGAAACCTTAATTTCTACTGCATATAAAAGATAAAATGAATGCAAAATATGTACCTCTTATTTACAGGAATCTGAAGTCTTCACTTTAACTACAGCATGGAGGTATCCACAGAACAGATGAGTCTGAAATAATGAAATTATTCTATATAATTTAAAAATATTATCTTTCTGAAAAGCATGGTGCCGTGATTCAAAGGGAGTTATACTCAACCCATTGATGATGCATGTATTCCTGGCCTGATAAAGCATAGGTGCATAAGTTAATGTCAACCTTTAACTACTGATGAGGGTGACATGGTGAAGGTACTCTAAGCTTACACATTTTATTTCATAACTTAGATAAGATAGGGACAGTCATGAATAACTACTGCAGCTCATACAGTTCACTTAAGCCTAGCAACATCCTTTTATTGCCTGCTCAGATGTGAATTTACCAGAGCAAGGAACCTGCAGCAGTTGGGCTTTGGTTTTGCCTCTCTGTGCCCTGAAGTTATACCTTTGTAGTTCCTTTTCTTGCTGTCTCCCCCTGTATCTTCTTTCAGAGAAAAAAAACAATGGGATTAGAGCACATTTTTTCCTCTGGAATCAGACAAGATCAGAAGTGCATATGAGCTTGAAATAAAATAAAAAAAAAAATAAAAAAAAAAAACCCACAAAAAAAATACAAAAAAAACCCCCACACATAAAACAAACAATCAAAATAAAGGGAGCTGGAAGTGCAGTCTATGTAGGTATGCCACTAAAGGCAACAACTAATTCAAAAAGACAATTGATTAAGTTGATCACTGCACTGGTTCCATTGGCTCCATTCCTTCCTTTGTCCTACCTTGTGATAAGCATCATGCTAGAAGAGGGTTCTGGATTCAATCAAAGCACAACTCCAAGAGACAGCCCTCAGGCTGGACCTTTTGAGAAAATAAAAGTCCAGACCTCAAATCCAATAATTTATAACCAGAATAAGAATAAAATATTTTTCAATGAAAGATGATTTTGGAACACCCATTACCACAATGAGAATATTCTATGGTTAGTTTGCATTATGAGACAATAACATGCTGCTTTCTTTTTCTTTTTTCACTTTTACTAAATGCTATTATTGTGTGCATAATATTTTGGCATCTCTAAGGTATCTGACTTAACACAAAATGGCACTTGATTTAAACTCAGAATATTTGAAATTAGGAAGGCGTAAATAATATATCTTAAAAATTACTTACTGGAGGATCCAATGCTTTAAGTGTTGCAAGGGAGCTCTTCATAAATACTTCTGGTTAAGTGTCCTCTGCTATTTTAAATAAATCCTCTTTGTAAATAACCTAGGCAATGCTACTGAAATCATTGTGGTTAAATGTACAGACAACAGATTGCAGGTTCAATGGATAGTGATGTTCACCACAGCTACAAAGGTGATTGAAGCTCTTGAAGACATGGTTACTTCATTTCTGTTAGAAAGTGTCCTGTTACATTGTATCTGGTAGCTTATTAAAGAGTCTCTATTTACAAAACTGAATGTTTAGACTTTTAAAGGAGTGAGTTGAATTATTTGATGATTATGTTAGATGATTTTCTCATGTATTCTTAATGTAATGCTTGGTGAAATTTACCACTGAAAATCTTTCAAAAGTTGAATTATCTTGCTCCATGGTTACAGTAAGCAAGTCTTGTGGTGGAATACCATTTATTCTTATGATATCCACCGTTCAACAAATCATTAGCAAAAATTCAAATTAATTCTAAAATGATCCAGAAACTGTGAGAAAGACTTCGACTGTATAGCTTCATAAACTAATACAGCAATCTATAAGAAAAGAGATTAAGAAATTAACTGGATCAAAGAATGTGAGTGCTTAATTATGGAGCAAATATTTAGATGGAAGGAGAAAAGCTTTCAACCTTACTAAAAAATGAATAAAAAATTCAGTAGTTGGAAAGGAATTTTAGAAAATTCAGCTCTAAAGTGAAAAATTCCTAATAGTAATACAGTTTATTACTGAAGATTGTATCTTCAGGATTGCTTGCACTCTCTAAAGCAAAACTTGTGACCCTCTGATGCAAGTCTGAGAGGCATTCTTCAGCCCACAAAGCAGAAGCACTGCTCTTTTTAGCTCTGAAGGGCTGTAAATATGGGCATTTCTTCTCATTCTTGTTCTTCTGCTCAGTTTATATTCTGAGTGATTTCTCCAAGTACATTTAATTGATGGTGTTTCATCACCATTTGTAAGGAAAATGGCTTTAATCAAATTTCTTGCTTTATGCCTGTTCTGGTTGTGTATTTTGGCTTCTGATTTTATGAGGGTTTTTATTTGGGTGAGTTTTAATATCATAGAAGGTGTCCTGTTTGTAAATGACCAGACAAGCCTCTATTTGGCTCATTTAATTGTCTCTTTGTTGGCCTCACTAATCAGATCTGACTACTTTTACAAGCATTGTCTGTGTCCAAGAAGCAACCAATGCTATTTCGTTTACTTGTGCATAATTTTTTTTGTCATCTTCACATCAGTGAAATCATATCTGCACAGCTGGTATTAGCTGGATCTGTTCTGGTCACTTTTCTGTCTTGTTTTTCTTTGCACCAGACACCAGTTGAAGTCCTGAGAATCTCACGTCCCTTTCTCCAGCAAAAGGTGTTCTATTCCCATTGTTTTATACTGCCAGAATCTCTACACAGATATTCAGATTTAAAATCCTATTTGCTTTGAACTCAAGGACAACAATTTATTTCCTCAATTGGCCTCATGCAAGTAAAATTCAGAAATATTCTACTAAGGTGTATAGCTAAAAGACATGCATCACATAAGCATAAACACATTAGATGTTCAGACATTTTAACTAGACATGTTTGCAGCTGCACTTGCATTTGCATATGTTCTGACACTTTGCTTGTATTTACCACTCAAACATGGTTTTCCTCAAGGTTTGGAGACAACCAGGACTGACTTTCAAACAAAATTGTATGTGTACCCCTGATAGACATATAGCATTAATAAAGGGATTATTTTGCTCTAAAAGAAGTTTATACAGTAGGCAAAGTCCTTAAGCCAGTCCTTAGCTTACTGTGTCATTAATATATAATGTGACAGGACCAGTATCAAATATAAAATTAATTATGCATGCAGATGAACTTTTAATTTAGTTACCCTGGATTACAGCAAGGTTAACAGAATTACAATGAAGCTATTACAACTGAAATGAAAATAAGATGCATTTTCATGTTGCTGGTTTAGAGACCTGGCTTTAGCAGTATTCAAATCCTGCTCCAACTTGATTCATTCACAGAAAATGAGTTCAAAGTAACACCATAAAATGTGTTTGCACTCTCTCTGGGCTTTATGCAGCTGCTTTATGGTTTGTTTTAATAACAAACATTTTTACTGTTGTGGTGGGTAATAAGTATGACAGACCACATCCTGCAGCCTGCAAGGTATGAGGATGAAGAGGTTCTGTATGAACTGAGGAGATGAGGTAGCCTGTGTAGGACTAGAACTCTGAGGCCCATTTGTCTTCATATATAGCTTGCTTCTGTGTGACAATCAATAGATAATTTGCTTTAGAGGCAAATATTCCTTTATGAACAATTGCCAAGCTTTTATCATAGGATTCATCTCACCTGATTAATTTCTTTTCCAATGCTAACAGAATTCTATTACTTTGGTAAAATCAGATACATTTGTGGCCTACATTATGTCAAAAGCTGAATTTTTCTTCCTACAAGGACATTAGAGGAAGATGTAGGATGTATATAGGAAGATGTAGGATAAATATATGAGCCATACTATGAAAATTATTATTTTCTTAACTGGGGTGTTGAAGATCCTTAATATTAAGCAGACTTCCATTTCTACATAAGGATTTAAGCAAACAGAGTATACATATTGCCTTTGCATGACAAAGTCTTGGCAGCAGGGCAGATTGCAGAGTGGCATTTGTGAGAAGATTCCAGAAGCTGTCCCTGTGTTGGAAGAAGACCATTCCAATAGGGTCCAAGATGAGGAGGTAGAAGAGTTAAGAATTGAGTTGAGCCCAGGAAGAAAGGAGGGGTGAGGAAAAGATGTTTTTAGTTTAATTATTATTTTTTATCCTACTTTGTTTACCAATAGTTGGCAATAAATTGAATTCATCTCCCCAAGCCAAATTTGTTTTGCCTGTGACACTAATGGATATGTCAACTCACTAGCTTATCATTGCATTTTCTCCCTCTGTCTTGTTGATGGAAGAGGAGTGCACCTGATGTCCAGTCAAGAACAATCTACCACAGAAAGAAGAGGTCTCTCACTCTCCTTTAGAAATCTCTCATCTCTTCATTACTGATTACATATACATCCAGAGAGTGAGGCAGATTTGGCTTTAATGCCCTTTGTACCATAAAGAAAGTTCAGTTCACATTTGTCTTCCTAGAAGAATGGGTCGTGTAAAAGCATACAAAAAATTTTTTTCCAAATTTTCAATTTTATCCCTTTCCTCTGACATCAGGATCCCAGAACAGAATTTGGAATTCACTGAGTAAGAGGAAAAAAAAAAAAAGAACATGCTATAACCCAATAAGTGAAGAACTTAACTGGTTTCTGTCTACTCCATCTTAAAGACATTTGGAGATTAGACGTCAGAATCCTTTTTGCAAGGTGAAGGTTAAATTCCTTGAAATGTTTCATTAAACACTATGTTGAGATCCCTAAATATATTTTATATTTTCTACAGGAAATTTAGAGGGTTTAGATTCCATTCCAAAATACAAGACTGGCATTTAACAAACCAGTTAAGCAGAGCTTAAGAGCCTAGTTCAAGACTGATTTATATTACTAGCTAACCTACCATGTAGCCTGAGATACTTTGGATGCTTGAAATAAGATTTATTTGCCTGTGTATTTGTATTTAGTGCCAATTTAGATATGCAAAAGTGTCCTATTTGGTTTATATTTGCCTTTCTAAAACTCTCTTGAGCCTTTGTGGCTGATACCATGTATCAAATTTGCCAGCCCTAAGAAAACAACTTGTACAGCTGGACAGCTGAAAGTTGGAGATGAATAAACTGAATCCAGGTTTTAGGATCAAGGAGAGAAATTTCTCTGAGTACATGTAGTTGTGTTTGTAGGATCCTAAAGGTAAGTGGTGGATCATTTGGTTTATAATTATCCAAGGATCTAAGCCCAAAGAAGCAGACTTTCTTAAATCATGCCTGACTAACACTTAAAAACACTTAAATTGAGTGCAAATTTTCAGCAGGTTTCTGCTAAAGTGTTTCATGTATTAGAAAGTCTAGCTTTAATATTCACCTTCAGCCAGTTTATAGATGAAAATAAAGTGTCAAAGAGAAGCTCAAACTGTAGGACTGCCATTCAGAAGAATCTTAACAAGCTGAGGAAAGGGGTGAAGATGAACCTCATGAACCTGACGAAAGAAAAATTTTAGGTCCTGTATCTGAAGAGGAATAAATTCACACACCAGTAAACAGTGGAGGCTGATTGTCTGCAAAGGAGCTTTGCAAAAAAGAGTCTAGTGTTCCTGGTGGACCATGAATTGACCATGAATCACAAGTGTCCCATGAGTAGAAAAAAAGGGCTACAACATCCTAGGCAGGAAAAGCATTTCTAGCAGATAGAAAGAGGAGATCCTTCTCCTCTGCTCAGCACTATTGAGCGTATCCAGCTGTGGGCTCTCTGGCAGAAGAGCCCTGTACATGCTGGGGACAGCCTAGGGCAGGACCACAAAGATGTTTATGGGACTGGAGCACCTTTCATGCAACGGGAGCTGAGACATGCGGGAGAGTTCACTTTGCAGAAGAAGGTTTGGGGCAAGAGGCTAGTGCAGGTCTTGCCAATGTTTATAAATATTTGATGGGAGTGAATGAAGAAGTGGGAGCCAGATCCTTCTCAGTGGAGCCCACTGAGAGTACAAAAGGCAAGAGATAGAAACTGAAAAGCAGTAAAATTTCATATTATCATAAGAATAAACAAGTCCAACACTGGAAGAGATTGTCCAGAGAGGCTGTGCAGTTTACATCCCTCAAGATGTTCAAAACCTGAGAGGACAGAGACCTGGGCACCGTGCTTAGTTGATAGTACACTATGCAAGGGTGTGAGACTCCGTGGTGTCCAAAGGCCCATTGGGACCTCAATGATTCTGTGATCCTACTAATCAGATACTTAACTTAATCAGTGGACTTTTTGAATTGAGCCAAATGAAGCCTTAATGGAGAATGTACATTCTCTTATCACCAGCTGAACTGCACTAGATTAGCGTATATGTCCTGCTGTTTGATCAGTCATCTGTGTTTTAAAACTGTTTCTGTGGGAATGAAAGCAATATTTCAAGAACTTTCATCATTTAAATAGCACAGAGAAAAAATACTGTAGAGAACAATATTTCATTGGCAGATGTTTGACTTTGTGATTTATGGAATAATTTTTAAGCCAAATTTATTATTATATCAACAAAAGAAAAACACAAACAACAACTTGCTCTAGTAATTTGTTATACCATGGAGTGGGTCTCTTTAATATTGAAAAACTGTATAAGTAATGACATCTTCTATTAGTGTTAGATCTGCATTTATAGTACAATTGCTGTTACTGCTGTTATGTTTTATACTATACTTGTCCATGAAAGTTGGGAGGTGTTAATCAACTGAACCATGCTGGTTTAGCAGGCATGAGATAATAAAAGTACAGGTTGATAACAATCATTACTTTAGAACTAATAAAATCTGTTGTGTGTAATTTACCTATAAAAGTTAAAGCTCACTGTAATTGGCCTGTCATTTTTTATTACTGCAAAATATGCTCCTGTTCTCACTATAAGAGTTGTTGTTGTAAGGCAGTTGTAGGTGCCATAGTCTGGCTCAGTTTGGCTTCTCAGAAAAATTATAGATGTCATCTCTAGGAGAAGAAAACCAGAATGGGCCATATATGATCTTTGTGCAATAACTTCAGGAGGTACACATTATTAGTAGAGAGGATATCAGCCCAAAGTTTCTTAGCTGTGAAAAAGGTTTAGGCAATTTCATTGCATATCATTAAGTTGAAATGTTAATATTTGAAAGTTTTAAATCTAGTTCTTGAGGAACATATGACAGATGGTTAAGGTAAGATGAGGGTAATGATGTGAAGTACGTCCTTGGACAAGTCTTCCATTGTATTTCAAGGCTGATATTACCATTATGTCCTTGTCCTTTCCATTTTTCTCAATTCTGCCTGTGATTTTTGGAAACCACTTCCTTTCTTTTAGTGCTTTACTGTATAAAAGAAGTCAGAAGAAGCTTCCAGGAGGATGAGGTGAAGGCTAATTATGTGCTGAAAAGAGTGCCACCATAACTAACAAAATAATACAAGGTCTACTGTTAATAAAATGAGGTCAATTCAACTGAGGTCAAGACTCACAGTTGAAATGGATTACAACTTCATCACACTCTGGTCAGTTTAAGATGTAGTTGTGAAATAAGAAAATAATTGTTGCAGTGAAATGAAAATACAAGGAAGGAAGTAAAAAAAAATGCCTTTGGATTCAGAGAAGTTATTAAAAAATAGCAAAACAAAACACTACTTTTGTAAGTGTTGCAAATATTTTTTTTCCTATCTTGTGGTTGTTAAACTCCAGCACTGACTGCTTGTGACAGTTCAGTAATCATCTGACCGGTGACAAAAATGATAAAAAGATTAAAACATTCCTGTTTTCCTACAAAAAAAGTGGCTGATAGACCAAGAAAATAAGGGAATATAATTAGGTGCATGGATCAGATGCTACATCTCTTATTTTATGAAGCAGCACACTAAGCAATTATCTAGTGTTTGTGCTTTTAATCCAGTCAGTACAAGATAAGTAAGTTTTGAAAACAAAATGGGCATATTTCATATGACTGTTATTACTGTGACAAAGAATTGATTATAGAATCCTAGGATCATTTCAGTTGGAAAAGACATTTAAGATTATTGAGTCCAACTGTCACCTAATACTGCTGTGTCTTAAATACATGTATTTAAGTACTGCATTTACACATCTTTTAAATACCTCCAGGACTGGGGACTCAACCAGTTCCCTGTGCAAAAGGTTTAAACTGCAGAAAAAAAATTGCTTTCTCACAACTCAGAAATTTAACTGTGAAATTTCTTCACACAGAAAAAAAAAAGCTGTAACAAATTCATAAAATTAAAAACAATTGAGTCAAATTAGAATTATCGATGTATATTTGAAGGGGTTTTTGTCCAGGTATGACCTCCAAGCAATTCCTACAGTGGTGGCTGACAAAAACTAGAAAGTAAAATTGACTTAGGCATGACCTTTCCCTCATGTTTCTACTCCTGGCATGCAAGTATATTTTGAAGAAAAATACCAAAGGAAGCATTTTGATGAAAAGTACCAGAGGAAGCAGAGGTCCTTTTTGGTCCATCAAGGTCTTTGCTAATTGTATAATGGTCTGGGAATGTAGGAATTTTAATCTTACCTTCAGATTACGAACTTTTTTATTCTATTTTTTACAATAGTTTTTGGATTAGATGTAAATTGCATTTTAACTTTGATTTTTATTTATAGAATGCTAAATATTTACTACTTACTTAATAGAATTTTTACTTCTTTATTATAAGTTTTCACTTTTCCATATAATCATAAGACTTAATATTAAATATGAAATTTTGTTACACTATTTTGCACATCACTTTTGTTCTTCCTAAACTTTAGTTCAATTTCATGTCACACATTTCAGTTGTACTTCATGTATTGATACCTAATAGTCTTTTTCAGTTTCCATTCTTTTGAGGCTTTAATAGCAAGTATGTATCTTTCAGCTTGAAGCCAAAGTGGCATTACTCCATTATTGTTTATTGAACATGCTGTATTGAAAACAGCAAATATAATTTTCATTTCTGTGAACTCTATAAGTGAATGTGAAAGACCCAAGGGCCTAGTAAAATTCTTACATGAATCAATGACTTGAGATTACTTTGGAGAAAAAGGTCTTTTCCAAACTAAATAATTCTATCTTTCATTGATTTACAGTAACACCAAACAGTTTTTCAGCCTTCTTGGATGCTCTCAGAAATATTTTACCCATCTTAAATGACACCAAATACCATCAAATATTTCTACATCAGTTGCAGTGAAATGAAATTCTTTTATTATGAGTGTAGAGTTAGCACCAGTGCTCTTCTCCCATCCTTTCTACTCTCTGTAGGTACAGATTTTAATTTTTGGATTTGGTACCATTTCTGTAGGGTACCTTGATGGAAAACCTTATTAAGCCTCAGTAAATATATGCACTTCTAACAATTAGATCTTCATCATTCTCAAAGTTTAGGGATGTATTAATACCAACATATTTAATGTGCTTACAACTGTTCTCTGACACTTGACCTCAGAAAAGGGCACAGTTTTTGTTTCATATTCTCCAAATCACATGGCTCCATGTTTGCTCTTTGGGGATTGTGCTAGTTTTTAAATTGTAAACAGGACAGTGATAGTTGGCATGAGTCACAAGCCTTCCGTAGAGTATTCTCACAGTTTATTGGTAAATAGAATCAAGCTCCACTGCCTAGGAATGTTCCCAGAGTAGCCACTGACTTTTTTGGATATTGATTTTAGATGGAAAGTATGCTCCCTATAGAATCTCCATTGATTCTTTTCCCTTTTCCATCTCCCTCTCTGTCTCTCTCTATCTCCTCTCTCTCTCTCTCTCTTCTTTCTCCCCCACTGCCCCCGCCAGTCTTTACAGTTTGCCTGAAGTTAAATCAGATTTGTCAGTTCATTTTCCTGGTTCTCTCCTGAAGTCTTTTAAAATTGATGTCCTATTTGATCCTTTCCATCCTTCTGATTTTAACTGGAAGTTAGAAATTTCATATTTGATTACCTTTAGTGTTCCTGGCTGAATATCATCTCTTCATGTCAATGTCTGATTAATCTTTTATTGGTATCTTAATAGTCATTTACTGACAATTTAATTTGAGACAGTTCCTAAAGTGTTCCCTGATTAAAAAAATAGAAAACCACTATGGAGACACATTAGGAGAACAAATACACTACATTTTTTAGCTGTTCTGCTATACACATTTCTTCCTTGAGTATTTCTTTAGCACTTGTATCATCTTTTGAACCTCATTAAATCTTTGACAGTCTTCCTGTGCTTAAAAATCCGCTATTAAAAGTTTTAATGGTGTTAGTAAGTCCTTCCTAAACACTTCAAAATGGCTCATTTTGAAGACATTTAGCTCAGAATCATATATTCTCTTTTCTCCTGCTTTCTTTATTTAGACTCAAACTTTATCTTTTGAATAATTGCTGGGGGTTTTTCATTGGTTGTTTGATTTTGTGCATTTTTCTTCCATTATCATTGGTTTTGGATATTATTTTTTTAATATTTCTAAAAATCCCCAGTACAATACATTTAGCTGTTTACTAGCACCTTTTAGCTTTTTAAATCACTATTCATAGAGTTTGCCTCGTGTAAGGTTTTTATTTTTCTATACTGTCCCTCTGAGAGAATTTAGACCTTGACTCACTTCAGTTTCTTTCTGACTTTAATTGTAACTATTTTTTTTCCATATGTAGCTTTTTTTTCTGAAGTGAGAAATTATAGAGGTAGCTTTTTTTTCCATTTTTATCATGCAAAGCTGTTTAATTCTTATATTTTTCAAAGGGGATCTATTTAGTTCTTTGCTGGACACTTTGCACTAGTAAGGCGCTGTAACACCCCAGTTTAAGGAGCACAGCAGGGATATTACACAGGAGTTTAGACTCACAATTCAATGCTTGACTTCTTTTACAACAGCTCAAGAACTAAGCATCTCACAAAATGAATGCTAAAACTCCCATGATTAAAAAAGGTAATTAAAAATTCCAAACAAATCAAACTAAAGAAAATGGCTTACTATGCTTGCCTGGCTTAACTTCCCATTTTCTCCTTGCCTGCAGGAGGAATGCGAAAAAGATCTATCAGCCTACTGAAGTTCCTCTACATTATGTCCTAAAACCAGGGAAACACTAATATTCTTGGATAGACTTTATTAAGCATTTTGGGCTTAAAATAGCAATAAAGGAAATGGTACAGACAGTAAAGGAAATTTACTGTCTGTAAAGCAGTTTGGCATCCAAGCAGACTTTAGCTCTTGGCCTTCTTTATCCTGTGGGATTTCAAACATGTATGAAGTCAGTTGAATATCTTCATCATGAAGTTAACATGGTACATTCTACTCTTTGTCTCAGAGAGGAGCATGTAAAACACTATTAGAGCTAGACAACCAAGAAAAAGCATGTGTATCTGTAGAGGAGAGAGGCTACTGTGAGTCAGGAGTTCTGCTTCTTGATCTGTTTATACATTTAGGTGCTGCAAGTTAGACCCATATAAGGAGTTCTTTTTATAGATAAAAATTCTCCCTGCTTCTGACCTACTGCAGGGATTTCTGATGTCTGAAATACAGAAACAGGTAACAACAGTAGTTCCCTTTGAAGCAGCAGCATTTGAAAAGGAGGTTCTTTGAAACAGACTGTTGACAGTAAAAGAGAAAAGATTTAAAGAAGACATAATGGTGAGCTGATTCCTCTTTTTTCTGTCCTCTGCACCCCCACTCCAAGCACGGTTCTTTCTGGCCTACCAGCTGAGTGACTGTCCCAGTTCCTACTTTCATGTTCATCCCTCCAGAGGAGCCTGGTTCTTTGCACGGATTCATTACAAGGCAATCGTCTGTTTCTCACCATCTTGTTCAAAGTGTACTATAAGCTAGTATACTAATTTCTTTATCCATCTTCTTAGCCCAACCTTCCAGAAACCATTGTGAAACCAGTGTTTGTTTGTTAGTGTAATTAAAACATTTTTAAAAGGCAAAATCTCTTCTATTTCAGGGAATTTGATTGTACTTGTCGTTTACTTGTTATTTACTTGAGAAAACTTGTAGTTTTCTCAAGAGGGAAACAATGTAAAATGGTTGCTCTTAACTTTTCTTGCTTAAACATCACGTTTATTAGGGATTATGAGCTAATACGTAAATAAGGAAAGAAATAATCATGGCTTTCAATTTTGAAACACCTATTTACTTTGGTAGGTGTCAAATTTAGACATAGTCATCATTCCATTGTTTCAAGAAGTTTTGGGGTTATGTCATAAACTCCATGCAAGTTTGTTACTAAATCATTTCAAGACACCCAGCTGTAGGATAAAACCAAGCATTGAGACTGAGCAAAAAAAAATTCTGATTTGCTTCAAATCTCTTCTTCCACTATAAAATTTATCGAAACAGAACTTACCATGCTACCATGAAATGTGAATCAAAACTCTGTATTAGATGAAGGATAAGAGAAGTTTGGAGCTTTAGTATATCAGCTAGTGGAATAATCCAATGAGCTTTTTATATATGAAAAATTTATATGAGTCTTGAGAAACATAAAGTTTGTGCTTGAAGTACACCAAACAACTCTAAAAATAAAGAGCAAATATACAGCAATGGAGTGTTCAGTGTGTTAAGCAATAATTTCATGATGCCATTCTGAAGCAGAATTTGGTTTATTTTTTGATGCTTCCAAATGCTATTAGGACAAATACTTTTTATTGATGTTTTTGAATAGTAACTGACATTTCAAACTAAACCTTAACTCTGCAGATTGTTCTTAGATTTGTACATGACTGAAGGCACACAAAAATGTCGTGTAATGAAAGTATTTTACAGTGGTTGAATATCAATGTGGAGTATACAAAGTTCATTACAGTGCTGAGCATACGAGGAAATGTGTCAATTTGTAATGTTTATGGCTGATAATGTCATCAGAATAAGTTCTGATTTGTTGCCACATACACAGCAAGAAGCAGATGACACTTAAAATTAGTGGTTTTGTATTTCTTTTTACTGTTTTGCTACATAACAGAAACAAACACTTATCATTAAGGTTGAATTAAAATTTAGTGCAATAACCATGAAAATATTATCATTCACAGCATACCTGTAATGTAATACATCCTGTGCAGTATGACTCTGGAGAAATTCTCCTTATCTTCTTTTGTTCATTCACTTATATTTCAGACTGCACTCTATTTCAATATCTCTATTTAGGACAATAGTGCAGCTACCAACTCCAGCTGTGTTTTGAGAATGACTCAGAGAACTTTTGGATCTTAGATGTTCAAAACAGATATCCCTATTGAGCAGCTACCCAGAAAAGTATTAAGCAATTTGACAACATGTTGTAGTGCAAGAAGTTATTATAATTGATACATGGAAAGGAGATGAGAAGCAACTCTAACAACAGGTGAAGATACTCAGCTGTTAAAAGAAAATGCCAAAATCACAGGTCAATGCTACTTTGCTTTGTGGCAGATAGACATAATTTGTTTATTTTCCAAAGAGGAAAGGAATGCCTTTGTTACCCTTTACTCAAATCAAACTTGAAGTAGATCCAAGGTACCTCTATGCATTTTTGATAACAGAAAAGAACCCACAATTTTTATAGCTTAAGGGTTTTCCCATTACTATCATAACCAAACTGCATTTTCAAAACTAGCTTCAGTAGTTTTGAAATATTTTCTTTCTGTACCAAAGTAAAGTTTAAAAATATGGTCTATATGTTGGGACTATGTATAAATAATCACCATCCTAAAGCTTGGATTCCTATCCTTTCCTCCCTTTTTGTTTTCAGGTAACAAAACACAAGAATGGTTTTTTGAAACTAATTGGGATATGCTTCTGCATTATAAAAAACTTTATTGATGAAAATAGCAAGGTTTGACATCATGAAAACAGCATTATTTTTGAAGAATAATCTAAGGAGGACATCCTCAAGACCATACTGAAACTACCATCTTAGGTCTGAGTCCCATGCTAAGGTTTCTGATTGTCATTATCCATTTCAGCTTAGTTTATCCTTTCACAGAAGTTTTAAAAGCTATTGTTTATGTGCAGAGATGACCTAGCCAGAACAAGAGCTTAATTCTCAGCTGCTGCTCTCACAATTTAGAGTTAGGTTCAGATATATTTAATAAAAGGGTCTCCTCTGAGATGCTTGACATACAGAAGTTCCCAAATACAAGGTTAAGAATTGTTCAAACCCCCAGTGTTGTAGCTGTAGGTTGAAGAGGGTTTTGCTTCTTGGTCACCACAATGGGACAGAGCTGACTTCAGCTCTGTAAAGCTGGAGAAATCACCTCTCTGTCAGTGACACTTTTCCTGTGCATTATTTTTCCTGCAATACATTACATTAGAAAGACAAGTAGAAAGGATCAGGGTAAATGCTAAAAATTTTTACTGAAAACTTTTTTCCTTTTTTTTTTTTTTTGGAAAGGAAGACATAGCTGCAAATAGCAGGAGATTCATATTTTAGTGATTAATAACAATTACTAATTAACATCAATTCATAAAATGAAGAAAAATCTAAGGCGCCTCTTTGAAAAAAACAAGATTCAATCAACACATCATGTGATACAGATTCCTCCATCATTATGGTCCTAAAGTTGAAAGAATTGATGAGTTGTTGCTGCATGAGGAGATGGTTCCTGCAGATTTGAACACCTGCCCTAGGATATACTTTGTAAGATATTGCTCATCCTTAACCCTGTTAATAGTTATGATGGGGTCAAAATATTTTGTGTCCTTGCTCTACAAAGAGATGTAGATAATCTGTCTTGACTGAGTGGTATGTTGTACACCATTCTCTTCCTTAGAGTCTGGAAATAAAGGAACAAAGGATGTAAGTACTTTTGTCTCTCTCAAGGCTGAAAGATAAAGAAGCATCCTTGACACTGAAAACCCAACTAATTGGTGGACAGTATGTACTACATGTTTTATTTACACTCCTTATCAATTTCTTAAGAACCAAAAATTAATGAGAGCTAAAGCTGGCTGCTCTCAAATCTTCTGTGGCCAGAGAGCAAGTTCACTTTTCAGGCTGCAGCAGTGGTACAGGGTTGTTCATGTAAGTAACAGCTGTCCAAGGGTAGAGAAAGGAGCCTGCATGAGGATTTCTGGTCTGCTAGCTCAGGTTGCTTGCCAGCACATCTGTGTCAGTTCTTGATTACTTCTGGCATACAGTGCTTGAGGGAGAGCTGATCAGGGAAATCTCATGAAATCTAAAACAACCTTGATCAAAATAAGTAGGTTGTTTTGGACTGCTTACTTTAAATGTCTAAGAAACAGTTCAGGATATATCTACAACCTCCTTCTTTCTCTGAAATTTAATCTGACTCAGGTATTCTACATGATTCTTCCTCTCAGATATCCAGAAGAGATTTATTGTTGTGTGTGCCTGGGGCAGGAAGATGCCTCTGTTTTGCTTTGGGCACAGTGAGCTCCTGTGCATGCAGCAAATAACCCTCAGTGTGTTTTTTGGCAAGGGTTAGCACTACAGGACTATGACTGCTGTCCAGGATTTTGTTTTCCTAGATGAGAAATGTTGGAGCAAGGCAATGTGATTTAACCTATCTGCTCAGAGCAAAGGCAATTATTTCTTTCTCTCCCTCTCAATCCTTCATGGCTTTGGAAAATCTATTAAAGTATACTTTGCTGTTTCCACCTGCCCTTCTCCTGCAGGAACCCTGTCTTCTTCTATTTCCATCTTCACTATCAGGGAATTCCAAAATATTTGGCCACTTGCACTGTTTTCAAGAACACAGAAAAAAAATATCAAAGGTCAAGTGAGAAAGAGGAAGGACTGGATCAGAAAAAGTCAAACCTACCCAGAAGACCAACTGTTCCCACTCTGTGGTATTTTTGGTAATATGTAGCAGGTGCAGGTTTGCAATGTTATTTCAGCAACAGCCACGGTTTTAAAGCATTACCAACCATGTCTGCAAAACACGTGCTCTGGCAAAATTCATCCATCACAGCATCTTCAGCTGTGAACCTTTCCTAGCAAACTGTCCTGTAAACCAAAGTTATTCCTCTGAATGGGAGAAATATTTGTTGACCTGAAGGCATCTGCTTAGAGAAAAACTGTGATGGCTATTTTGGGAAGTGTGTCTAACAAATGTTAAACTCAAAACTTTGACCTTTTAGACACCTGCAGTATATGGTGTAATTTCTTCAGGCTAAAACTATCTAGATATATAAAGCTAAAATGAAGCCAGTTAAAGCAAGTTAAACTCTAGTCACCTAACTATTGTCCAAATTTCTACTTCAACCAAGATTAGCTACATTAAGATCAGACAAGTCTAGAAATGGCCAAGCAAATGCTTGGCCTTTATATGCCTCTCATGAATGAGTGTTTTAAGGTTGTTTAAAGAATCACCATCAAAGGCATCAGCAAAACCACGTTTAACATCAAAGAGTCAGCATGACAAAGTTTGCTGGCAAGATTCAGTCTACTTTTTACTTGATGGTTAAAGCACACCAAGAAAAAGGAAGCAAAAAAATCTCAAATCTATCAATTAAAACCCAAAACTATGTATGCGGAGACTTGAGGGGGGTGTTGGGGGTGGTAGGATGAGACAGGAAGAAAATCATAGGAAAGGGTAATGGAAAAAAAGTATGGAAGCCCCTTCTGTTGAGTCACAAGTTTCAGAGTAGATGCCTGTGCTAACTGAGCCAAGACTTGACTCATTATGCCCTAAGGCCCAACAGCACTTAACAACATTTAAACTTAACCACGGCTGGTACAAGGCTGTGGTCCATTAGTAGCAATGGGATCAGCACAATACAGAGCTACACCACCTTGAGCCTTCTTCTGCTAAGGGAGTACATGTCTCTCATAAAGGGTTGGACTTTACAAAAAACACTTGTTGATTCCAGGATTTAATGTCTTTACTAAAAACTGTGCTAAGCATCACACACCTTCACTGTCACAACTTATTTCGAAATAAATAATATTCAGTAAATCAACTGCTAAATCATAGCAGTTTTATATAAGAGAAATAATTTTAAGCATTCTAGATCAATGAATGTGTTCATTTGTGTTTTTCATAAACAAAGTCAAATAACAGGATTGTGAGGCTTAGTTAGTAAATATGTTTTACAAAACAGAAGTGTTATTTTCATGCCACTACCAGGCTTAGCTAAAGACTCTACACCATTTATAACAACTTAACCACAAAGCTTGTGTTTTCATGAACTGTGTTAATTTAAAATAAATCCTCTGCTGAGCTGATTAGGAAGGTGTATTAATCCCAAATAATTCCATGTTGAGCTCACTTCTTCTTAGATGAAGGGCCTAAATTCCCATTGTTCTGAATCTTTTGTGCTTGTTTATATGATAATGGTGGAAATGCTACTAAAAAGATTACACCAAAAGTTGCTGTGATTACTTACACATGTCACATTACAGAGCTAGATTCTTCCTCCAAATCCTCAATATGTGATAATGTGTATGTAGTAGATGCTGTGTACACAACCCTGATTCTATACCTCAAAAGAGAGGGGTCAGGGATAGTAATGCTCCTGAACAATACCCTGAGGAAAGCCAAGTCACAAGTTAGTTTAGAAATCTTAATTTATGAAATCTTAAATAAAAAAAACCCCTCTCTATTTACAAAGAACACTGAAGAAATTCTCTCTAGGATGAAAGAAAACTAGAGCACTTCAGTAATGTAAGCCTTATTATTACAATACATTTCTGTTATATTAAAACACCTCTGTAATGCCACTAAAAAACCAAGTTAATGTCAGTGTCAAGTGTGTGTGCTACTTAGCATGGTTGTTTTACTAACAGATACTGATATTTTCTCCCAGGGATGATTGAGAAATAAGGAAGGTGGAAACTTCCGATAAATGCATAATGCCCGAAAGTCCTGTCAGGTAATGTTTGTCTAAATGTGAAATACTCAATTATTTTCTCATACCAAAGTTTCCCATACAGCCTAAAAGATACAAAGCAGGACATAAATGCTAAGTCATGGTCTGAAAAAAACCTATTCCTCTCCCTGAAGAGGAACCCTGATTTTCATGTCAGATCATAAATAGTTTTCCAGCCTCATAAGGCTAAAAAACCATAATCCTAACTGAATCAAGCTTTACAAAGTCACTTTCCAATGTTGTTGACATGGCCTCACTCAAAGAGGCCATTTACTATGTAGAAAGACAACTCTCCTGAAGGCTCCCCAGCTGGCTCAGGGCCCTTCTGTTTGGCCTGGGAGTAGTCTATCACACATGGCTCTGAAAAAAACAAAGGCTTCAGTCTTCACTATTCCAGGCAATCAAGTCAAATTGTACATAGGGAAAGCTGGTTGAATATCCATTTACTGTAGTTCATTCACATGAATTTATCATCAGTTCAGATGCCAATAGCTGGTCATGGCAGTCCCTCATTTCATAAGCAGTCTCATTCCAGACACCCTCACTGCCTGACCTTCCAAGAATTTTGACTACTCAGAATTCAACTCCTAATTTAGGACTAACAAAGTATCTTGACCTATCCAACTCCAGCTGAATATTCTGAGACTAATTTTCCCCTCAGACAAACAGCATGAAGACAATATATACCAAAAATTTACTTACAAAGAAGGCATAACAAAAAGTTTTTATGACTATATGTGCAATCATATTAGTTTGCAAATAAGATCTATAAGATTTTAATCTTATAGTTATAGTACTTCTTTGAAGTATGTAGAAAATTCTTTAGAATTTTTTTTTGCTTTCCATTGCTGATATACCACTGTAATGCGTAATTGCCAGTATAGAAAAGCACAGTGCTGCACTTAGGCCATATAGTACTGCCTTAGAGGAGTTCCAAAGAAGTGTATACACCATTTGACCCAACCTACAGTGTCTACAGAATCCCAGGGAATGATTTTCTAAGTACCGCTTAGAGTTCCACTTCTACAATCAATTCATATGGGCAACTGTCACAATCAAGTCTTATTGTGTCTACAGATGTGCATCCACTGCCAAGAACACCTGATATAATACCAGATCTTCAGCAGTCAGGCTGCAAGATCATATTTCAAGTTGAGTTTTCAAATATGCAAAAGCAATGCTAGCAGAACCAATGTGGTAAATTAGTTAAAATCTTGCTTTAGCATTGTCTTATGCATCCCTTTTCTGCATCCACGCATCTTCCATGTCACTTTTTGGTTATGTATCAAAAGTTACCTTAGGAACAAAAGCAAGCTTTAGACAGCTGTTCCAAGACCAACTGTTTAAAACTACTGCATTCTGGGCATACTATTCTAAATTTTGCTTACAGAGGTTGAACATATTTAGGGCAAGAAATGAGCATTCATCATCTATTAATCGAAATATTGTTAAGCCGTACAGTGTCTTTACCAGTAAGGAAGGAAAACACCTATAAATATAATTTGAAGTTTAATCACTATAATGAGTTTTTGGCACATTTTTCAAAACACCCGCTAGCAGTACTGCAACATCCTTTCTAAGAAATTTGATTGCTACTAGATCAGTTCTGATTTTGTACATAATATTGGATTGTCAATAGGCTTGAACTCCTTAGGGTGTAATAGTTTTGCATTATCATGTCTAGACTACTTTATAATTTGTTGGGATGGGATAGCTTCTGAAGCAATATCATCATACAGGAAGTAAACATGAAGGGTCCTGATGTACAAGTGATCCATGGGACTGTCAAGGTCAGGCCACATATAGTAGTCTTCTTGTTTCAGCATTCAAATGCTGTAACAAATTGTCATTTCTACAACATAGTTACAACCTGGAAGTTTAACTATGATCTGATGTCCTTAAGATCATTTTCTGCCATGAAATCTAAAAATTCTGTCTCTTTGCATGTCATTGTTTCCTAGCCAAAGAAACCTTTGTTAAAGTGCAAAGAACTCGTTCTCTTCCATATCTTTTCAGTAACTTTATTCTTTGTCAATCTTTCTCCAAGTGTTCCTAGAGAAAGCAAATTAAGTAAAGCAAAAATGTAAATTGTCTGTCAGGAGTTATTAGGGGAGAAATGAAGTACAAAACATAGAAAATTACTGTGCCATGGAATAAATTTATGTTTCACCCGCTACTTAAATCCGGGTTCCCTATCCCAGGGATATAAGGACAGGTTGAAAGGTTAGGTTCAAGAAGGTCTCTATATTAATCACAAAAATGGGCCTTCTTGCATCCAAGAAACAAGTAAATAAACTAGGACTATCAAGCAATCAAGGGAGATATGATACAGGTCTACAAAGTCAAGGTGGTTATAAGAGAGTGATTCAAATATACTATCAGAAATAAAGTAATGATGATAACAATAGAAGTAAAGGTCACAATTCCTCCTACAATATCCACTTCAGAAAGATGAAAGTTTAAACTAGTTGAAGGGCAGAATAGATGCATGTAACAAAAAGAAATCTCATGATACACATAAGTGAGGCATGGCTTAGAAAGCTTCCAAAATGGTTGTGGATTGACAATGCACAAAATCTACCACACATGCTAAATTTACTTTCCTATCTTTGTAGTTTTTTAGCTGCTAATATAGGCAAAGTACTTAAATTTTTGACCTAAACCAGTAGAGCTGGTTTTACATGCTCTGGGACTTTTCCTGCCATTTCTTTCAGTGCCTCTGAAGCTTTTCAAACAGGCCTACAATCTCTTTATCTATTGTCACTATTCTGGTTTTGCTACAGCTTTTCAGAGCGGATGTGTGCAACTGGGAGCTGTCACAAGTAGAAGAAGTGGAAATCATTCACCAGTGGAGGAAAATTCACTGCATTACTATAAGGTTATTATTAAGCTAAAACTAGCTTGATTATTATTTTATGAAGTTGATGCTCTGCAAATGCTGACATTGAAAATTGTTCCATAGGTTGTCAGATATTTGGTTCAAGTAAAAGAATCTGTCAATGATGAAAAAGAAACAAGCTAGTAAAACATGCTGGTTTATACTGATCAGAACATGACCTGTATTCTCACTTCAGCGCAATGGGATTTTGGCCTCAGGGTCCTACACAGCCCATTTCTTTGTAGAGGGCTATTTCACTAAGTTCTTTTTTTTCTTATGGGCAAGTGATTATTCCATCCAATACTAGTTAATTTCTCAAATAATTTATATTAAAATTGAATGTAACCTTATCACTTTGTAAATTTGATATAATTTACAAAATACTCATCAAGATAATATCAAATATTAATATTTTTGAAAGGCATTCTAGCTTCAAGAAGTTACTTTCAAGATTCTGTTTTTTCCCTGTACCTGCTTTTCCTTTTCCCTAGCTTTTAACTTTCCACTGTTCTAACTGGTGCTTTTTTGCTATTACTCAGGTTAATATACATGACTGGTCAACACTGTTGCCTTAAATACTTTTAAAGCATCTACTTTTAATTGCCTGAAAAATTTTATTTTTTCAGATAATCACTGTATGTGTAAATACACCATGCATGTAAATAACTGGGGTTTCTGAGCCCTGAGCAAAATTTGAGAGTGTATATTGCTATCAAACATTGTCTGTTCCATTATCAGTTGAAATGTTTTATTAATATTTTTTGTGTTTATATTAAATTTTAATGAATATATGTGCAAGTCTTATTAATTTACTTTTAAATGTGAAGTAGGTGAAGTAAAACAAAAAAAAAAAATTCTTTAATGTTTTCACAGAATGGGTCAGGTTAGAAGGGACCACAGAGGGGATCATCTGGTCAAAGCTCCATGCTTAGGGAGGGTCATCCCTGAGCTCATGGCGCAGAATTGTGTCCAGATGGTTCTTGGATTTCTCCAGTCAGGGAGACTCTCCTCAACATCTCTGTAGAATTTGATCCAGTGCTCAGTCATCCACACAATGAAGAAGTTCTTTCTTGTACTCAGGTGGAACTTGTCTGGTCCATTGCCTTTTGTCCTATTGCTTGGGACCACTGAGAAGAGCCTGGTCCATCCATAAATATCTATATAATTTTTTAATGGTGTTTGGCCTGCAAGACTTAATGCTGCTTTCCTTGCCAAAATAGATACTGTGATCATTTGTGTTTAACTCAGAAGTTTTAGGCCTCAGTGGAAATATGTGTTTTCTAGAAAGCATAGGTAGATAAAAATAAGTTAATGTGAAGTAAATGACCATTTAGCCAATGTCAATAACTGATCTTGTAGCAGTAACAGATATAACAGTTCCATCCAAGAAAACAATTTTGTTTTAGTAACAGGCTGCCTAAAGGCATCTACACCAAAAACCCCAAAGAAATAGGATCTTCAGTGCAGAATACTGCCTTAGCACTAAGGTACTTCCAAGCAGTTAGTCACCATACTGTAGATTGAGAGGTACTTTATGTGCCTTTTATTACTGCATATAAATACTGATAAGGACTTGAGTTTCAGACTGCATACCCACTTCAAAACTTACATTCTTTAACCTTGTTCTTTGAGAGAAACAGTCTTTTCTCATTTGTTAAACTAGGTGATCTGCAAGCTGCTACATATTCAGAATGACTGGTAGGTAACACAACATCTTCTCTATTAGCAGTAAAGCATCCCTAAGATTGCTTTTTCCTGTAATTATATTTTTAGCTTTATCCTTTCCAGGTGACTCTTGGCAAGACTCTAGAAGCAGCTATTTGAAGATTAAATGTTTCAGCTCCTTGAGAAATTATTCCTGGTTTGTCTTTCAATCACAGATTTTCTACAGAAACTGCAATTTTACAAGCATTTTGGTTTAGCAATCAAGGAGTAGAAAATTATTGGAAATAACCCTTTTATTTTTTTCCTTTTCCAGAGACAGTATTTCAGTAGTCCATGAAAATGCTCATGGAATTCCAGAAGTGTCATTACCCAAAAGCCAAAGTTGCAGGAACGTAGTGACATAAATGTGATGAAACTGATGTCATCCAATACCAGTGGAAATTAATTGGACCTGCACAGCCAATTCAGTCCCCAGTGACAAGAGAACACAATGATATGAGACTTCTTAGGATGAGCAAAAAAAAGGCTATAAATATTCCAAGAAAAATTTGTAGAGAAATAAATGTCACTGCAAAAACCATTACCTATTTTGCACAGAAGAAAAATAGCTGCTATTGAAGGAGTTACTATACAGAAGTTCTACTTACAATTCCTGGCCTTCAGAAAAAGTTTTCTTTGATTTATTTTTATATCTGTTTCAACTTATAATCATACCAGTTTGTACTGAACAACTCAGCCTGATGCTCACTTACTGGAAAGGGTATTTTTGGGTTTTGAGTAGTTGTTGAAATAAAGAGAAATAATATTTTGACTAATACATCCAGATCTTATGACATTGTCAGCTGAAGGTTACTAAATTGAATGAGTGAAATAGATTCTCTGGGCTGAAAAGGCTTGTAAAATTTAGAAGCACAAAAAGTTATCAACTCCCACCAGACCTTTCTAAATTGAACAATAATAGTCTTGTATTTAACTGATTAATCAACAGCAAGAATTTTGAAGTTTAGATTATTTATTTCATAATGCCATTGATCTTATAATACAAGATTTAATCTATAGATAAGAGCTAATTATAAAGCTCAGAACAGAAAAAGCTTACATTTCAGGTCGTCCTAAAAGTGTTCTGCATAATGTATCTGAAAAAAACCTCCATGAATGTAGATTTGTGACTGAAATTTCATCTGGTAATGTCTGTTATTATATGAGACCACTTGTTTTCTTCTGTAAAGCTAGATTAAAAAGTAGAATATAGTAACTATTATAATAATCTCCAACTTGAAACACACATTTTTGTGACAAATAAATGCTTGGCTTTTATGAACATTATTAAATATTATTTGAAAGACTTGTTAAATACATCTATAAAGTTGGGATGCTATTAAATAATAGCATCTCAACAACTTCTTCAGACACAGGGTGGGAAGGACTTACCACGGCTCTCCAGAAGTATTCATTCTGACACAACAAGACCTATATGGATGAGTCTTCTCACAGACTTCAATTATCATGTGCAACAGGTGCACTTTATATTCCTATGTGTTTATGGAAAGTAGGTTTGGTAGCACTGAGTTTTGCACTGCAACCTGATGAGAATGTCAAAAGATATCTGAAATTAATAAAACTAATTTTTCCCAAACTTATCAAATCATACAGAGAAACTTCTGCATATGTTAGTCAAGCAAAGAACTGAGACTGACTGAAAGTGCAACCGAAAATCTGTGGTGTCCTTTCTTTAATTTCCCATTTTCATTTCTTAATAAAGGCCTGCACACTCATTTTCAATAATTTTTTCCTTAAAGACATATAACTTAGATATCTATCTCTAGAATTTTGCTTACAAAAATGGTTCATGATCATTAAAATAAACATACACTTTTGAAATATATTTCGAGAAAGCTCATCCTGTAGAATTTGAGCTAAATTCAATTTTATGATCACTTCTTTATTGTTGAGAGATTATTTTAAAATAGGCCCATGAGAGACTAAAAGCACTCAGCAACTATAGTCTTCCAAGACAATAAAGAAATGCTGGGGAGCAGGATTCTTGATCAGGATCATAAACAATATCATTTGTGTGATTTTAGTCAGTTGATTGCAGCCCACATAGACCATGCCCCTGATGGAGGCTGTGACAGCAATGCTGCTGAAGGTGGAGGAACTTCCTGGAATAAGTAGAGAAATTTTTTTGCATGGCTCAGTAACATGAGAAATAGGTATAATGAGGTGTTGTTTTTGATGTAGAGGTTTCTCAGCTCGTTGTAAGAGTCAGATGTAAACCAGCATGTGAATAGGTAGAACTATTAAAATAATCTAGCATAGGTTCTGAGAACAAAATTACTAAACAATATTTTTAAAAAACCATCAAAATACAAAAAAGAGGCAAATTTGTGGTAATGAAAGGAAGCATAGCATACTGCAATGTCACCCATAGACATTCAAGTGGATCACTTAACTGTGAACTTGTGGTCTAAAACCTACCTATTGCTGAAATAATACATCTTGACATGACTAGACTATCTTGTATTGCCAACAATTTATTAGCCCTTAGTTGAAATGGTCATCTTTTTAGACTAAGGCTTGATCAAAAGACTGTAATTTTCTCTGAAGTAATTCATGCCTTAAATACTTGGAAATATCAGAATATTTAAAAGTTTCTTAATCACCAGCCACTTGCAAGAGTAATAGTCCATTCTTTTCTTGATGACTTTCAGGCCAGTAATGAAGCATCACTGGAATTCTGTCAGAACATTGATAAAATCTTATTATTGGTAAATAACTCTACTGCTAAGTTTGGGAGACATAATTCCATCCAAAAATAATGGGAAATAAGAATAAATATATGTTCAGTTAACAATTCCATTCATATACTGCATAATATTGAAAAGTAAGCTTTAGGTGATCCGTAATTTAATTATAGCAGATATATAATTTGTCAGATGTGAATACATGGAAGTTATCAGGCAAGGCCCTATATGATAACTACCTCAATATTCTCCAGTTGCAAGGTTTTAAAAATATTAAGCTGTAGATGTTGTAGAAGTTACTCTTTTTTTTACTAATAATTGCATAGTTGCTGTTTTGTGTGAAAAGCATGATAAATGTAGAAAAGTTGGAGTCATCCTCTTTTTCACAAAAGGCAAAGAGTTTTTTATTGTATAGTCTTTACAGTTATCTGACTTTTTATGTTATTTGTGACATGGTGCATTAGTGTGTGTTAAAACACGAAGATAGACATTACTACAATTCTTTGTCATAAATTTGCACCATGGCAAACAGAGTAAGCCAAAAGGAATTTCATTTTGTGAAATGGATCAAATTTCAAATGCCTGAATCTATATTTTGATGTACTATAACTGAAGCAACTAAACTTGCTTTTAGTTAAAGTTTGTTAAACTTGCTTTTGTTGGTTAAAAAAACTTTTTTTTAACCAACATAACTTAGTTATGTTGGTTAAAAAAAAAAGGGAAACGGCAACCATTTCTGAGAATAGATACAGAATAGTTAGAAATTTTAACTGAAACATGTACACTCACACAGGTCAGAAGTTATGTATTAGGTCTAAAAATACATAGTGAAATGCTATTTTTCTTAATTTCTCAAAAAGCTGTAGAACTTTTAATGCTTGCTTCCATCTCAGAAACATCATCAATACTAGTCACTGTGAAGAAAATTAACTCTATCCTAACCAAACCAGCACACCTCCCAGCTCCCTGCAGAAACTGTTGTGATTTTCCCCTCAGGCAATTCTCCCTGTTTGTGAGTTGGGCTCTGCGGGTTAGATTTCTACATTTCAGCAGTAATCAATTTCCTGTAAATAAGTTAGTTTCAAATGAAGGTTGGAGAGGAAGACCTAATGTGTATTTTGTATATACTGAAACATCTGAATCAACATTAAAATGAGGTCACATCTTGGTTCTGGCATAAATAGTGTGTTTTGTCTCATTTGAATCTTTCTGGCTCTCCACCGCGTTCTGCCCCTATTATGAAATGTGTGTATTTTGTGACTGCATTTTTAAACAGAATCAAGTGTATAAATCTACTCAATACATAAAATTTTACCGTTTCTAACTAACAGACAGAAATCCCTGATTAAAATGTAGTCACTTTTTAATGTTAATGGGATTGAGAATCACACATATAATAGACTTTGGCTTTAAAAAGGCTTCATATTGTAGCAGATTTTGGACATTGCTTTTTTGATTTACTGTATAATTGAATCTATAAATTACTGTCTCAAAATGCACAACAATTCCAAAAGAGCATTTCTAAAACCTTATACTCAAAAACTGTGAGGATGAAACAGGTGCTTATCACATTTTTCTAAAACTTTTTTTGGTTAATTTCTCATTTTAGTCATGGAGGAATGAGATGGATTAAACAGAAAACATTTAGTTTGTATGTAATTTCATATTCTATCACTGCACACATTTATCTGAGTTTTCATTCACTTAAGATACATTCATCCTTGCCTATTTACAAAAAAATTCTGATAAACCACTTTTAATTAAAAAAAAATAGGGATTGTGGGAATACTAAACCATGAACTAAGATTATCAAAAATATAGTATCAGTTCATGATACTATAGCTTAAACGTGTCAACAATCTGAGAGGAATTATTGAGGGGCCAAGGGAACTCTAGAATTCAAATACTAACCTGTTGCTTCCTTTTTTAATGAAAGGAAATATTGTATCATATCTTTGCAGCATATAACATTTTTCTCAGGTTTAAGGTTTAGGGAATTTTCAATGCTGTAGATGAAAAATTAATATAGGATAATTTATTTGCTAGTTCTGAATGGAAAAATTGTCTACATGAAACTCATGATGCCTTCTTCCCTTTAAGATCATATCATTCTTAGCAGATGCAAAAGACTAAACTTTAGCTTGCGACCTAGCATAGTATTATTAAAGAATATTTTTATTAAATTCTGTCCTCGAATAACCTGGTACAGTGTAACTTTTTCTGTAATTAAACTTTCATTTTCCATTGATACTCATTAGATAAAAGGAATTAATTTCTTAAGGTGGCCATCTTGAACCCCTGGATAACTGACTTGGACGACAAAATCTGTAAAACCACAAATGTTGGGCCATAATCCTACTTCTTGATGTTTAACTGTGAAACAATGGGGATCTTAGGGAAAATTTATAATAAGTATACCTGAAAACTTAAATGAAATCTTGTGCATAGAGCAAACAATTCAGAACTACAACTAAAATAATTTTTCTTTAATTCTACTGCCCTTCATAGATTAACATTGATTTATACCATTTCCAAAGACCAAAGTCTTAAGAAACTGAGGGATTTACTCAAACTGTGATGGTTGGCAAAGTAGATGAAATATTCAACAATATAAAGAATATCTTTAAGTCCCCAAAAGAAAGATTTGAAAATGTTTCACTACAAGTATAAATAAACTGTACACAGCCATCCATGAATCTCACCTTAATGGTACTATGTCCTTAACCATACCATAAAAATCAGCAGTTTAGGATATAAGGAAAAAGAAAACCCAACGAATTTTATTTTACTGTACAGAATAACTAATCATCATTATTATCAAATGCTAATAGACAATTTAAATCAGAGAAATGTGAATTATTTTTATTTCAACTTAACTGTAGATATTTAAAAATTGCAATTTGATGAAAAAATATCATGACATTTTTCTCACACACAATATTGTGCTTCACATCATATCAACATGTTAAATTGTATTTTTTTGAGATCTCAGAGAAACAGGGGAAAAAAGGAAAAAGAAAAAAGGCAATGTAACTACCATAGTAATTTGTTCAAAATTTTTTATGTAGAGCTTGTTATCTGAAAAAGCAAATCAATAAGAGAGCAAGTTAACTGAGAGCATTGCAAAATGAAATGGTTTTGGGGTGCTTATTGGATAAAAGGCACCTACAACTGATTATGAATCTGTGTGTGTAACCCCAAGCATAAATGTATAAAATAAAACTTAGGGCCTGTTTTTTAGAAGTCATCAAACTTTTTCTAGACATGTTGTACAAAGGTACTTTGGCATCATGGAAAACTTTTAACCATTTGAACAGAAGTTCAGGAAAGTTTCAATATGTCAACTTTTAGCTCACTTGAGAGACAAGCAACCACGACTCAGAAATATTTTCTGAATAATTTTAATATACGTAAAGAATGGTCTGATGTGGAGAAACACTGCCCATGGAATAACCATAGATTTAAAAGTTCATTCAAATGGGTTGTCAAATATTTATATTCTGAATTAAGAGGGGAAAAGCTTGTTCTTTGCTCTTTTGTATTCTAGAGGAATATTAGAACCATCGCCTTGTCAAATTTGATCAAATTCTAGCCTGAAAACTTACTAATATGTTTATTTATCTGTATGTATAATTTTACATTTATACGTAAACATACTGTCGCACAAATATACATTTTGTTCAAAAATAAAAAAATGGTCCATGAATCCTGCCTTATTTTTTCAACCAAAATTGACATTAAACCTGGAAAGATTTTCTGAGGAATATATAAATCTTTCCATCCTCCTTGTTTCTGTCCTGGGCTCTTTGTTTCTTGAAAAATAACTGTGGAGTACAAGTTTGCTTCCAGGCAGCTTACAATGATTGAAGGTAGAACAATGTCAAGCAACCTCTTCTACCAGTACTCTTGATACCTAAATTGTTAATGTGCAAAAAATACAATAATGAAAGTAGTCTGAAATAAGCAGCATAATTGCATATCATATGAAATTGATTTAAATCTTTGGTGAAAGGAGAATTTGAGATGTTTAAATTAGTAATGGATTTTTGTGTGTGTTGAAAATTGCATCAAATATTCAAGTTGAATGGAACACCTGGGGCTAAGTCTACAGTAAAACAGCAGTGTCATGGTACTGAGCAATGCAGCCAGTGTTTAAGCTAAATACAGTGCACTTTAAAAAATGTTTGGGGACAGTTGCATAAAGTAACAGCAAAGATAGTATTGAATGAATAGCCACTAACACAAGTTTTAAAATATGCCAGGTGGAGGAATTTGGCTCATCATCTTGTGGATGTGAATGACTCAGTGTACAGAACAGAGAGGGAACCATCATCTTGAAGAGAGAGAGAAGTTCCCAGTAAAAAGGAGATTTAGCACTAGGATGGTAGGTCAATGCTCTAGACTTACTGCAGACGTGCTGCTCAGTGGCACTGCCTGCTCAGAACAGTCTCACCACGGAATTCTGTCTTCAGATGCAGAAAAGAGTTTCTCTGCAAATAACTTTAGATGGATTGAGAAGAAGCAATTTTGTGTAATCAACATGCAAAAATCCAAACTTTCTTCTTTCTTTAGCCACGTGTGTTTCAGTAGGTTCAGGCTAAGGAGGAAGGAAAGGAGAGACAGGGGATATGATGATAACCGCCTCTTCTTTCTGCAAAGATTTGAAATCACATCCCTTCTGTGAATATTTTATTATTGCACTCCAAGGTATTCTGAAGACCCTCCTGGAGTTAATACAGCATGAAGTAGTTCAACACTCACTGGTCCAGAGAATATGAGTATGACTTTAGACTACATTTAAGAAAATCACTTGGGAATCAGTCTGGTTCTGCATCTGGCCCTGGCTCCATTAAACATTTCAGATGAAAATATAGGTCTTTAGAATCAGGAATGGAATTCAGATTTACCTTTCTTAGGCAAGTGCTCTATTGACTATGCAAAACAATGAATGTGGGGTTTTGGCCTGTTGAATCAATATGCATATATTAACATAGTTTAGATAAAAAGAGTAAATCAAATTGCTTCAAGGGGAATAAGGAACAGGAAAAAAAAAAGGCCCTATATCTTAAATCAATGTTCTAGCCATTGAAGTGCTGGTTGGTTAAATTTCCTCCTCCCTAAAAATGATTACCCCTTCTCTGATTTAGAATAAAAAAAATTAATTGCTTGAACCTAACAAAAAGACAATGAAAGAAATGTGAAAACACGTGGGGTTTTTTAGTATCCCTTAGTTTCTAGCTTAAGGTACTGAGCTATACCATGGCATTTTTGGCTGCCATTCCTAAGCTCTCCGTGTGTTTTATAAAGAAGTTACTGCCTAATATGGCAGTTGTAAAAGTCATGTGCTGCAGAACTTAGTGCTGTGATGTCTCCATTCCCTTTATGAACCTACAGGAAAAATGGATCTACTTGTAGACAAGGACAGTATCCTAATCCATCTGGACCTAAAGAGTGGCTGAACCAGATGGGAGACATTCACATTGTCCTGCTCCTCTCTAAGAGGAAACTAATTCCAGGCTGACACAACCTAGATGAAGGCTTATTTACTCAAGCTTTGGATCATAAGGGACTTCATTGCCTTTTGCTGGTGTGTTCTGTTGAAGATCTATTTAAGTGCTTATTTGAATTTCTGCATTCTTAAAAAAAAATCAACCCACAGTTTTTTACAGTCTTGAAGATTTAATTCCAAAGTAATGGAAAAGTGAAACAGACTAACTTGCACAACATAACATTTTGTTCAGCATAAATAAATTGCTATACTTGGCACCAAATAGGTAAATGTGATATAATGGCCTACCAATTCAGTTAAATAAAGAGTACAAAATGCCAGCAGAATAAGTTAAGAAATAACTGTGTCACACATTTTGCAGTGTGACATTTTTAAATTGTAAATAATTGGGGGAAGAAAAACTGAGGAAATGAGGAAGTCAGAATCAAAAATGAAACTTTAGAGACTAAAAGAATGCTTTAAACTGGGTTAAAAGTTGACAGAAGTTAAAAGAGCCTGATTCTATAAAATACTGGAGCTTCTTGTGTATTTCTTTATGGAGCTGATCTGGCAGAAGTGAGATCAATTATTTCAATAGGGTTTCAATCAAGGCACGGATAATTTTAAAATAAATTATTTGAATGAATTACTCCTGAAATATTTATTTATCATTTATTCCTTTCCTGGAGTGGATAAGGGAACTTAATATGTACGGTTTCTTTAACGTTTGGGGATAATATATTTGTGAATAATTTTTCCATTATTCACATTCTTCTACCAATACAACTTGAAATTTATCATACTGACTGCATAAAGCACTTCTGCACAATTTCTCTGACTGCAAAAGTTAGTAAATGAATGACTTAAATTTATTTGGAAAAAAATAATTCTGAAGTACAATGGATTTCTACTACACTTCTGAAAGGAAAAAGAAAAAGAATGGGTTTTTTCTTGAGTGGCAGTGACAGCATATAAGAGAGCAACAATAAAGAGAATATCCTACAGAATGCTTTTTAAAAGGAAAATTATATAAAATTGCCTTTTACAGTTGCTGAATTTCACTATTCTACTATAATAAATTGTATATGTGGTACAAAAAGTAAGAACATATGGGCTATGGGTCAAAGTTGGCTCTGTTCAAGAGAAACTGGCTATATCCCCAAGCTAAACTGAATGGAGGTTAGAACTACATCAAAAACTTTGAAAAATTTATCGTTTCAGTAAGCAAGAGTACAGAATGAGCATCTGTTGAAATACCCAAAATAATTCCGGCTTTCTTCTTTTTTTTCTTTTCAAACTGGGGTGTTTGATATAGAAAAATTATTAGCAAGCACAGAGCACCCTGATAAGTAAGGCTTGTGAAGATCATTCAGTCACCATAAACCAAGCTACTGAGAGACTCTAGCATTTCAAGTGTGGAGAAAAAAACGTTTTATTTATTGGACTGAAATAGTTTCTGGTAGTAGCTTCAAACAAGGATTTTTGATAGTAGCTTCAAACAAGGAACAAAATAAAAATTCCACAAAATAATAGCAATAGAGAAATGCAAAGATGACATGATTTATCTTGGTTTTTGTCTGCACAAGGGTCTGTCACTCTTGATATGATACAAATTTTCAGTCACTGCATCATATAATAAGTCCTGGTGTAATCAGCACTTACCTATAGCAATAAGCCGCTAACGAAGTGCCAACAGCTTTTGGAGAAGCATTTATGCTGAAACTTTTCCCCCTCCCCTTCTTGAGTCCTGCGTGGTAAGGAGGAAAATCACACATTTGTCTGTTTTCTGCCTATTTTCTATCCTCTTTAGGCAGTCTTACTGTGTCTTTCATACTTCAGGCTACTCCTTGGCATGAATCCTTATCTATGGAGAGTTTGCAATGCTGTCCAGTGGCATTGGGCATGTCACTGAAAATTCAACATGATACTCTAATTCAAAGAAAAACCTACACAGCATATTCTTTGCCAGAAGACTGGTGCACTAACACAGTGTGCCACAGGACCTAGCAGACTTCAGTACACACAGATCCTGTGATCCCTGTATGCAAACACTGCACTGGACTTTTCCCCCTTCATTTGGCCTCATTAGATTAATGATGTGTGCAATATCATGCACCTTTATTCTCATGTTTTTACTGATCTGTGCATAAATTACACTCTATTGTACTATGTTTGTACTCTTGAATGCTGTTTTAAATTAAAAATGGTATTACTTCTACTAATTCCTTACATTTAGGCTTGGACCTATAAATATTTTGGCCATATTTCTGCCTGTTTTCATAAGGTATGAATCTTGTACTTTTTCTTCTTTTCAGTTTCTGTTTTGAGGCATCATACATCACTTTCCTAGCCAGTCATTTTCCATTTATGCTTTATCTCCTCACACTAAGCCAATATGATGCACTGAGTTGTCATGTTGGTGTGTGTTATTATACAAATGTAACCAAATGTGACATAACACAATGCTAAAGGGCAGCTAGAATTACTCCCATTTCCAGACCAGGAAATTATTGTCACTGTGAATATCCATTCATGGAGGATGCTTGTGACCTGCAATGAATGCTCACTCTTGTGTTTATTCTGTCTTACATAAGGATAAAGAAGACAGACAAAAATGGAATGACATAAGTATCATCCTCAAATTATAATTCACTTCCTCATCATTCCAGATCATATCACTCTTTCTATAATTTATATTGATAAGAATATTCCAGTTTAGAAGGAAGTGAAGCAAAATAGTGTGACTTCTGGTTTGCAAATTCCCAAGTGTAAAGAATTATTAAGAACATGAAGAACAAAGAATAGGGAACCAATCCAGGAGTATAGGCCCAAATTACTTTAGCAGTGACCCACTGAGGACATCCAATGGAACCTAAGCATGGTTAAATGGGAGGGAATTAATTTCATTTTATTCTGCCCATCAACACTACTGTTAAGGGAGTAATTGCAGTAATGAAAACATATTTGTTTCATCAAATTTAGTAGGGGCATCTTTAATTGCATGGACCCAGAGAGTACTGTGATGGATGTGGGGACAAAAAAAAAATAATAATGGAAGAGAGACATCATTGACATTCACTTCTCAGAGACAAAAGAAAGAGCAATCTGCTCCTTGAGCATGAGCAGAGAACAATCTTTTTTGCTACAACCAAAATTCCTATGACATTTTTGCACAGGGTGTCAGTAGCAAAGAATATGCTTCTTGGTGGCTCTCAGCACGTGCCCTTGAACAGCTCCTCCAAGTTGTTGGATGGTGCATGGGGAGGAACTGCCAATCTGGTGAGCACTCATGATTCCACTATAGCTTGTAAGGATAAAACAATGCAGAGAATTGATTGAAGGCATTCCTACAATTCTTGTTTTAAGCATAATCATATGGACCAGGAAGCGTGAATGTGTGTTTCCAAATAGACCTGGGAAGCCCACACTGCTATTATCTGTGTGCTACCTAAATTGAGGATAAATGATGGAAGAGACACTTTCACAGTGCATTTTACAGTGCTTACTTATGAAGTAAGTTCATTAAAAAAGTGTGTTGTCTCATTCACAAGCAGAAAGCCAGCATTATTTCATGGCTGTCTGATGAAAAAGGCTGCCATAAAATGGTATCTTTACCAGCTTGTCAGCACATTTATTTGAATGATGTTATCATTAGAGTGAAGTGTAATTTACTGTCTGAGATATGCTCAAATGCATAATGCAATAGCTTTTGTGTCTTAACAGAGTATGTGTATACATGCTAAAAGGAAAACATATTGAGATAGTTTGATAACATTATCTTCTACCTTTCCAAGACAAATCTTTATTAAAAATCATCTTGAAGATGTTTCTCTTTTCCTCTAACACTGAAGTGAAAGTCACACATATTCCTGTCTGGGACTATGTCAGATTGCTCCAAAGTTCTACTTTGAAACCTCAAGGCAAATAAACCCTAGCTGAAATCTTGGCATTATTCAAAGAGACATTTAGGACATTCTAACTCACAACATTAAAGCATCTGTCAGGAAAGGTGCTGTCATTTGCCACCTGATCTAATTACTTCTGACAACAGATGTGAGTTAACTGCAAAAACTCAACATCTTTAATAAGCTGATCAAATTTCATTAACAAAGCGTGAATGCTAACAAGATTATAAAATATAGTGCAGTTTATGCTCAATGTATAAGTAAGAGTGCAATTACATTTAATAGGTGAAAGGGCAGGTTAATTGGAGGTAAAAGTTACCTTGTTGCTCATCCATGAATTAAGTTGAATTACCAGGAAATTAACTGTTTATTAACAATCCATAATTGTATAGCAGCTATGGTGTAGCTGGGTGTAGCTGCTAAAATTGTAAAATTCCCTCTATCTTCTAAGGAATATCCCAGCCTATTTGCTTTTCTGCAGAGTTATTTTAGTTTGAATTTTGAACACAGGTTTTACTAAAGGTTTTATGGAATGTTTCTTCAGGACATAGAATCTCAGACTTGCAAAACTGAGATATTCTGGTAAACATTTCAGACTGTAATACCAGGGTTGGCTGAGGAAAAAGAACAAATGCCCAGAAATAAATATGTTTATTCTTTACCTACTCATACCATGTTTAGCTGTATTTCATTACATATTTTCATTCATACCTTCAGTTCTCCAAGCATTAAAAAGCACTACAATTCCTTCAGTTTAAAAAAAATAATAATCCCTTCATAAATCCTTAAAATTATTGTTTTGAAAAAAATATTTTTGCAGTAGACATTTTTGATATACAGCCACTGAACTGTATTTATTGCCATCACCATTGGGTGACAAAATTTATTATAAGTTTCTGGATCTAGGCAAAATTCTATGAGAAATCTCAATTAAAATTAATTAATTATCTCAATTAAAATTAATAATTTCTTAGTTACTGTTATTCCAAATGTTCGACTATAGTTTACATTCTTAAGTATTAAATGCTTTTTAGGAGAGGTAACAGTATGTTTGACTCAGTCATGAAAAGGTTATTATGGGATATAAAGTGGTTCACTCTATTTTTAAAATAGTTTAATGATATATGCTTCTATATTTCTGTACCTGTAAGCTTAATTGTTATGCACCATATACACAATTAAAGCTTTCATTGTAAACTGCATGAACTATTACCACTGTAATAAACATTTTAGATTAATTGAGAATAAGTATTGTGTCACCTTTTGGGTTATTTTCAGTTATATCAACCAGTTATGCCACAAAACTGGTCTGTACTTGGTTAATGTCATTAAATTAATGTCTCCACCACAATTTGGTCTACAAAAAGTAAGTCTGTTTAAGAAAGTTAGTGGGTTTTTGTGAGAATTGCATAAATAAGACATACATCAGGCCCAAACTTAAAAAATGTACTGTGTGATCTTACAAATTGCCTTAAGGGAACTGCATCCAGAAAATTCTGAGTATCAGCCACTGAGAATCTCACAGGAATATCTTAAATTTTTCTAATGGCAATCAATTAATTGAGCCTCCTCAATATTTTAAGAAGGGCTTCTATGGTCCCCTTTGCTTTGCACTTCTGCTCCTCAAAGATTTTTTTAAAAAAGACGGAATATTTAAAAGTGGGTATGGACAAGGACAAATTCGAAATGAGATCAGTGTTTTTGAGTGCATATGTGGTGATGAAGGCATCTTATTTGTGCTGCATAAGTTGCAGCCATAAATTAAAACCAAGCAAATATCTCTACTTGGACATGAAAGCATAACTTCAGATCTGATCCAAATTCTTCTAACAGAAGAGCTGATTTCTCACCACTTCCTAGTCAGTAAATTGAAAGAACAAACATTGACACAAACATAAAGAATCATGACAGCTGCAGAAGCCTGTTCTACATCAGGATTGCCTCTGGTAGAATTAAATATTAAATATTTTATAATTCTGTTTCCATAAAATTAATTTAGAGAAGGTTTTTTTTTTCTTTTTAATTCTGTGTTAAACTCTCTGAAGAATATAGTGACAATTTTTTCACTAAAAAACATGAATTAAAAGTGATAGTTTAATCCTATGTATTATGTGAGATTGTAGAGCATGACTAATAGATTTTCTAAATAAAGCCATTAAGGACATGGTACAAAACAGTAGAGTATAAGAATAAGCAAGAATAATTTTGGGGATTTCAGCTACTGTTAATCTCTATCTGAACTCTCCTCAACTTCAGCTCTATTCTTGCCTTTGTCCTCTATGCTTCATCTTGTGTTCATAGCAGCCCCATGCCACCTAACCCTCTCCTCTTTGCTATAGGTAGGAATCAGGATCCTGTGGTGAGAAAAGTAACTATTAGAGAAGATGGAACTCGTATGCCAATTGCTAAATTCATAATGAGGGACAGGGGATAAATGAATACTTTTCCTGCATTAATTCTACTATCTGCTTATTACTTTTAAGAACCAAAGTTGAAATACAAGAACACCTACCCCTTCAGCATACTCACCTGAATTATTTTACATTTCCTAAATTATTGGGTAACAATATATTCTATCCTTGAAAATTATTCTAGTTAATAAGGATTAAAAGAGTTGTTGCACATTTCTGTAGATTTCCTAGAAGTTGTATCTTAAACAGCACCTTATTTTTCAATCATGCAAACAGCAGGTCCACAGCAAAAGATGAGGGTGTTTACCAAGATGTTCAAGCGATACCATTCTTTTTATACATAGATTTTGCCACTGGTCTTCATATATGCCTTGGATTTCCATCATGGCTCTTTTTTTCTGCCATTCTTTTTTCTAGTATTGTTTATGAATGTGATTTAATACTTTCCCTGACATCTGTAGAAGTGTACTGTGTACCATGTACCTAAAATTGCTCAGACCTTAAACATGTCTTCAATATCCTTCCTTCTTTTGCCTAAGTACACTCAATCTGTCAGCTTCTATTTCTGGGTGTGAAGTCCAGTGTCAGGTTTTCTGGTCAGACTGGGAAAGTGTTTCAGTTCTTTCAAAGGGCAGTCTACTATTAGCTACAGGTGACAGGAAGGGAATATTTAGTGGAGTTTATATGCACTGTAAAATCAGAAAGTTGAAGGAGCTTTTTAAGTTTTCTACATACACTTGGCTTTGGTATTGTTTCTCTGTTTCCAACTGAACTGCTGAGGTACAAAGTTAATAGCATTTTCTTAAGAGGGAAGAGCTCAGTGACTTGTGTTTCTGTTAAATGCAGACCTTTCACTGTCACTGGTCTTCACTGACAGGTACAAAAATTCATACTTCTCATACAAACTGCATGCAGATGCGATTTGAGAATTTCTTATCTCTATTTGTCAGAGAGAGCCTCAGTTGACTCTCCATACAGTTTAAGATCAGATCAAGGTATGTAAAAAGACTTCCTAAGGCAGTGAGGCTGGGGCTATTTTTTCCTCAAAGGATAACTTATGCTAAGTCACAAATGATTAAAAGCAGACAAGTAAATGCCTTGATTGTTAAAACCAGTATCCTGACTGAGAGTGAGGGCTCTCCTCCACACAATCACAGAGGTATTTATAAAATAAATTGCCTTGCAATTCCATGTTATTCCTGATTCTCATTATATCAGTATGAAAATGGAATCAGATAAAAAGTGATCTTGTGGTTTATGCACATTTTTATAAAGTGTCTTTTTCATTTGTTTGTTTGTTTCAGGAATCAATAGTTGATATAATAAACTTGCCAATTAGTCATAGGAACTTTCACTTCTTTTTTCAGTACAAATATTCATGCACTGTTGGTCATGGATTTCATCTGAGAAAAGCAAAATGTTTCTATATCTTTGGGAGGGAGACCTGCAATAGCCTGGAAAATTATTATGTTTTTTGTGCACCCACTACTCTTCTGCTGTGCAAATGCAGCAGTAAGTTTCCCTCATAAAATTCTCAGCATATAGGATATGCAAAGTATAACCAGTAAAATACAGTTGCACTTGAGGCTAGCAAGACTTTTGTTTTCTTGAAGGTGCTTTTGACCTCCCTCATTTTAAAGTTTTCGTCCATTGCATATGTTGAACAATATATGCATGTTTTGTGACTCCTTATTTCTTGTGTGCTCAATTGGTGTTTCTGTAGATATTGATATTTAAGAGATGTCTTGAAATTACAGTCTTTGACTAAAAATTACCCGGGGTTTGCTGTTTTCCTTCCATTATCAGGCCTCTTAATTTGAATTAGTCAGCTTTTCACTTATGTCGGTGATGTCACACAGTAGTAATTGGTGTGAAGGTTTGATTAGCTTCCTTCATGTTTTGCATTCTTATTATTTATGATTACTAATATTTATTATTCTTGATATTAATCATAATACCTTCAGAACACTGGCCATTTGGATCAGGCTATGGAAAACATGAATATCACATAACCAGCAACAGTGAAGTGCTTCAGTGAAGAACTTATGACTAAGTCAAATATGAAATAAAAATTATTTAATCTTCTCTGCAAATAGTTTGAGGTATGAAATACACTTTGTGTAAGTGAATATTTATATGAAAATGTGAAAATGATGCAGAGAAGAAATGAGGTTGTGATCTGGAGAAACTATGACTACTGGGATAGCAAAGCCCTCAGCTTAATAAAGCTCAGTTTCAGAGATGCTTCTTGAAATTAATTTTAAATTTTACCTCTTCTGAATTACTTCAGTTCCATTTAATTATATACCATTTTACTAAACTGAATCAATTTCTCTAGTTGTAATTATTTATTGCCCACTATTATAGGAGGGGTCTTGCAAAAAGCAGCTCAGCTCCACAGCGAGTTCCTTGTGCAGTTCCAGTGAAAATTCAGGCAGTGCAACTCTTACATCCATCCTTTGGCTGACAGAGATATGGCTTATAGGCAGGGAATATTATACTCTCTCAGTTCTCTTGTATTGCTGTGGTCTTCAAACTTTAAAGTATTTCTGTATGTTACAACTAAGTGGTAGGGGGTAAGGTGGCTGATTTAAGATGATGGTGCCATTCCACACAAAAGGAAAGATCAATGTTTGTGGAGCAACAGTCTACTCAGATTCTCATTGTGTGCTCCCCTACTTCCTCTACTTTGTATTATTTCTTCCCCTAAATTTTATGTTAAGGTTCATGTTTTATTTTCTTTGTGCATTTATAAAATATGTTATCTGGATGTATAAAAAATCCAATAGCTATTCTAACAACAACAACAAAAATTTATATAATTTTTAAGCTAACAAAATGTTGATGCTACTGAAATCAAAAATTTGGTCATGCAAGTACGTGAAATACCTTGCCATGAACAGGAATATTAAAAAAGAATACAAGAACCAGCCTGTAAAAGCATAGTTTGTCTCATATTTCTTTCCTTATGTGTTTTTTCTTTACTGTTTTGTTTCATTTTGTTGCCATAAAACAGTGGTGTTTTGCTAATAAATCAATTTTAATTGTCTTTTTTGAAGAGGAAAAGTGAGGGATTATGACAGATGATTTTCTCCTAGAAACATGGCTTTTCTTATTAAAGTTCTAAACAGTATACAAAACATCTAAAAGTTTTTGCGACATTCTAATATATATGTTTTTCCTGAATATCATTGGTTTCCTGAGATTTTTATCAAGAGTTTTATACTATTTTTATATAAACAAGCTTTATGCTTCTGTTTGAGAAGGGCAGAAGTAGAAAAAATATGGGATACATCGGGTCTTTATACTCAACGCTGCCCTTGAATAAAATTATACCTACATTTCAGAAAAAAGTTCAATAAAGTAGGGCTGTAAAAAATAGGAAGTGCCTTTGCAAATAAAATGTTTGCTCTTAACCATCAAATATATTTCATTTTTAACTCAATTTTAAATAGACAAGGTTTCAAGAAAATAATAACTTTATGCATCATATTTACATGAAAAAATTACAGAGCCACAAATAATAAAAACCAATTTATTGTTGTTGTTGCACTGGTTAAATATAAATACAGCCATTTTCTAACAGGAAAAATAATATGGCTACATGAAACATTTGTATGTCCCTCTAATAAAAAATATGCATTACAGCTGCAGTACTATCTTTAAGAATAAACACCAGCACATTTGCTATCTTGTTTAGTGACTTTTTATGATGGTTGAGAGTTGTCCTTCTCTGGTGACTCCAGATTTACCATTAGAAGTTGATGTTACACCTCTGAATTCATTATATATGCTGTAGAAAAAGCTGGCCAACTTTTCAAAGTCACTACTTCAGCAGTTATCAAGACAGAGCTAGAACTAGATTGTGCCACTGGGCTTGGTGATACATTTTGTGTCTCCTTTTTCTGTCACCCGTTGCTGGTGTCCAGCTGTGCATTGTGATAAGAAGAACACTGCTACGAGTATCATCCAAATAATAATAAGCACCAGTCTAAGCAGGCCTTGAAGCTAATTTCATCTCAACATGAGAAAGGTTTGCCTCACTTTTGTCACACTGGCATTCAAAGAGACTGAAAAAGAGACCTGGATCTCTGCATGCCTGGGAGTCCTCAAATTGCCAACTTGATGTGGCACTGAAGAAGCTGGCCAAATGGCCATACTTTAGGAAATTAAACTGAAGATTTCTGAAGTTAATTCATTGTCTATCTGAAATATAGTTCACTGTTAATATTGAAGATATATGTTCAGTAAGTTCAAAGCCATTAATGTCAGAGTCCCTGCCTTTCCATTCCCTAAGTATCTTTCATATCTTCTGCTGTACTCACAGTGTGCCTTATGCTTTTATTTTAAACAGTGACTCCATTTCCAAGTACATGCTGTAGCTTCTGGGAAACCATTCATAATTAGAGCAGTTTAATAACCAGAATGAATATTTATAGTATAAATTATTTGATGCATAATCTTAGTCATAAAATTATTTTCTTCATGCATTTTTGACTAGCTTTAGTGACAGAAGCACCAAAATATTCATGAAATACAATAGGCTATAAAACAGCATGTTACACTGAGCTATATATTTCTCTGAGACATGGTCTCTCTCTTCATTGTAAGAAACAATATTTCACAGAAAAACAGGAAATTGTTATATGTCATAAATGAAATAGTTTTTATTTCTAACAGAGATATGCTATTTTCACGCATAATCAAAACTGTTCTATTAAGCAAGATTTTCCTAGAGACAAAAAGGACCACAAAGTTGTAATGCTATTTTCATGTTGGTATTGTGTCCATTATATTTATTTATTCATATACCTCAAGTTTTTAATTTATTGGATATGTCTGAAATGGTCTATCTGGCTCACCACCATCAATTTGAAATATTAATGCTTCTTGCTTCTTTCTTCTTTTAACTTCTTTTCAAAACTTTTTTTTTCTTTAAATGAAATATTCCATTTTGGTGTTTAAGTCAAAATGGTCAAATTGTTATTTCTGTTCTGTTCTGTTTGCTTCCTTCTGATGAAGTACTTCATACAATGTCATTTAGCATTTCAAATATATAGTTATAGTCATTAGTTGCCTTGGTGATGAATGTGTTGTGTACCTGAGGGACAGTTGTGTGTACTTTTCTGATGTATTGATGTAGATTATAATTTGACAGGAACATTCTACATATCAGAATTTTACTGGCAAGAAAATGCCAATAATGAATTTTATGAGATTAATTAAAAATATAATTCAAAAAATTTCTTTTAAGTTTGTATTACACATTATTTTTTCCAAGACAATTCATTAAAGGGTCCACTACAGTTTTATAATGGAAGTCTGCTTCTTTCGGTCATCCTAAAATTTCTTTAGCAAACGTTAGCAAGACGAGCTCACTGTAAAGATGAAGGCACAAACACATTAATCAGAACAAAGCTAGGATTTACTGCAGAAGACCCAGAAGACTAAAACCCAAATATTTAGCTATGCTGCTCATATCAAGCTCCTTGGCAAGGAACTATGTAAAGGTGGCTTACACATCCATCGTGCATATGTCAAAGGAAAATCCCTAAGCCATTCTCAAGTCTCTGACAGATAGCCCAGACCTCTGAGCTGCCATTTTAAAGTGGAATGGAAATAATCAGGTGGGTAAGGCTAAAGGGAAGCCTTTCAGACATACCCTTCTATGTGGCATTTCTCTCTGGATTGGCTGCTCAAAATATGTTTTTAAGTGATTTTATGTTAAAGTCTTCCAATTTCCAAACAGTAAGAAGAAGGACCTTACTTTCTGCTCTGCATTCTGTGTCAGGTCCAAAGTAGTTTAAACACTGTATTGAAACATACTTAATTTTTATTATAATAAAATGTTTATTTTATTATCAAAATATTTTTTCAGCTATCTTAAAGAATTCAACAGTACCCCATAAATACACACAACCATTTCTTTAATGGCCATATTGTGATTTCCATGTTCTTATCAGGAAACAGTTATCTCATGACCATGCAATACATGCTTTCAGCCTGGCCCTGAAAGAAGAGTATGATAGCAAAAACTTAGACTTTTCAATCAATCAGAATTCAGTATATCTACCTTTTAAAGAATTGCCTTGGGACATTCTTCTGTATTGCAGATCCTTTGTTCTCAGGAAACTTTAGATTTTATAGTGATAGCTTTGATAAAACTAATAGACATATAATAGATGAAGACAGTAATTTATTAAGAAAAAAGTATGAAGAGGAAAGCTTTGTGTAGAAATGTACTCTCATTGTGTAACTGGCAGGAGGTATCTTTCATGAGCTGAGGGAACTGTTGTGCAGAGGTTTTGCAAGAGCTCATCTCTGATGGGTCAGGTAAAGCACACTCACCACAGCATCACTCTCCATGTTTTGTGGCTTTGGTCTGGAAATTCCTTTGATGTCATGTCCAACCAATTTTTTAATTATCTTAAGTAATTCACAAAGTTTCTGCTGCATTTTCATTAGGCTCTCAACTCCTGCCGCTATCAGCACGCTTGACCTTTTAATTCTTCTTGTAAATTAGGTCTCAGATGAGCAGCTTGTATTCTAACCTATTAACTGCCAGGAGTCTGAGAAATTTCTCACAATGAATTAAGACTAATCAGTATCACAGAACTGGCAACATCAGTACTGCCACTCCCTCAGCTTTGTACTTTCTTAGGTAGTGACTGTTGCAGCCATTTCTGCCAATTTGGGAAATTGTGATGGCATATTTTCCCTTTGTTTACACAAAGATATGGTTCATTACCCTCTTGTTTTCTTTGTTTTGGAACATTTTTTTCTCATACCTTATGTATAAATTAATGCTGAATATTACTTTTTCCTGGATAGATCAGCAGCCTATGAGCAAATTGAACTATAATGCTCTTGCTTCAGAAACCCATGATAGGAGGAACTATAGCCTGCTAATGAGCACTGAGGGACCATTTGTAGCCTCCCAAGAAATTCAGGGCACTGTACTGTTTAAACTTGTGAGTATTATCTTCATAAAGGGTTATGAGCTGTTGCATGTATTGTGGAAAGTTAAACCTTAAAATAATCTTTTCAAAATCAGTGGAATTATTCAGTGGATGCATGTAGTATATTGTGTATGGTTTAGGTGATTCCCCATTTAAAAGCAACATTTTACTGTAATTAATTTAAATTTCATTGAATTCACAGCACAAATATGCAAAGGGGAAGGGATTTAGGACCTTTATTCTTTCTCTACATATCACATGGTTTAGTATACAGATCCCTCACAGCACAGAATCACAGAGTGGACAAAGATTGCAGGGACCACAGTGGATCATCTTGTCCAACCTTCCTGCTCAAGCAGGGTCATCCTGGAACAAATGGCAGAAGATTTCTCCCAAATGTTTCTTGATTATCTCCAGTAAGGGAGGTTCCACAACATATCTGGGCAACCTGTTCCAGAAAATGTAAACCAATTATTTGCTGGCTTTCACAGAAAATATAGGTCTAAAATTTAAGACGCTATCAGCCTAAGGATTAGAATCTTCATTCTTCTGCTAAGGAACCTAAAAAAAAAAAATTGAAACAATCAGGCCAATAGGTGAATGATTTCTAGGGGAACTTCAAGGTGTTGTGCTGGGTATGGGAGAGAAAAGCTGTACAAAAATAAACAAGGTTAAAACTCACCCAAGAAAACTTTGCCTGAAAAAGTAAATACATTATATAACCACAGAAAAAATCTGCTGAACTTCATCAGGAAAAAATCTCACCACACATCCCTCACTGCATCATCTGAAAGCTGAAGAATAAAAATCAGAAAGAACTGCTGAAAACCCTTCTCCTTCCACAACCCAATATTTTGGTTATTTTACATTGTTTAGGACAAAATTTGATTTTTAATTTCATGAGCTGAGGCAGTCGTTGTGCAGAGGTTTTGCCAGAGCTTATCTCTGATGGATCAGGTCAAGCATACTCACCACAGCATCACTCTTCATGTTTTGTGACCCTGGTCTGGAAATTCCTTTAATGTTAGGTCCAACCAATTTTTTAATTATCTTAAATAATTCACAAAGTTGCTTGTGGAACCAGACCTCCACCAGGACCTCTTCTGTTGCTTGGTATTCATTCAGGGCCACCTCCTTACCAGCGCTGTGGTTTTGATGCAATGCTGCTGCTACCACTGCCTGCCATGCTGAGACTCCTGACTCTTGTTCTTTTTCCATTCTGTGGGTTGAATACATAACCTGTTGGCTTGAAAACTGGAGTAGAAAATAATAAGTGAGCTGCTTTCTAATTTTCTAAATGAGAATATCTTATTTATGTGTACTTGCATGGAATAAAAGGGAAGGTAAAAAAATCAATGCAGACTTTCCCTTCAACATAATGTATAAGATAATTCCAATGATTTCTTCCTTTTCCTCTCTATTAGTTAGGAAAATCAGATGAAGAAGAATTATGGCCCTATGTGTGCTCAGGGGAAAAAAATGAGTTTTCTGTTGCTTTCTGTTAAGATGCACTGACTCTCAGTTTTAGGAAATACAAAGTGAGACTATCATCTCACTTGAAAGGAGGTGCAGGTGGAAGCCAGCCATACTAACACAGCCGTATATTCCTTCCCTGGCTGCAGAACCAAAGCAAGCAAAGCTCTTTTTAACTGCTGGCCAGTCAGGATAGTTCTGGAAGAACAGAGGGGTCAGTGCAGACCAGGCTTAGTGCTGAAAAAGATTGGTTTCCAAATTTACTCAGTAAAGGGAGAGAATAGGCAGTTATGTACATAATCATGCAACATGCTCCTAAAGCTGTAGCTCTTTAGCAAAAATTGCATGTGGACTGCAAAACTGCTTATGGATTACGACCAACTTGAATAATTTAATTTCCTTACCAGAGCCTCAAAAGTTCTGGTAATTAACCTCATTCTTAACTGAGGCTAGCAGTGAAGCTTTAACACTCCCTTTGCCTCTCTTATTTGCATGAGTTAAGAATATCACCCACAGCTTATGTAATTGTATCCTTCTGTTTTACTTACCATTTTACATCCTCAATTTCTAGTAAAGAGAATTGAAATTAATTGCTTTAGGAATTTCATAATTAAAATGAAATCATATTCTATTTAGCTTTTGGAGTGTTAGATGATAAAGGAAATCATATTAAAAATTATTTGGACAATACATATTATTTCAATATCTATTTTTGCTGCAAAATAGAGTGGTTAGCCCCAAGCACAAATAAATTCAGTAGGACCTTTTCAATTATATTGTGTGATTTCAGATCATCTGCCAAACCTGATGCTACAAATCTATCCTGAATTTCAGAGGCTCCTTCAGGTTACCTGTGTGTTCCCTGATGTGAATATCAAACTGACCCAGTACTCCATTACAAAATATTGCGTTTAGCTCTGTTCCAGGAACATCAATAATTATATCACGAAGTTTTAGAGATAAACAAAGACTGTCTTTTTTCTGACACAAATAATTTTGTAACTATAACAAAAAGGAATAAAAAATTATGCAATAGTCAAAATTTCACATTTTATGTGAGAATATTTAATGATTTTTTTTGTTAAATGAAAGTAAATATGCAGTTAAAATAATTCTACTCTACCTGAAAAATAGTATTTAAAAGATTTTTGTCACTAAAATAAAATTTCAATTAGGATTTTTTAGCTTGATGTCATGTTAATGTTTACTGAGTACCTTAATATCTTCTAGCTAATTTTCTTTTTAAAATATAGTGTAAGGGAGTCATAATTAGGGCTCCTACAAAAATGCTGTGATGGTTGTTTTATACCATTTGTATTTCCCTCATTTCTATCAACTTCACTTATAGAGAAAATATACAATTCTTCAAGGTCTAGAACGGCAAATACTGCAAAGTGAGAAAGGACTTCCTGTGGAACAAACTTTTTGAAGAGTTTAAGAGAATTGTGAGAAAGCACATCATATTTCAGCTCTGGTAAGAACATATTGAATTTTCATGTACTTAACAAAACTAAAACTCATTCATTCAGTCTTTCCTCATAACTGAGATCCCCAGCATAGCACTGCATAGTTTAATTTATTCTGATTCCTGTAATATCTTCAAGCTCAGTCTACACTCACGTAATGCAACCCACACAAGTATGAAATTAAGTCAGTGTACCTGAGAATGTATTTTACTCAAATATTTTTAATTAAATAAGGCTAAAATATTCAGCCACTTTTTTGAAATAATTTTGAAGCTTACTTTTTCTGTTTTCTTTCCTAAGGTGTTATACCAAATATAAATAAAAATGTATATTATATAGATGTCCATTATATTTTTGCTTATTGTTTTAGTAGAAAGAACATATTCACTGATTTAAAATTTTCTCTTTGAGATTAGTTTTTCAGACCTTTTTTTCCTGCTAGTAGTTTCCCATGAAAGTACCATTTTCAACAAGAAATTTTTCACTGCAAAATAATCCAGGAAAATCTTCATAATTCTTTGCTGAAAATCAGGGATAAGCAGCTTACTGTGGTTGACTAGGGTCTATTTGCCAGTATTGCTCTTTTAAGAAGGAAGAAGGAAAGTGCAGACTAAACTACACTAACTTTTTAATTCTTGCTTGTGAGGTATTTTTCAATGCCTGCAGACACATTTTTTTCTTTATAAAATGAGTAAAATGGAAGAGTTAACCTCCACAGTACTGAGAGGCTTTGATTGCATCAGCTGTTGACAGGAGGATGATATTTTTAAGTAACACAAAATCATTTCACTGATTGACAGAACGCACATGAAATAAAGTAAATAGTAAGAAAAATTCAGACTAATTGCTTGAAATGAAATAACATTCAAGCAAGCTAAAAGGATAAAAGATACAGTCCCAACTAGAAGGCTAAAAAGCAAACATATAGAAAAGTGTTATGAAACATATTTTAATGTGATTTTTTTCATCCTTTTCAGTCTTTTCATTTACAGTATCAGAGCCATCCCTAAGACTTTCTTCCTCAGGAGAAAAGAAATACAAGTATTTTAGTTTATATCAGTTTGTCTCACTTTGTCTTTGCAGGAAGTAATGGGTACTAACTACATGACCAATATATTTATAATCTTTGTTTCAGAAAGATGTTTCAGAAAGAGGTTTCAATGTAGTTCTGAAATACATGTATTGTGTTCATTGTGTCTGAAAGACAAATATTTGTTCAGATTCATAAAACTAGGAGTCTACTTTGAAATTATATTGTGCACAAGTAATTTTGCTTTTCTTGTTTGCTATTTATTCAGTGTCTAAAACTGAAATCTGAAAAAGTATTTGTAAAGAAAAGCAAAATAAAACATTGTTATGATCACACATTTGTAGGTCATAGACAAAATGTCGGGTGTCATTAGACCAATGGAAACTGCAAGAGTTGAAAGTTCTGATTTAAATCAGCCAAAGGACTAAAATATTTTGTCATTTTTAATCAAGAAAATCTGCCTCTGTGAGCTGGATGCTTAAGCCTTCCTTCAGTCACTAATGTACAGTAATCCAAAGACTGTTTACATCTGTCTCTGAGCAATAAATGCTGAAGCTTCATTTTCTATTCACAGAACTGAAGTTTACATTCAGGATGATCATCTCAACAGAGCGAGCACAGTGCATTCTGCAACACCTTAGGAAAGACTGTATCTGTGCTTTTCCTTAGTTCTTGCTCTCTGTACCTACTTCAGTTCACAGACCAGGACTGAGTTCCTACTAGGGGACTTGTTCAGGTAACTTCACAAGCGACATAGGGATAAAGGTTATTTAGGTGAACACATTTGTCTACCAAGGATAATATGATTTGTATACCTTCTTTGTTGATCTTTTCACCTCATTTACTATAACAGAGGAGTTATACATTGATGTAAAATGCAATATGCAGGTCAGATTCAAACAGTTTGGTGTGGAGAAATGACACTGTACAGTACTGTGAGGAGATCCTGACTGAGGCCATGAATGCTTTGTGACTGAGGGATTACAGAGGCCCCCACCAACTCATTGCTATAAAGTCATTTTGCAGCTTCTAGTTTTGAAGCTGGCGAAAATAAGGCTCCCAGGCCAGTGGAGACAAAGAGTATAAAACAAAAAAAAAACCCACAAAAACAAAGAGTATAGCCTTAAACCAGGGAGAATATTTTCAATGTTTTTATAATAACCAACTGGACAGGACGTAGTCAGTACAAGCTAGCAGCTGACTTTTTGTGTCAATGCAGATGATTCCCTGATCAAGAAAAAGGAGAATTTCTTTTCCTCTAGTGTCTGAGGGACTATGACCCTGAGGGAGTCATGAAACTTGAAATTTCAAGAGACTGTTCCATTTATATATTTCCTACTTGTCCAAGGTAAGGACACACATTACCTCATACCACCTATTCAGTTGCTTTTAAAGGGCAAGGTTGACTAGGAACTGTAAAAAGGGGCCAACCCATTCTGGTAAATCACTATAAACAATTTGGTAAAGGGCAAGGAGAGGTAGTTCCCATTAGGTCACTGAAACTTTGGTGGTATTTTTGGAATTTTAGTAGTTTCAAGAAAACTGTCAGTTAAAAGAAAGTAGCATTATTGATATTGCTTGTGTGACACTTCATGGCCATGAATGGAGAAACGGGCTTAAGATTGTTCCCATATTTTGTCACCTTTGAAATAAATGGGAACATTTCAACAAATTGATTTGGGGTTGCCAATAATCCTCTGTAGTCCATTCTATTTTTGCAGCAATATGTGTTTGAGAAAGATCTTTTCAGCACAGGTTTGGTTCTGAATTTATCCTTCTTGATCCTTCCACACACTGTATTGATTTGCATGACTTCTACAGCCTCTGCTTTGCACTGCTGTTCGTATGCATCCTCTTATCTTATCATATGTTTTCAACACTACTTCAAATTAGTTTATCTCCTGCATTTTAGCTTGTATCTAGAAAGTTATTATTTACCTTATTATTAGTTTTGGACATGCTGTTCAGGGGACTACATTGACTCCAAAAAATCCCTGACAGTTCTCTTACTTTAGATCCTGCATTTCCTTATTTACCGTGTTATTTAAAAATATTTTCAGAAGTTAATTATTTTTTTTCATATTCTCTCTTAGTTCATAGAGCATTTGGCACAACTGGATGCAAAAAGGAAATCCATTTGACTTTTGAAGTTTCCACAGGAAGTCCAACATGACTTTTTACTTTATGTAATGAGAGTGTACAGATTTTTTTGGAAATGCTTTTTATGTGTGTGCTTTTGAAATTTGTTGCTGTCTTTATTGTTGTTTTTCATAAATGATCCTGATGTTTCTGCTTTCTTAACCATCTTTGACTGCCTTACTTGACTAAAAGACACTTGACACTTTTACTTCAAGGTGTGGATATTCTTGGTGGGCACCATTTCCAGGCATGGGAGGAGCGAGATTAATTATCAGATTTTGATACCCAGGTATGTGTTGAAACGTGAACACAGCATCTAATGTTGCCATGTACTATCTTGATCAATTGTGCTATGGCAAAAGAAAATACTAAAACACATAGCCAGCAGTCACCTGGGAGGGTCCCCCAGAGTGTGTTGTTGTGCTAATTTCACTCTATTATTTCCCATAGAATATGTAGGGTGTGATTCTTTGATATATATCTTAGCTTGAATTTGTTTTGCACTACTTGATTTTATTTTATCTCAAGGGTTGTATTTGAATTTGCTTGTTAGCAGCTCATACTACACTAACAGAGGTTTTGAGATATTGCTTTTCATTAATATATCTTCCATTAGAAAAAACCAGTCTATTCAATATTTCTGCAATTTCACCTAATACTGCACCGTTTCTGTGAGTAAACTGGTAATAGATATTCTGTGAGTAAACTGGTAATAGGTAATATCTGTGCATGGATGCTACACAAGAGTTTCCGTCCCCAGCATTCTCATCTGTTACTCATTTTCATTTAGGAGGTGTACACTTCGCTGCTGATAAGCGGACCACCTTCTACTCCCTTTAACTTAATTTTTCCTCTCCTTTTCAATTATGAATTGAAGATAAAACTCCTTTCTTTCCTATCTGTATTTTCATTCCTCCGATACTGATACTGGATACAATTATTTTCTTATTACATCAAGAAAGATGTATGTGATTTTTGGGCTTTAGGGTTTTGGGTTGGATTGGGGCTTTTTTGGTCAGATTTTTTAAATGAGACACAAAGAATTAAAATAAATGTTTACTGTAATAAAATTATTAAAATTTCAAATCCAGTAACCAGAGAATTTTCTTGAAAGATGTGCTATTGTAGCTGGGATTTTGATTAACTCTTCTGGTTTTAATTCCTCTGCCTCCATATTTTTGAAAAATAATGAACAGTATCTTGATCAATTGTGCTATGGCAAAATAAAATACTATAACACATAGCCAGCAGTCACCTGGCGTGTGGAAGGGTCTCCCAGAGTGGGCTGTTGTGCTAGTTTCACTCTATTATTTCCCATAGGGTTCTATTGGCTCTCCCCACAGTGTCCATAAACACTCTGTCCATGAGAAAATTATTCTCAGCTTGATTTTCATCTCTTTTTTTGTTTATCCCTCAGCATCAAGCTTCATACACAACAGAATGGCAGATAGAGTACATGGCAGGCAGCTAATGACTCATAATGACAGACTCATAAACAAGCTAATGCATGATAGGGAGGGTTATTATTTTCTTTCAGAACGCCCTGCCAGTGGCATGCCCTTCCTTGTCCCTTTTGTTTTATTGGGGTTATGTGCAGAAAGTACAGGAAAGGTGCTTTCACAAGTACTTAGTTTTTGAAACATGTCCTTTAATTTGAAATGAGCATGATACCTGGTAGATTTGATCCAGAAAACAAAACTGTGCCTTTGAGGTGTGAGGCCTCCCCTCCATCTGGAGGTTTGGTTGGTGGTAGAATAAAGCAGCAGGAGAAATGGATCTCAGCCCTTCACAGGCAGAGCAGTGACAGCCACAGGCTCCATTTGAGTCTCTTCCGGAAGGAAGAGCATAGCTGCCAGAGCACCTCACAGCTGTTGCACAAATATACATTATAGAATGAGCTGTGGATAACAAGTCCCAGTAATTCATGGACTTACAGATGCGCTGAACCAGCACTGTTCTGCATAGTTGATGCAAGAACTTTTGAATATGTTTGTTTTCTCTTATTGACTGTATTATTGTTAATCATGCAGCACTAATACTTAGTGGCTGAGCAACAGGAAACCCGCCTGTTTGCTTTATTCTGCCTGCTGAAATCTGAAGTCCTCAGGAAGAGGAAATATTGCACCACCCTAGGGTGAGATCCTTTTGGTAAAATATGAACCAGCAATTGAAGGCAGCACAGAGGAGAAATTATGGCTGAGCCAGTTAGAATCATTATCAAAAGAGATTTTTTTTAATCTCTCTCCTAAGCAGAAATGATTGTTCTGTCTTTAAAAACTTACTTTATTCTTTTGTATTCGTCTGCTAGTAAAACATAAATTTAGATATTGAGAACACAATTGTGGTAGTTTTACTGTGTTCACTTTAATGAAAAGCTGTGGGTATATCCACCTCAAAGCCTTGGTTCATTCAAGGTCCTCTCAAAGAAAGTTGTCGGGGTGCAAGCAGGGAAGCTTTTAATCAGTGACAGAGGGACTTGTTTTTTTTCTGATAAAGGAAGGTGTTAGACACTGATAATTGGATCATCAGGCTTTCTTGGCATGTAGTTTCCTTCAGGAGAGCTAATATCACTAGCCGTCATTCAGATGAACAGATGGAAATTTGAAGATGACTTCTGCAAATAAAACCCTCACTAAATTAATAATGCTGAGACTTAACATCAAGTAACATAAATTAATGAGATTTGAGGCGAAAACATCCATGTTCATACAAAAACATGACACAATAGAGACTTAAGTGGCACAAATGATTAATATAACTGTGCTCAAATACCTTTTTATTCCTTTGAACAGGAGCTATTATACAATACACAGCCAGGTTTCCAATGCTTTATATGTGGAGTATTCAAGGGAGAGGTAGATACTACATCATGGTCTTTTGCTGAGACCCAAAGCTTTAAAAAATTAAACATTCAATGCCATGAAAATAACTTTTGAGCTACTTTTTTTTCCCCTCAGAATGATGCAGTTGATTCTGCCTAAGTGTCTCTGTCTCTCTGCGAGCCTCTCAGGAACCCTGGGCCAGTCCCGAGTCGGCAGACACCGGGGGGCAGCCGCGACACGGCCGACAGCGGGGAGACACTGTCTGTGTGTGCCCCGAGGGTACTGAGGGCGCCTGGGCTGGCAGGGAGACACTCTCTGTGTGTGCCCCGAGGGTACTGAGGGCACCTGGGCTGGGGGGGAGACACTGTCTGTGTGTGCCCCGAGGGTACTGAGGGCACCTGGGCTGACAGCAGGGAGACACTCTCTGTGTGTGCCCCGAGGGTGCTGAGGGCACCTGGGCTGACAGCAGGGAGACACTCTCTGTGTGTGCCCCGAGGGTGCTGAGGGCACCTGGGCTGGGGGGAGACACTCTGTGTGTGTGCCCCGAGGGTGCTGAGGGCACCTGGGCTGGCAGTGAGACACTCTCTGTGTCCCGAGGGTGCTGAGGGCACCTGGGCTGGGGGCAGACACTCTCTGTGTGTGCCCCGAGGGTACTGAGGGCACCTGGGCTGGCAGGGAGACACTCTCTGTGTCCCGAGGGTGCTGAGGGCACCTGGGCTGGGGGCAGACACTCTCTGTGTGTGCTCCGAGGGTGCTGAGGGCACCTGGGCTGGAGGGGAGACACTCTCTGTGCCCCGAGGGTGCTGAGGGCACCTGGGCTGGCAGGGAGACACTCTCTGTGCCCCAAGGGTGCTGAGGGCACCTGGGCTGGGGGGAGACACTCTCTGTGTGTGCCCCGAGGGTGCTGAGGGCACCTGGGCTGGGGGCAGACACTCTCTGTGTCCCGAGGGTGCTGAGGGCACCTGGGCTGGGGGGAGACACTCTCTGTGCCCCGAGGGTGCTGAGGGCACCTGGGCTGGCAGGGAGACACTCTCTGTGCCCCGAGGGTGCTGAGGGCACCTGGGCTGGGCGCCTTTGCAGCACAAGAGACACCAGAGACATCGGTAGAAGAGAAAGGGCTGACTCTTAGCAGGGGTTAATCCAAGGTTTTATTAGGATCCCAAAGGAGCTCCTGCACCTCAGGGGGCCTCCTGCCGAGAGCCCCGGGAGATTGTCAAGGTCACATTTAAAGGGAGGTGGAAACCCAAAGCAGATAACATTTTACCAACCAATAAGTAACTCTAAGGGATGGGTACGGGGGGATAGAAATATAGGACAGCGTATGGGACAAGGCTTGGGGGGCTGACCCCTAGCCTCTGGCTAATCACTCGACAACCTGGACAGAAACTTCTGGATGGAGGGGTGGGATGCTGAGTGATTGACAGAGAGCCAGGGTGGAGGTTTGGGGGTGATCTCATCCTGGGAGAGGGATAACACAGGTAAAGGGAGGGGGGTACAGTCTGGGATAAACCATTTGGGAAAAAATATGGGAATACAAAACAAAACTACTTCAAAGTATTACAAAATATAAAAACGCACTACAACACCTAAGTACTGTCAGTTCTGCCTTCCTTCCTTGAAAGGAAGCTGAAAAGTTGAAAAGTTAAAAATTTGCTAAGCTAGTGAACAAACCCCCACAATTTGGAGGAATAAGGGAGATTGAATCAGGGCTACAGTCAAGGGGAAAGAAAGAATGTTGTTTCTGACTAAGCATTCAAGGAAGTCAGGTTCATTGGAAATGAATGACAAGACAGTAGAGGAAGAGGAAGGAGCTATATGGAGGATAGAGCATTGTAACAGAAATGGAAGAGGAAACAATTATGCAAACTGCTATTCAGCAGAGATGGAATGTGTGGGCAGAAATGGAAAATGGAAAAAGAAAAAATATGAGAAAAATATCCCAGTATCTATACCTAAAATTTTGATTCAGACATATAGCATGAGAAAAAGAGCAGGTTGAGTAAACAACAGCCACTGAAGAAGCAAGCAAAAGTACACAAATATTTGGAGGCCAAAGGACAGGAGGGAGCAAGCCACAATGTGGTGGTATTAGGCATGTGATGGTCGTTTCCAGACACATGAAGCAAGAAAGAGGAGAGGAAGGACACAGATATGGAAAGAGGTTCTGAGCTGTGGTGGGAGGAAGGAGGCAATATGATGTGTGTGGATGACGCACAAGATGGGGAAAGTAAAGAGTATCCCAATTGCAACAGATATCACCAGAAGAGGTCAGATGTTTAAATTGAAGTGGAAATGTGTGTGCATGGCATGGCAAGAAACATGATAGATCTGAGAAATGAAGAAAGCAAAGCTGGAAACAGTCCAATATAAAATAGGAAAGAGTCAAGTTAGGCATTAAGAAGGTAGGAAGTATAAGGATATAATGCAGAAAAGGATTGTGGGGAGTGGCAAGTGGTATGGGACAGAAAACCAAAGGAAATATCTGAAAAGCCCAGTGAAAATAATCTGCACCACTTTACCACACAAGCTTGCACTATGTCAGCCTGACACAGATGGAGAAAAGATGTTAAGTTGAAGAAGACTTGCAGGAAGTGCCCTGCTGCTTTCTGTTACCACTGTGTGTCCATACAACCTGGGACACACACCCACCATCATTTTGACCAATATTCTTCCTCCCAGAGGACATTTCATGGTCATATGGCCTGATTTGCCTTAAAAAAGCCAATATAGAAGTCAAGAAATACAGTGAGACATTTTGTGTCAGAAGATGGGCATTTTTTCTTAGTGTCACTTTGTGTTTGTAAAAGAATAGGAGACATTAAGCCTCTGTCTAGTTGCTCTTCTGTAAAGACAAAAATAATGTGCTTGAACAGGACATACTAGAACACCACACATTTGAACTCCCATCTGTGTTTTGAAGTAAGCATTTACAATCCTCAGACTTCCACCTTTTCTATCTCTGTCACTTTCTGCTCCATCATATTACCATTTCAACAATGTACATTGGCATTTGGAAAAATGCAGCTTTCATGTTGCTCTTTCATTTACACAAAACAGACAGTGTCAGGCATTAAATTCCAGCATTCATTTCAGAGTTTTCTTTCCTATAAGACAATCTACATTTGCATGAGAACAATATAAATCAAACCCCCAAGAAACCAGAAAGCTGTCCTTGAAGTTGGAAGTAGTATTATCTCCCGTGGTTTACTTGATGAGTCCCAATGTCTGGGTATGCCTGGGTATGTCTGGACATGCCTAATAAAAAGCCCATATATCATAGCCTCTATGTGTAGGATTTCTTTAGGTCCGAAAAATTTGACCAAATTATGTGTTTAAATATAAAATATTAACCCTTCATTATCACCTTATTTTAAAAAGTCATTTTGCACAGTGGCTCAGGTGAAGCATAGTGTAAAATCAGACCATAAAGAGCAAATGCTCACCATGTAGACAGATCAGAGCCACCCACATTACCCTAATGAAATCCTAAATAAAAAAACCTTTGCATTATTAAGCTAAACACACATTATTAAACAAATACATAAGAAAAATATAGACATATTCAGAAACTCAAATCCTGCGTGCATTTGCACTGAAAATCTTTTTGTTATCTATTAGGAAACAGTCCCACAGTTTTCCATTTAGAATGCATAAACCTACTTTAGAAAACTGGTTGCTTATTGAGAATTTGAGGCTGCTGAGGCAGCAGGAGCTTGTGCACCTGAGGGGCACTGGTGTGGGGTTCTAGCCAAGTCTGTTAGTACCTGTGATAGTAGCACTATGTGGAGTGAGGCAGGGAGGCTGCCTTGTCAGTACTTTTGTTGTATGTGTCCATACAACTAGTAAGAAGAGACAAGAGAAGCCTGCTTTCTCCCATAATAATCGGAATTCAAAAACATACAGGACAAAAGATTCTAAAGAACAGCAAGTTCATGCACTGTAGTCCTGTTTTCCTTGTGAACACACAGCACATGCTGATATTCTCTACCTGTATGTATGGGTGAATGACCCATCCAGAGACTGATTCCGATATGGAAGCATCTGGGTTTCCTTAGTTCAATCTAATCATCTATTAGCAAGTCCCAAAGCAAATCATTTGTGAGCTAGAGCACAGTCACTTCATAAATACCATTAAGGCCATTATCACTAAGTTATACAACCAAAGATGAAACAAGCCACACACACATAAAAGAACAAACAGGAGCCTCTCAGTGGATATAGATTATATCCTCAGAAACTATTGTAGCCTTTCAATTGAGTCTCAGGAATTGAAGCTTGATATTCCTATACCATTTGGGGCCAAACTTTGTCTAGTTCAAGGATAAGAGCTCATCAGAACACATGGAAATTTTCCACTTGCTTTAATTGGCTTTGGTTTGGGTCCAAGGAATGAATTCTGTTGTCCCATGCTATTCATGTGCAGCTGTTCACAAATGTTAAATTCAGTTTAAAAAGCTATGCATAAACAAGGTTATTATGGAATCCAGCTCAAAGCCAAGACTCATCCAATTCCTTTGTCTGTTTTTCTCTTCATAACTGTCACTGGTCATCGTGTCTTAGATGTAATTATTTTACTCTTTCACATCTTAATTACTATTTTAGCAACAGAGCTGAGGCAAAACAGGTGCAGTCCATTTTAGAAAATGAGGTTTCAGCATTTGTTTTCATTCTACACTAGAGCAAAAGACTTCTGGACCATTTGAAATTTTTCATGGGAAGGGAGATCAAGTCTATCTTAGAATGGCTACTAACTTTGTAGCTGGGGAAACACTTATTTTGCTGTCTCACTTTTTCTTTTTGTTGGTAAACCACTCAATAAATGGTCATTTTCACTAGATTTTGTTTATGATCAGAAGATCAAATGTTCTTGATTGTCTTTGACTTCAGAAGCCTGATGCCAATGAAAGAATCTATCAATAAAACTTAAGTTTTCCAAGAAATGTTCCCATTTGAATCAACTGCAATGTCCAGTTTCCTCTAGTATGGGAAAGAAAAAAAGAGAGTTTTCCTACAGGATGCAGTATACATGCAAAGAAGGCTTTGCTAAAAGTAAAATCAAAGAAGTATTTCATTAGGTAGGTTTTATTTTCATTTTTGAAGTCCAAGATCTGACCAGTAAAACTCTCAATAATTTTAATAGTTCTCCATACTTCAAGAAAATGAGACTTTCAAAGAATATGAAAAGTTACTTTATTTTCTACTCATGCAACTCCAATGAGACCATTCTTGTTGTCTTATTGCTTTGCTTTTGGAAGCCTCCACCTCTACAATTTAGTTTCACTTTTCTGTAGTTCAGCCCTACAACTCTTGCCTACAGGTTTTCTTGTTCTTAATTATACCTCCATCACTTTTAAACTGTTTTCCCTTAAGAATAAAATTTTAGGTTCTAAATATTTCCTCTTTATGTATTAACTTTTTAGATAACTCTGATCTTTCAACAGCTTTCATCTCTAACTCTGTTCCTTCTCTTCCTGCTTCTCTATTTTATCATCATCTTTTCACTGTGAAGAGCTTTTACCCTGGATGGTATTCCAGGGGTGCCTTAGCAGTGCTGAAAGTAGATGTCTTCAAACACATTTAATCTCACAGTCGGTACTATTCTTTAAATATTTCTTCTTGATATTATTTTATGCTAAACCCCCAAGGACCAAATTCTTGGCTGTTGCAAAGTGCATATAGAAATGATTGTAGCTCTATGAATTACACTAACCATCTCTGTGACACTGGTATTTTCCTGAAAAGTTAAAAGTCCAGTATTCAGAACTAATAAAAACCCCCTGAATCCAAGCATATAAGCTTAGTCAAAGGATAATGATATCATCAAGAATTCTTCTCTTCTGAGAGGCTAACCCTTAGCCAACACAAAGCGTGCATGTAGATGATTTTGGGCTTTCACATGATTGTTCATTGAAAGTTTATAACTGTGAAGTGTCCTGAGTAAAGGTGTCACATTGATGGGACATGTCGAGATGCTGATTAGTAACTCTGCTGTATGAAGTTACTGAAGAAGCTGCAAATCTTCACAATATCCAGAATCAAGATAGATAGAATTACAACTCAAAGGCATATTCTGCTCAGTAGGAAAATGACAAAAGCATAAAGATTTTTTGCAGCTTTTGTGCTAGAAACAGGCTACAAAGAGACTGAACTTCCAGAAATTTAAAGCTGCTCCAGAATAAGTTATATTCTGTGCTGAGTCTTTCACTGCCTACATATTGTGGCCTTAAAAAGGGCAGAAGCTAAAAGGAATACAATTCGAGAACATCCGTTTCTCTCATCACAGCTGCAGCACTACCAACAAGACATATTGTGGGTGATAGAGGCAAGAAATTAATACCATTTTTACAGCATGAATGCTCACACTCCTGCACTCAGTCTCTCTCTGACTCTCTCTCTTATGTCTGATGATAAAAATCTCTTTAATATATCACCTATTAAGCTTCATAACCATACAGAAACTGTCAGAAAAAATGTTAACATTTTCTTTTGGTATTCTAAAATTTACACAAAGGGAAAATAGAAGGAAATAGAAAGGAAAATGCTTCACATTTTCTTTGGATTGGTGTAACTGGTTGTAACTGTAATTGTTTGACATGGTGTAACAACATTCAATCACTGCAGCCAAATGCATGATTCTAAGAAAAAAATTAATATTAGAAGTTTATATATTCCAAAATCTGTAATTCAATGTAAAAATAAGAAAAACCTAAACTCAGTCCCTGTGGAATTATTATCAATATTTTTTCCTCTCTAGAGGTTTTTTATCTAAAACTTTTTAACTATCAAGGAATGAGAAACTTCAAATTGGAAGTTTGGTTATCCTTAGCTTTTGCTTATCTTTGGTCAGACCTAAAGTTACTTTTCAAACAAAATCCACAATAACACTCCCAGACCACTAGAAGTAGTTCTGTATCTTTAGAACTCACTATTCTTGTCCTCACAGGAAATGGAATATGATGGCAAAGTTTCAAGTTGTAGGTGCACAGCCACTGTAACTACCATACCACTATTCTATGAAACTTCAGTCTCAGGATGCTGCAAGACTTTGAGACTTTTAGAACCTCTGGGTTTTCTTAGCCATAGTGGAGTTTGTGCCCTTCTATTTTCCATGGATTCTTTTGAGGTGTGCCTGGTTCATTAGGCATCCTGGGGAAAAGAAAGAGAACCAGAGGAAAAAAAGCTACTCCTCAAATGAATGTGAAATGCAGGACCCCTGGCGTTATGGATCTTAGCATGTAAATGAAGGTACACAAAGAAACAAGATGGTTCAATGTATAAAAGAACTAATGGGCTTGCAGAATAGGAATTATTTTTGAACTCTTGTAATACTTCACACTTAAAGAAATTACAGCACTTAGAAATATCCATACAGAATCACAGAGTATTCTGAGCTGGAAGGGACCTACAAGGGTCCAGTCCATCTCAAGTGAATGGCTCATAGGGAGTTTAAACACACAACCTTGGCACTATTAGTACCATGCTCTAACCAACTGAGCTAATATATTATCTGAGAAGTTATTGGACCTGAGTAGAACACAATAAAATCAAACATTCATTTTAGAAACAAGTATCTGATCATCTTTTAAATCCTTCAGGTATTCTTGGTCCCACTACTCTTTCCCCAAGGGATAGGCAACATTTCAATACTTGATTTTGGAAAATAAATGAGAGGGAGATTCTAATCAAAAACAAACTGAACTATACCTATTTAAAATTCATTTTTAGTTTTAGACCTGACTTTCACATTCATCAAGTCAGTGTAAAGTGACTATGTTAAGAAGGTATGAATCATGCTCCACATTTAGCTATCCATCTCTTGAACTGGGGCCAGAGCCAAGATACTCTCTCTAGTTTGCATGGGATGTCTAACTTTTAGACAAGCTAAAATTAAGTGACATAAATCAAATCCATAAGTTACTCTAGGCTTTAAACAAAATCTGAAATTGAGCTCTCTCCCACAGGCATAAAAACGTTTCTTAAACATAAGACCATATTTCTTCCTAACATTGTATGTAAGAATACTGTTATCTCTGGCACTACTTGAAGTTTAAAAGCTTAGCCTGAAGTTAACATCTATCTTACCATATGTGTTGCATAGGATTTTGCAGTTTTGTTTGGTTTGGGATTTTTTTAAAGACAGAAAAAAGGAAGACCAAACATAAAAAGATGGAGCTGTAATCCTCAGGATCTGAAGTTCAGCGAGTTTTATCAGCTCCTAGAGGGGAATGATCCTTACAAGGGGGTCCATTCTTTCAAGTTCCTAACAAAGTCTGATGGTAACCATCCCTAAGCCTTTGTAGAATAGAGAAATTCATGTTACTTTTTGCACTGCTAAGCTGAGAAATGCTGAGCACTGTATATGATATCCTTTCCTGTGATTGCCTCAAATACGTTTTGTCTTATTTAACCATACTATTCATTATGGTTTTTCTATACCTATGGGAAAAAATTATTTATAAACTTATCTTGTGCCAGTTTCCTTCCTCTGAATGTACTTGAGATAAATCATACACATGCAAATCCTTTATTTTCTTGAATCCAAGGAATTCTAAATTTCCAGAGGAGAGAAACTTCTCAAAAATTTACAAGGACCTTCTGTTCATTTTTGACATGTTATCTTTCTACATAAAACTGAAAAATGGAAAATCTCTGTTGTTTTTTGGGCAGTTTTAAGAATTTTTGCTCCTATCTATGTTACATGTTTTTTCTGTCCACTTCTACATAAAAATATGGAGAAATATTTTTCATTATCTTTCTGCAAGAAATTTCTTGCATCTACCATATGCTTAAAATCAAGCATATTTTTTTCAATGAATTTTCAATTTTTTACCTTAAATTAAATAAATCTTCAAAAGCAAATAAATAATTTTTGTGAGATAAAACATCTTTAATGATGAAACTTGGAATGTGTTATAACTGCTAAATTAATTTCAAGCAGAAAGAGATATGCTGTTTTGGCTATAGCTTTCAGTCTTTTCTGCTATACCACAAATAACAATTGTGATGATTTTCCTGAAAAAAAGTTAAATGTCTTTATTTGTATCTTAGATTCAAAGAGGAAAGTCCAAAGATGAACAGTAATTTTTGCACAGTTAGGAAAAGTACTAAAATATTACAGACCTATACCATTCTAATCACTGGACTATCCTAAAAAGGAAATTATTATAAGCGGTAATATTAATTCTTCCTCTGAACATAATTTGAATATTGGAAAAGAAGTCAGTTCCAGAATGTGGGTGCAATAGAGGCATTATGGAAAGGACATTGTGTCACAGGTTTTTGACTCCCCTGGAGACTGTGGTTCTGTGCAGACGTAGCTGAGTGTCCATCTGACTGTGCTCCTGAGCTCAGATGGGCCAGAATTTATTTGATGTACAACCAACAAGCAGCTCTTCCCATGAATGCTGAAATTTTAAGAGAAAAATGTGTTTTCAGCATCTTTAGTTCGAACCCAAAGAGATTGTAATGAATCTTTCTCTATACTTTGCAGGGAAGGGAAGTGGGAAATTCAGATATTATTTAACCTCAGATATTTGGCATGGGTCTATAATTTTCACTTAGCATTTGTACTCATTTTTGAATTTCATTTTCTTTGGAAGTAAAAAAAAAGAATTCTAGAATATAGACTATAGAGACCAAAAGGTCTCTATAATGCTTCTGCCTCTGCTTAGACTTCAGCTTTCTGATGAATAAGCTTACCTGCAATCTGACAGTTCAGTAAAATTTATTGAAAAAAACCAAGTCTTTATTGAAAGCTCTCATGTGATCATCCCAATGCATTTGAGACCTAATTGGACAAATCCCTTTGGAACTAAATCTATAAGCATTAGCTTATTGGGTTGATCCCTGTCATCACCAATACTGGTGATGAATCCCCCACAGGTAAGGTAAACCAGAAACAATTGTGTTTGCATTTTAAAGTAATTAAATATTAGGGCATGCTAAGGGAATAAATCAGGCTTTCTTTTTTTCACTAAAAACCTCTGAAATTTTAAAAAAAACCCTTTTGCTTGAAAATTATTTTTTTTACTCATTGATTCATAGAATTTTCTTTACCTCTTATAAGCAATTCTACCACTGCAGGATACTTTGTGAATGAGCAGCAGCAGATATATTTGTCTCAAATGAGTCATCTGCCTTCTTCTGCTGAGATCAGCAGCAGGCTGCTCTGCTTTGATTTGCTCTGTACTAGGACTTACTCTTTCCCTTCATTCCTCAATAAGAAAAGGTGCATGACACCAGACCTACAAAGTCATATCATCCTGTGGACTAGCAATCAGTTATAGGGAGGTTCTTTTCTTCTTCAGCCCTGATAACTATTTATATTTGGTTTTCATTTAATATAGATATACTAGGGCAAAATACTGGTCGAATTCTCTGAATCTTTCTCATTTTTAATTCTCAGAGAACACTTGAATGACTAAAAAACTCCATAATATTTTAGTTCCAAGGGAAACTAAACCTCTGTCATACATTCACAGCATTCATTAGGAGACAACCATTAAATCTGCTGTACAGAGATTTTCCCTGTACTTTTCTCTGTCTCCTTTGTAAGGATCCTGGTTGTGATCTTTTATTTCCTCATTAAAATGATACCATCTTCTTTCCTATATGTGACCTGCTTCAATCTTGCAAATGTTGCTAGTATTGATCTATACCTCACTTGGAGATAATAAGGCTTTGCAACCAAACCTGTGGGATTCTGAAAGCTGCCTGCAAAGTCTGATCTTCAGCTGAAGTTAAGTAGGTTCTGCCTGTGCTTCCGTTTCCCCCAAGTGCTTTTGTCAATTGCTGCTTTAAGATATATGCAGTACTTTTAAGGAGTGCCTTTAGTTTATTGGTACTTTATTCCTAATTATATTACCAAGCTATATACCTTTGCTTTTAAAGCACATTTATTGGCATCCTGTCAGGCAGTACATTGATATTTATGCTTAAATTGTTTGGTTTAATGTATGACTTGGCCTTGACTCCTGTTATCTAGAAGAAGTATCGATTCTTTCTGAACCCAGTTGGCTCTGCAGTGTTCTGATACAAGCTTGTTAACTGGCCCATATCTTAGATCAACAACTTTGACAGAGTTTGCCTTAGGGGGAAAAGGAGGGTGCTACAAACCTCGTGTGTTGAACATTGTGCCTTTGTGGCTTACAGAAGCCTTGGTGGTAGAACTACCTGTTTCTGAATTGCTACAAAAATAGCAAGTTCACTGACTTACATTGAGCTATATTTAAACAAAAACCTACAAAGCAAATCTCTACATTTCTTTGGATAATTGCAGTATGTTTCCTTGCATTGTTGCTGCATTACTAGTTGAGGAGCATACCTATATATGCTATATAGGTATGTATACCAAGAATACCAAATCAAGTAGCTCAGTACTTCTGTCTTGTATTACAGGTTTTGCATACTCACTGTATTTGAGTTCCCCCAGTGGGAGCTGACCCTGAGATTAGCTCATTTGGTTAGAGCAGAGTGGTCAAGGGTCCAATCCCCATAAGGGCCATTCACTTTAGAGATGGACCAGATGATCCTTCTGGGTCCCTTCCAACTCAGGCTATTCTGTGAATGGAAAATCTGTTTTTCCTTTGCTAAGATTATCTCATTAAGGACTTTTTCTATGCAAATGCAGATAATACAAAGGGCATAAGAAAGAAAACATAGATACGGAGACCTGACACAGAAGTGCAAGACCAGGACAAAATCAAAGCCTCATCAGTCACACTAAATTACTGATGGGCTATCAAGAACCCAGAGCCAAACTGAGGACTTCTGACCAGGAATGTTGAAAACTTGACATCTGGGATGCTGGAGGTTGGAGAGTGGTGTTCAGTGGGACTATGAAAACTAATGAAGGACTGAAAATCATGAAGGGTCCTACACCTGGACAATGGCAATGGCAGGCATGGCTGGAGGCTGGAGCACAATGAGAGCAGTCCTGCAGGAAAAGGACTTTGGGGTGTCTTGGTGATGTAAAGCTCAACACAAACCAGCAATGAACAAGGAGGAGCATGAGAAACAAGGAACAAGGGTGGACTGTTTAAGTGACTGGCATTAGAACATCAAACCAGTGTTAAAGCTATACCTCTTTTACTGTTCTGTTTTAGAAAAAAAGTAGATAGTTGCCACTAGAGGACAATATGAAAAATTTACACTGAGGCATCCATATTAAAAGTAATATTCATTTTGGTGAAATTAATTTTACTTGGGAATTAAAATTTGGCCTTTTAAAGCTATATCATTATGCATTTTTAAAGGTTAAATACTAAGGCTGGGGACTTGGACAGTTGTGGAAAATACCCACAGAAATTTCTAGGTATAGTTAGACAATAGAGACAACAGAGACAAACAATATATGTTACAAATGCATTTGTGACCGTGCATAATTGGGAAGGAATTCTTTGGGTACTTGGGAAAAGTCAGATTTATCTCTGTATGAAGTGCAAGACCCATGGAAAGAGGTTGTCATAAGAATGAAAATAGTCTTGTCCACTCTGAAAATATGTGGAAAATTCAAAAGTTCTGTCAGATTCAGAATCCTCTAGCTAGCAAAGGTAGGCACCTGCAGAGGCAAGCTGCACTTCTGGACTGCCAGGAGATTGTTTGATGGGGTTTCCAAACTTTCAGGTTAAGTAAGTATAAGATTACCTGAATCCTGTCCTACTTTCCATCACATTTATTTATAATTGAATTTCATAAATCATCTTCAGAAGTCTTGTCTGAATTCAAGCATATAGATTGCAACACATACAGAATTTTGAACATATTTAAATAAAATTATACACTTGTTAAATGTCTTCAAGTGCCATGTGCCATATCAGTGTAATAACAGTCTGATACAGTATGGAAACTTGGGAATGTATGTAAGAATTTGAAGCAGATAAAGTGTCAGAACATGATAGCAAGACAGCAATTATATTGTGAAGACTGGTCGGCAGGATTAAGCAGGAAAACTGGGTAAATGAAAAGGGGATAAAATAGTATCCTTCTATATGTGGGAAAACACTGGTGGCAGCCTGGTATGTGAAAATACAACAGAAGTTATTTCTGAAATACCTATGGGATTACAGACAAAGAGGGCATTATCTTAGAAAAATCATAGAATTATGTTATGATGAGGTAAAATATTTAAGAGAAGAAGACTAACTAATTAGGCTCATATAGCTAAGTTTAGAATAAAATTCCAGCTTTCCTTTTTAGCAAGAAAATATCAAGAAAATGACTGCATTATTTTACACAGTCCAGCAATACCTCAAACTCTAACTTTTATCTCAGTTCTCAAAAATAGCTCGTGTTGCAAGTAAACCTTCCCAGAGTTTGCATACACCTTTATTGAAAGCTTATCTTTGTGTTAGGGGATGATTTTATTTAGAAAATAGAATCACTGGGCTTAAAAACCTAGAGCAAAATGGCAGTATAACCTACACAGTATAAGCACAAATTCACTATGTGAGCCTTCCCCCTATTTACATTCTGAACAACATGATTCTGAAACACGTGGCAAGACTGCAGCCACGTACTAAGAAAACCAAGTTTACGAGTGCATAAAATTACACTAAAGTTCACAACAAGGTTTTCATGAGTGGAAGCTATGCTTAATGGAAGGTTTTCTCATATGGATTGGATTTTGGCTATCAGGTGGTGCAAGGACCTTGTTTTCTTATTAGCTATGTATGCAGAAGGAGAAACCTCATAGAATGAGCTTCCTCAAAACCAGCTATGTCTGTCATTGGGCCTACTAACTATGTTGTTGATGTTGGGTCTGTCACAACAAGGTTTTTCCTTCCTTTCTTTAAATCTTGATGCTGGCAGAATGGAAACTGGAAGACTAGCATCATGATTCTGAAAAGAAGAATATGAAAAAAAAATCTGTTTCTACATGTCCAAGAAGTCATGGGATCTTCCTCCAATGCATTGCACAAGAAAGTTTGTGAACTGGGAAGTAGCTATTGGCACAGAAGAGACACTCCCCCACAACAGGGATTAGAAAACAGTGAAAGCAATGTCATATTATTTATGACATTTAGATGACAAGCATTATGCAGTTGAGATATATGCTTAGAATTTTTGCCTGTTTCTGCTTTGGGTTGTTCCTTTCTGCTAGCTAAAGAAAGAAAATGTTCACTGATATTTGAAAAAATATGTCAGATCCTAGAGTTTTTATTATTCATACTTATTGTTAAAATATATTTTATGGGGGTTTGAGCCTAAAATATCCCTTATTGAGAAAATAATGGTGAATTGCACATTAAAAAGATGCCTGTAAAAATGAGGAGGGAAGGGTCTTCTGAATAAATAATTGTTATTTTAAAAAAACCCAAAAAAACAACAAACCAAAAGAAACATGAAGCATTGCTTGATGCCCAGAGGAAAGATTTTAATAGTAGAGAGATTAGAAATACCAGATGATGCACTTGAAGTTTCTGTAAAGAAACAACTAAGCTGACTTTCTCTACTATATAATTTGATGAAAATTTGATATGAGAAGTTGAGACCTGAACTTCATACTAAAAAGCAAGTTTATAGTTTTTAAATCTCTCTCCTATTTTGTAGCATAAACCTGTGTCTTGACCTTTGTTATTTCAGTAAAGCCAGTTTAAAATCATCTTGTTTGAAAAAGAAATTAAGGGTACTGATTTGATTTTGAATATGTTTTAATAAAATACAAAAAGAGCAGAGGTCAGACATTAGTGCTAAGGGCAAATTCTAAAAGACTAATCACAATATTCCTATTGATTTTAGGGATGCAGAATCAACTACAGTTGACTAACATGACATTATTTTATTTTTATTTTCACGTACTTTCAGATTTAAAACAATCTTTTAGATCTGTATCTGGAAATAGAAGAACAAAATAGGTCAAGAATATACTTTTTACATATTTTACACAGAATGGAGTGTTAATCTATAGAAGGAAGCTTGTCAACACTCTACAAAAGCAATGCAGGTCAAGTCACTCCCTCCCCAGGTAGGTACCTAGCACTTTTATGCAGGAAAATTGTTTTGACTCACTTTGTTTATATTGCAGATAAAGTGAGAAAATAGTAAGTAAGAACATGAGGAATTTTATTTATTTACAAAATGTAGGAAAATGTGAGCTTGAGAGGAAAAAAATAGCATCTTGTAAAGACTGAAGAGCTAAACTGCATTGAAGATTTGTTGCTAAAGGTGCAGAGTAAGTAAAAAAAAAAACAAAAACCAAACCTTTGATGGAATGGGAGAACAATTGTATCAGCAAGAATGGATCATTTCTTAAGATGATTTGAGCTGGTAACTGATTTTTTGGTCCCAATCAAAAAATTACTGATTCAGTTAAGCCCAAATTTCAGCCAGTCATATTCCACTCAAGTATTTGTAAATTTTCTGTCTCTCAGGCAAAAACAAGATCTTTACTCTCTAGACTCAGTAATTATTTTGGGATGTGGTACTGCTGTATTTATAGACTATGAAAAGGGGGAAGGATATAACTATCTTTGGGCAATTACTGGTACAGTTGCAGACATTCTGCCACTGCAGACTCAAGGCTAGCTGTGACAGAGTTTTCAATCCTCTTGAAGTTCCTTCTCAGCCCAGCGAGTTTTCATGTACAGAGATTTTGTAGGCGTGTTGTAGAATCATATAATAAGGCACATTAGAGCTTTGTGTATGCTAACTAAAAAGAAAACTGCTATATACTAAAATTCTTTGAACACTTTTCCTCTGAAATTTAGAAGTAACCTTTTGCCACTGTCCTATCAACTACAGATGAGTAGATAAAATTGCAATGAGCTGTTCAAATACTTAAATTTAATTGACAAGACAGACTATCTGGGAGAGGAAATATCATAAATACAGGGAAATAGAATGTATTTTTATTACTTAACCTTGCACAGTCATTTAATTGAGGCATAAAAATGTTTGTGGGACAAATAGTGACAATAAAATTTTGAAACAAGGCATTTTCAAGATGAGAGAAAATAAAAGGTGTCATCAAAAAGGAGAAACAAAACAATGACATATAAAATGAGGAAAGAAAATTTTGAGAAACTGGCAATAAGAAATAAGAAATTATAAAGAGAAGATGTAAAGTATAGGATTGCTCAGTATTTCGCATTTACTGATTGCTACTGTGTCTAATTTTCACATTTGAGTTCCAGGTGATACAATTTTCCCCCAACCCAGAGCTGATCTATACATCATATGTCTCATTACTTATACTCTTATTTTTTCCCACATTCTCAGCCCTTTGATCATTCCTTCCAGAGTTTGTTTAATATAATTCAGGGCAAACATTAAACAAAGTATAGCGTTACTGCCTCTAGCAGAGCATCTTTCATACGAAATGATGTTGAAGTACACTCCAAACTAGTTTACAGGTTTGAAATTACAGTACAGTTTAACCTTCTGGGGTTGGTGAAAAGCAATGGGTAAGTAATTAGGAGGAACTCTGCATTTCCCTCACAGCCAGGTATCCTCATGCTATGCTCACCTTTACACTCATAGGAAAATTTGGACCTGTGCCAGCCAGCATGCAGTGGTGTGTAGGAAGACTCCCAGGAACTGGTCTCTCAAGTCCTACAGAATGAGCAGGTAGCTCTGGTAAGATACTCCAGCTTCTGTGGGCAGATGTCTTTGTTATGTCCTGACATGGTGCAGAAGGTGTCCAGGCCAGCTGGATAAACAGGTGCTTATTCACACCTTGCTCAGCCATAAGGGCTTTGATTTTGAAGTTAAATAGAGGAATTATTCTGTGTTTCTGATACCATAAAACAATTCACAAGAAAAGAGGAAAAATATAGCTCCTGAAATATTAGCTACTGTGTCTCAGCACAGCCTGTATCATGGAGAAACTGCCCAAATAGATCCTAACTCCTTTTCTTTTTTTTAAACAAGACATTTATAGCTGATCTGCAAAACAATTAAAATATGAGCTGACAATATCTGCTGACACTAAGATATTCAGCTTAGTATAAACGAAGGGTCACTGTAAAGAGTTGTGGATAGGTCACAAAAACAGTCAAATGATATCTACAACTAAATATAAATAAATGGGATAAATGTGAAAAAGCTTTACTGCTATGATGTGCACAGTAATGGGCAAGTCAAATGCTAGGAATGACTAGCAAAATAAAATAAACTAGACAAATCATTAATTGAAAAGGTACAAAGAAGAGCAGGAAGGACATCTCTAACTGTAGGGATGAATGGTCTTCAGTCTGCAGAAGAGATGATGGAAAGAATCACAGGTAACAGTTTTTAGAAACAGAAGAAGTTTGAGGAAATCAGCCTTAGCTGATTATGTCTTGTGCAGTACATAATAAGGAGCTCCACTAGAGCTAGCATGTTACAGACAAAACACAAACTTCTTCCTATGTAGCCAAGTTGGAATTTCTTTACCATGGGATGCTGCAGAGACCATATGATTTCATGACATCAAAAAGAACATAGTAAATTTGTGTCAGAAACACCGCACTGATGGTTATTAACTACCACCAATCCCTCTGTGGCCCAAAAAGCAGCAGAACATTAAATCATGGGAAGTGAAGTGGGTATCTTGGGGACTGCAGCATTGCACTGCTCATATTTGCTTTTCTAAGTGTTTTATTACTAGCACATGCTGGAATAGGTTGACCTTTGATTTGACCCATTACGGCCCCATTATGGTGTCTATTACTTTTATCAACTGGAGATCAAGGTATTTCCATAATAACAGAGAAACAATAAGGATTTGGTCAGTAAGGAGAGCTCAGGCTGTACTGTGCCAAATTGAAATCACATCAGAAGAAATTAAAGTTTGTTGTTCTATTTGTAAACAGTCCATAAGCATAAGCCTCTCATACTCTGCAAAGCTGCAATCTAATTCAAACAAAAAAGTCTTTTATACGTACTCTTCCTGATTTTCTGTACTCATTAAAACTTGAATAGACTGGCATATTAAAAAGAATGCCCACATGTCAGTATGCTTTCAAAAAACATTTCCTTATGGATAGTTTAATGGCAAACAGTATAGGAAGAATTAAATACATTATGATGCAATGAACTAAACACTAAGATGGCAAAGAACAGACCGTGTCTCAGTTGAGTACAGCTCCTGAGCTGGTTGTCTGTCTGTCACCCATGCAGAGTCATTCAGGACCAGGCTCCTGGTAGCAACTGTGGCTCACAGGAGACCCTCACAGGAGCAGTGTGCTCCTGAAGGAATGACCCCACGGGAAAGATCCATGCTGGAGCAGGGGACCAGCATGAGCTGGAACAGGACAACCACACTTTGGGTAATTGATTCTTTACTTCCCAGGATGAAATTACTTGGATCACATTTCTTTACTTCTAGATAAAATCTATGCAGCTATCGGAGCCCCTCTAGTGTGATTTTCACTCCACTTTTCATAGGATCAGATTAAGTTCTTGCAAGAAATCCCTAGTTAAGTACTTGGAGCACTGAGAAGATGTAAGAGGGAAATATGTGTGGAAATAAGTGTGAAAATGCCAAACTTTCCATTATTTCTGTTGTGTAAGGTGGCCATGTGACTTTTTAATTTAATTCCTGCTATCCTGTGAAGACAGCTAAGAAGCATGTGAGTGTGTAGGTGTGCACTGTATCACAGCAAGGCTGATTCATCTAAAACAGTCAAAGGAGACTCATGAGCTTTTGGTCTGCATCTTTGCCAAGAGACCTAATTAAAATGAAGAATTGCATGGATGCTGAGGCAGGAGCTGGACTCATCAAGCACACAATTCTGCATGCTCAGCAGTTAAATGTGGGTGCAAAAACTTCTCTATTACTGATTGTATATAGATGTATGAATTTTACCTTCCTGGTAAAATAATAAAATATTTATTTAAGTAACTTTAGTGCTATTAATAATTCTACAGCTAACAACTCAACAGAAAATGAAATACTGAAATTAAACATTTCTTTTTGTATTACTGATATTTTCCACATGGAAGTATTGGTTAAAAATGAAGACCAGGCAATATTTTCATTTTAATTATTCAGACATAGATTGCAAATAAATTTAGACATTACTAGGAAACTCTGAGATGGATTTTTAGTGATTGTATTAGTCAATGTACAGTGGGTGTCAAGAAAGTAGTGATTACAAAGCATGAAAAAATTAAAATCCTATGAAATGACATATAGGGGTTTTAAAAACAGTGAGATATTATAGCATGCCCCATTTTACTTTGCACATTATTTTTCTATAGTAGGTATCTTGATTAAGTAACTGGCTGGAAATAGAAAATAAATGCATCCAACCCTGTCTTGTAATGTTCCTTACAGACAGCTATGCAGGATGACCTATCCTTTAATATTACTCCATTCAGCAGCTATGAAAAGGTTGAGCAGAAAGTAGCAGTGCTGGAAAAATCTATAAATGTAAGGATGAGTTGAAAATTAGGCCAAGGAAAAGACTGCTCTGGGAAGTTAGAAAAGGAGGATAGATTTCCCAATACAAGTGCTTGAAAAATTAATATTTTATCGAATGGTGCCACTTGACCTGGTCAAAATAGTGCCTATTTTGGAGATAAGCAGTACCAAGTCATAGAGCAGGCCCTCTGTGTATGGAAGAGGTTTTTACAGCATCGCCAAAACTGCTAAATGAAATAAAGTTTTTTCCTTTTCCTAGAGCCATGAAAATATGTGTGTTGGTGAAACTTATCTCTCAGGATCATACAAAATTTTGTTCACAGTCTTAAGAAAGGAATATAAGCCTGACCAGGAACAGGGCCTTTATATATCTGAAATGTGATAAGTTCTTCTGAGGATGCTTTGGCTTTCTCAGTCATGCTGTGTGTTGAAGGGAAGGGAGGGGTGTGACACCTGGGAGTGCCTACTCGGAGTTGCTTTAACTAGAAACTGCAGCATCACAGGATAGGACAACAGATTTCAGAGAATTCAGCAGATTAAAGCAGCAAAGGGCTATGAATACTTTCTCTGACTATTAGCATTAAGTGATGCCGCATCTCCAATGAGTTTATTGTTTATGACATTGTTTAAGACTTGCCAATCTACAGAAGGAATTAGTATTAAAATATTTGAACAAAAAGAACTAGAATTTATGGAATGTTTCCCTTACTTAGAGAATGACCCAAAATTTTAAAGCATTAAAATTTTATTCCAGCAACATTACTGTAAATGATTCAGTACTAAGATTTTTTTTCTAAAATGGTATAAGCATGCAAAATTCCTCTCCTTGAAGTGATCAGTTTTGCAGTATTACAATGACATATAGAAAATCTTTTTATCAGCAAATCAATCCTCCAGTTTTTCCATACAGTGCAAATATTTGATATTTGCATAGAATTTTTGTTTAAGTAACATAGGATTGCACTGCATTTCATTGACTGTTTCATGCAAAAAGAAGTTAAAGAGATGTTAAATAGTGATACAAACAGAAATCTTCTAAGACATGTCTCTGTAACTGACTGAAGAAATTGATCAATATAATCTTAAGTGCATATCAAATATTGTATAGATTTTTCTAGTAATATTAAATTAATGATGCACAAAACAAGTTCAAAATTAGTTTGCTGATGACTGTAATTCATTTTCATGCACACTAACATCTTCCATATTATTTTTTATACATAATGCAAATATTGCCTTATTACAGAAAGAATTTTTAACAGACTTTTTTTCTGATCTACCACTACCAGATCAATTTTTACAGAGTACAGCATCTAGTTTGTCAATCTTTTTGTTTCTAGCGATAAATTATTTAGTTCAAGCAAAACATTGACAACATTCATACTTGAAATCGGCATAAACTACAACCAGAGATTGTAGAAAACCATAATAAATCACCATATTATTTGTATAAATCCCCACTAATGATCTGATATATAAAGAAGGCAGGTCATTCATACAGTTTAGAAATAAAACTGAGTTCATTCAAGGGTTTCTAAAATGAGTAATCATTATTTATAGTATCAAAGTCATTATAGTAGTATTTCATCTACATATTTTTAGAATACAGCTTCACTGTATTCTAAAATGTAAAGCAAAATATAAGTAAATTCTTACACAGCGGGCTAATATTAGCAGTTTTTACTCTTTATTATTCAATTTTTTATTCGTTATTTCTCTGATTAGAAAGAAAGTGTTAAATGAATTATTTAACTATGTACTTATTTGGAAGCTGTTATACCTCAGGAGTGACTAAAATTGGTGCAGGTGATATCTGTAAGAACTGAAGAGAAAATGTTAAGCACTACAAAGCAGAAAACATTGACAAGGAAGTGAGAGGAAAAATCAATGGATCTGTCACTGCTCTGGTTTACATCCTTTGCAAACACACAAGGATGGATTTCAACAGTCATAAATCACAATGTCTCTTCCAGAACCAATGGAAAGATCCATGTTTAGGCCATCTGAAACTCCACCCAGTATCTGGAAGTAGATGCTGCCAAGAGCTAGGGAACAAAGATGAATTTGGCCCAGTCTGATCGACTGAGGGCCTTGGATGTTAATGGCAGTATTGGCTAAAAAAAGTCTGTGTTTATTTTTACTCCTTTTCAGTGATGACTATCAGCAGATGTACATGTAAGGCCTATCTCTTTTTTTTCCCTCTCACTCATTTAATATTACTTATTTGTATCTCTAGAACAGTCAGTGAAAGTAGACATATCTATTAATTGCTTTATTCCATCTGCTCACAGACTATGCCATTTTTGCTCTGTCAGCACTCTCTCGCTCATTCAGTACATATCAGCCAGTGCACATCATCCTCTTCCTTAAAAACTGGAAGGACTATAAATAAGAGGAAAGAAATGTTTTTACTACGGGATGGTAATTCAGAAGTGCTCTTATCAATAATAGACATGGCCTCTTGGAGTCATTGTTATATTTACTTTCCCTTACTTTGCAACAAGAGTTGATCAAAAGACAGTAAGTAGCATTTCTGGGTGACAATAGCATTTTATGTTCTGATATCCTCTTCTAAAGACAAGTATTTGTCTAGGGCAGATTAAAGGCAAGATAAACAAGCAGAGTTTATGGGCTGTTAATTGTTTTGGAGTATCCAGAAAAAAAAATCCTGAACTGCACTAAGAAGGGAACAGCAAGAGAAAATACAGGTGTAACAAATAGTAAAGGAGTAAATGTAAAAGAGTAAATGCAACTGGCCAAGCCTTACTAAACTAAGATGACAACAACATGAGAAATGGCAGAAATGAAAAGCTATGTATAAAAAGAGGCATTACCTTACAGAACTGCTGACCAAGGTGGAATTTTCCAGGGCAACCGCATCGTGAATAACAAGAAGGTGTAAAAAGTCTCAGCAAAACTGAGATCCCTGGGGAAAGAGTAAATAGGAATAGCTGATGGTAAAGATGAAGAAACTGGACTGTGAAAAGAGCTGTAGAAAAGGGTAGTAAATCACGTAGTTGGGGAGTGATCACATGTCACTCAGCCCAGTGCTTCATCACCAGAATTTAGAGCAGGACACTGGAACCACTCTTTCCCCTGTAATCATGTACAACTTGCCTCCAAGACCACGAGAGGCATGAGTCAACTCTCCCTGTCATCAGTGAGGGAACATCAGGACATTATTCCTAATATCAACCAGCAGATGCCTGGAGAGTACAACTTATCAAGGCCTTTTTCTCTCTTCAACATCTGAACTGAGTGTCACATGACAATGCTTTTTTACAGCTTAATTAGTAGAATTAATTTATAGAATGTGAATTTATTTATATTCTTTATTTATATTCAGCTTAATTTATAGAATTTATATTATATAAATACAAATATATAAATATTTAAACAATAGCTTGTGATTTAAACAATAGCTTTAAATATATAAATATTTAAACAATAGCTAGCTAAGAATCCCACCCGTTCTACCATTTTTGGGCTGCTTTTACTTTGGGGATGGTGTTCATCCCTAATGCAAGAGCAGTAATTTAAACCTTTTAATAAGCATAAGATTTTGTTGGTTATAAGGTTTTTCATTCAAAGGTCTCTGTATTTTGTGATGAAAATGGCAGGGGTCAATGACCTGGGTTCCACTTAAAGCCCTTCCCAATAATTTCTAAACAATGACAGATATTTTGAATATGTTGTACTGTCTTGTCCTCTAATGGAGATTATTTACATTTGGTTTGAACTAAGGTATTATTTATTCTCAGCAATAGGTGAGGACTGAACCCACTCTTTTTGCTCTTGCTGACAGAACCATAGGTTTCAAGCAGTATAGTTGAAGAAGAAATACTGGAGGAAAAATAAAGCAAACTGCATTTAAAATGGTATAATGATGTAGGATTAAGAATTTTGGTAGCTCAGTAAAACAGTTTAACTTGGAATGTGTATGGATAATAGTTGAATTTTATTTTTTTAACCTATCACTTTAAAATATGCTTGCTCGCAGTCTCACATTTGGAGCATCTAGAAGAGCTGGACATATTTTAGATTAACAGTATACATCTTTAATTATGTTCTCTGCAGTTAATAGTTTTGAGAACTCTGCAGTATTAAAGATCTTTAGTGTTTCAAAAAGGTTTTCCAAGCTTCTGTGACTCATAGCCGACACCAGTGTCACACCAGTCCCCAGGGGATTCTCAGATGCATACACCCTAAATTTCTTCCCACAGAGATTAAAAAAATTCCTGCCTAGTACTTACACTCAAGCTTTGTTCTCCATGTGAAATCTTCAGCTCTGTACAGCTCTTTGTGACTATACATCAGTTGATAGCCAGCAGGACTAGGTTTTCAGATTAAATAGTCTTAGTATAGTATCATAAAAATATATATAATGGTATAATATAATACAAAAATTATATAGATGTATAATATATACAATGATAGTATAATTTAAATTATTAAAATAATGATTAAAATTAATTTAAAGAAATAGTATCCAAACACAGAAATTGCTATCCAAATTGACCTACAAATACACAGATCTGTATAACTACCTGTTGTGCATACTATGATAATCATATTTTATTGATGCAACTCTCTAGTATCAAGTGATAGCATGTGTATAATATACAAAAAAGAGATTATTCCTAGTTGCACATCAGACAACAGACTCATTTATATTTTCCTAACAATTCTAGTCACAAGAATCTCAGAAGTTGCATAAAACATATTGACTCAAATCTGCTGTTCTAAACATTTTTTGATATACCCACATACATTCAGAGCCTTTAAGAATAAAACTATTTTCTCACTAGGTACCTACATGGAGGAATGGGCAAATCTCACAAATACCAGGTGTTATACTGAGTTTGCTAGTTGTAGTTGAACTTTAGGATCTCAGCCTTCAAGAATGACTTTGGAAAACCAGAACAGATATGAGATAAAGGATTACATTTGTTTTATGTTCTGGAGTGGAAGGAATTTCTGAGGTACTCCAACTCTAACACAGGCTGAAAGCAGGTCAAACTCTGAAGCTAGATCAGGCAGCTCAGGATATGTCTTAATGAATTTTTTAAGTCTTTAGTAATGTAGTTTCTGTAATCTTCATGGATATATTTTTTCAAGGCCTCTAGTGTTTACAATTATTAAGACTTTTTTTTAACTTAATACATTGCTAAAAATTCTGTTACATCCTTTTGATATGCAGTTCCAGGTGGGGTCTCACCAGAGTGGAGCAGTGGGGCAGAATCCCCTCCCTTGACCAGCTGGCCACGCTGCTCTTGATGCAGCCCAGGATGCAGTTGGCTTTCTGGGCTGGGAGGGCACTTTGCCTGCTCAGTGCAGCCTCTCATGCACCCCAAGTCCTTCTTGGCAGGACTGCTCTGGATCTGTTCATCCCCAAACCTGTGGTGATCCAGGGGTTGCCCTGACCCAGCTGCAGCACCTTGCCCTTGGTCCTGTTAAAACTCATGGCATTCCCATGGGCCCACTTCTTGAGCTTGTCCAGGTCCCTCTGGATGGCATCCCATCCTTCAGGTGTGTCAACTGCACCTCTCAGCTTGGTGTCATCTGAAAATTTGCTGAGGGATCCTTTTAGCTGTGTCAGAGATTAAGGAATTAAATAGCACTTGTCCCAGTAAAAACCCCTAAGGGACACCACTTGTCTATGATGTCCACTGGGATCCCTCGCTATTGACAACTACCTTCTGCATGCAACCACCCAAAGATGTCCCTGCCACACCAGAGGGGTTGAAACTAGATGATCTTTGAGGATCCCTTTCATATTCTAAGATTCTATGAAATAGAAAATATAAAATTAGAATAAAAGTTTAAAAGAAAATGAAAGCTGCCATAAAACTGTCTTTTTTTATTTCCACAACCACTCATTGTCTGCCATTTATTTACAATCTTCTGACATAAACTCATTAAAGCTTTAGATTGACAAAAAGAAAAAGACAATTTTCTCTGCACTGAGTCAGTGTAATCATTGCAAAAAAGATTACTAATGCAGTTTTATACCTGTAGATATGAATTCAGATTGAGAAAATAGTTATTTTCTTGTACAGCTCTGTATTGTTAGCATGAAAATTCTTTGATTAACTATTACTTTTGGGTTTTACTTTTTTCTTAATGTTTCAGTCACTAAGTGAAGTTGTCTATAAGAAATAAAGAAAAGAAGCAAAGAATTAACAGAAAATAGTGAAGATTCAGGACATTAGTAAGTGCTGCAAAAAACTTTGGAAATGGTTCAAATTTCCTCTTAGTTTTTTCCCAAGCAAGATACTCATCATATACATATCAGACATATAACATTCTGAGAAAGCCCATTATTTATCCCATTATATAATTTCATTGTTTAGTCACAGTCTATTAACAATTCAAACATGTTTAATCTATAATGTGTCTAGGAAAAATTTAGAGCCAAAATAAAATCGCTTCTAGATGTGGATGCACAGATAATTTCTGTCAATAGGATTCTTCCTACTGTCTTCCATTCATTTGCAGTGAAAAGCTAAATAATTTCTAGAGGTTTCTCAACCTTCTTGAGTCGAATGTACTGCAACTTAACTATGACAGGATGCAGCTCTATAGTGCATTGTTAAGAAAAAAAAAGAAGAGCATTAAGACTTAGGGGGCTTCCTAAGGAAAAATTGAATTCATGAAAATTATGGGGTTTGTTCCCAGACCTATAAAAAATTTAGGACGAATTCACCAGCTAACTTTCACAAGGGGAAAAATCAATATAATCCTCAGAAGAACCATTGGCAGAAGGTGCATCTAGGGTAGCTGGAACTATATGTGGCATCACGTCATTAAAAGAGTCTGTACTTGAAAACACAGTGCAATCTAGTAAATTCAGGAAGTAGATCAAAGTCTCTGCTGCCAGAAAAGACAGCTATGCTAATTCTTCCATTTGGGGGTGAGTGTACTAGGCACTGTAAGACAAGAATAGTGATCATTTATTAAGGCATAACAAAGGCCTTTTATTTAAGCCTTTGTTATCAGCTCTCACTTAGACCCTTCCCTGAATCTTCTCCTACTCCTGCCCATAGCCCAAGACCCCATTTCAGCTCAGTTTGTGGCCATCAGTCCTCACCTGCTCAATGGACAGCTCCTGCAACTCCCAGAGCCTGGCCCATAAGGATTGAGCAGGGGTTCACCAGCCCTTCCTGTACCCTGATATACCCTGCCAGTATTTCAGACAGCTATCTTGCCAGTTTTGGGATTCAAGTGAAAAAAGACTATTTAGAATCACATTAAATTAATTAAATCTTAGCCTGGCAGGTTTTTTTAAAAACTGGGAGGTAAATTATTTTATTAGTGTTTATTTAGGCTTCAACAATTAAAATAAATAGATTTTAAGGGAATATATAGACATGCCAGTTGGAAAATAGGGAGCTCAGAAAATAAGAACATTTAGTTTAACGATAATGAGTTTAGTTTAACTCATGCAGATATAGACTGCATCATTCAGAGGTATATCACTATAACTAAAGAAATAATGCTGTAGTTACCATTCATAATTTTCTAAGGTAGATAATTTCTTTCCTAGCAAGAAATGGGAATGAGTGGGATAAAGTCACATTCCCTAGTTTCATGGCTCTTGACGCCAGCTTTATACCCCAAATGTTTTTAGTTTTATTCTTTAAATCTTCCCGCTGTTATTTAGTATCACTTTAGAAAAGCTTGAAGTATGTTGATAAAGATCAACTATTAATAAACTGGTTTATTTGTATTGTATTTGTTTCATATTATGCAAGCCAGGAGCAATAACACTGAGGTCAGATTTTTTTAGAGTAAAGAAATGACACAGAAATTAATGCAATCAGAGGAGGAAAAACTAAGTCTTGTTTCTCAGAGTTTGCTAAATAATCTTGGAAAATATCTCACTGCAGTGGTTTAGACTGACATGAATCAGGTAGTGACTTGATTTGCCTAACATGAAAATATTCGGGTTTTTGGAAATATATATTCTCTTTGGTTTTCATGGGGTGCCAGGAACTATGAAATTGTGTTTTCCACTAACTTGGAGCACATAAAAATTACTACACAGTAAAATTCCAATCACTTTGTCCCATGACCTTGTAAAGTTAAATGAGGCAAGGGCAGAACTCTGACAGACCTTTATATCTCTGTTTGCATATTGTAGCAGCTGAAAGCTAATAATGAGTGTTAAATAGCCACATGTAGACTTGATAGCTGACATGCTAAACATCAAAAGCCTGGATCTGTTTCTTCTACTAGAAATGCTTTCTGTTAATGAATCCCAGGTCTAAGAATACAACTGGCAACTCCCAGGCTGTCCAAATTATTGTCCATGCACAAAATTCACAAAGGACAAAACAAACACTGGTGCTTTCTGTGTTTGAGAGCTCAGGTCTAAATCTTATGAAAAAATTCCTGCCATTCAGATATACTTTTCTGAACACTTTTTATAAGGTACCTATTTTGCATACATCATATAAATGTCACGTGCATATTTGTGAATGAACATACATAAATATATTAGTGCACTGCTCTGTTCTAAGAAGCACAGCTGAAGAGGCTGCATAGCCCCAGTTAGGTGGTCTGGACATACACAAGACCTTTGTAAGGTTTCTGACGTTGAAATGCCTACCTACTGTCAATAACTTCAGAGCACACGAGGAACTATGCGCAGGTCTTGCGATGGGATGAACTCAAACCTCTCAATTATTAAGCAGAAGATGATTTAAATAGCTGCTCTCTTGTGGTCTAGTCTGGTAAATGGCTTTCTTTAGACCTGGAGTCTGATGTGCTCATTCACAGCAAGTTTTCCTGGGGACTTGGAAAAGTTAAAAATAGTTCAACATGGAATATGATCGGGTTAAGCAGTACTAATTTTTCAGGAATACCATAATTGACTAATGACAGCTGTGTAGTGTAGTGAGCAAGAGATCTGAAAAGATCTTTGGAACCTAGGAGTATGAATCAAATTAGAAAAAGACAGCACTAGATGAAAAATAGAACAGTCATCATCAGGTGAAGATGAAAAACATAATGGAAATTTCCATGGGAAAAAATCCAGTGAAAATGGCTGGAGTATAGACAGCTAGACTGAGATATGCTGACTATAAGGTTATGCTGACTATACTGGCAGAAAAAATGCATAGACTAGAAAAATCAAACAAATAACTTTTTTGATTTATTTTTAAGAACTCTGCCCTACCACATTTTGGGGAACACCTTGTAAGAAATCAAATACCTATCAATCAAATATCAAAAATTACTGGAAAGGAAGCCTTAAATGTGTTTGAATAACAGATGGGTTGTCTCAGATCATCCTAAGTTTACTCAGAATTGTGAGTGTAATAGATTACAACAGCACATCAAGGAGCACAGAAGAAAATTTACCTGGCAAGTTTTTATTACAACAGAGTTATTTGTTATGAAAAACAGCCCTTTCTACTGACAGTATGAATTTACACTCTCTCCTGAATCCTAGAAGAAAATATCTATTTGGTATTATATTATCACCATTTTTTCTGATATTACCCTTTGTTTATTATTTATCATGACATCTATGGACCTTGCTCATAATCAGGTCTTGAGAGAGCACTATACAAGCACAAAACATCAAAAACAAATGTTCCACAGAACTAGTAGATTTTCTAACTTATCTGAGTGGAAAGAGAGAAGTCCTTATCCTCTTTGCACAGTAAGACAGGACATGAAAAGGATGGCCCCACTTTTTTGCTGTTCCACAATCTTCCATCCAAAAGTGCTGAGCAGTTTTTGCTTTCTAGTCAAATTCCAGTTCATTCCAGTTGCTTCTGCACCATGTCTTCTGCACCAGTCATATCATAATCCTATTGATATAAAACATTAATGAGCTGTAGCAAGCATGGATTACTTTTTCATTGAGCCTTTCTTTTCTCCATGTCTATTACAAACATACTTACCATCTTCACACGACATGTCTATTTTCTTTGCAAAAAACCCATATATCCAGTAGCTAAAATCTTCCTGTATTTTTCAGGTACCTCTGGTAGCTATTATTCTCATCCAGAAGCACAGTTCCCTGGATGGAAGTTAACCAAAAAAGCACTTGGCCACACTGACTGTCTGCCACATCTGCGCCCTGCAGCTTCTAGGGCCATATTTTAAAGCCAGAAATACCTGGTTTTTAGCATTTGCCATTTTTGACAGAGTATTCACAAAGTGCCTGGCTAACTAATCTGATTTGTTGCAACAGATCACTTATTGTTGATGAACAGAAGATTGATGTATTTGTGTCCCCCAAAGTCTTTATAGGCCTGTGCAAGCTTGAGTCCAGTGGTTTTGGTCTGCCCTATATCTCTTTCACCCTTTCTAGGATATCTCCTCCCCCCCTCCTTGACTTTCATACGTCTCCTTTCTACTCACAATATTCATACAATGAAATCCACTAAGGATATTTTGCTGAATTAAAATTCACTTCTCGTTAATGTGAATAAAGCTTAAATGAATCATTTATCCTGCAGTATTTACTGACTTACAGATAATAATCTTGCATTACAACTAATAGGTAAAGGTCAGCTTGCATGATTCACTGTTAATTTGTTTTCATTTAAACTAATTTACTTAGAATTTGTACAGCATTGGCTCCCTGAGGGAATGCAGCAAAAACTATGACCTGATGACAAGTAGAACCATTAAATTATAACAGAATTATTAATAAAAGAGTCTTTTTATAATTTGTTAAAAATCTTGGGAGATATTAGCAACTTATTTATGTAAGATATGGAAAGTACGTCTGTAATATAATTGCATATAAATTAAAAATTTGCCCGGGGAGATTGTACAGTGGTCATAGTTTTAAAATGATTGGCAGATACATTAACACTGAGTGCCCCAGGAGAAAGATAACGAATTCTGGGTTTTGATATTTTTTTCTGATTTCCAAGGAGAATATCAATGTGTTCTTTTGTTTGTGATGCTTGACATTGTCATAACTAGTTGACTTAAAAATTAAGTCACTTACAATGCTGGTCTTGTTAATAGCTAACTGGATTATTTTGACTTCCATTTAGCTTAGAATACAGAGCTAGAAAAAAGAATTAATAACAGTCTCAAGAAATATAAAGAAACTTGTTTCAAGTACATGTAGATAAGATATTTTGGGTGTCATTGAATCTTTTATTAGGATATAACTTCACTTGTTGACAGGAAAACCAAAGATATGCTTTATTATGCTTTCTAAATGAGATGCCCTAGCTCTTTGATTTATTTATTGTGACATGAGAAGTAATGTATTAATTAAAAAATCTTGCCAGCCTAGATCTGACCTAGGTGATCTGACTTAGATCAGGCTGTAATCAACTGAAGTCTATAATTGATTTATAGACTTCTGCATGACTGTAGGATGGCAACTCCATATGCCTAAAAATAGCCAGAAGTGGTAGCTCAAAACACTCTTTTATTTCCCATTAACAAGACACTGACATGTTTGCACTCTGCTCACTCATCAAACTTCTTCACTTTGTTAAAATACTTTTTCATTGTTAAAAAAGTAATATTTGGACATATTCTTAGATGTCACATCTTATGACAGCAACAGTTTATGCTCATCTCTAGTTAAAAATATAGCTACTGATTAACACAGTTCTTAGTAATACACAACAGGAAGCAGTGCAATGTAGTGGGAATAGCAGAAAAAGAACATTTGGAAGACCTGACCTCCTATTTCTTGGAACTGGCACATGCTGAATGTGCCCTTAATACCTTTTCAAACATGATATACCTGATATTCTATTTTATCACATGCTTATAGAAATCAGTTTAAATTTTATTTCGAAAGCTCTCCTCCAAATTGTACTGTAAGAAATGAGAAGCCTTATTAATCTCTAAATGCTTATCTTGTCCATTTTGTCATGTAAACCCATTAGTGATAGATCCTAAATTTTATTCTAAAATATCATAATACCCAAAGTAATCTACCAACCATTTGAAAAATATTGTAAAGTCTAAATATTTGGAAGATTCCATAAAAAATTGCTTATTTAATAAACAGTTAATTAAACATAATTAAACACCTACTCTCTGTTTAACTCAATATCTCATCTCCTTTGAGGAGCATTAGAAAATGGTCAGAGACAAATCCTTAGCCATTTGCACCATAAATCAGTAGGGGCACTCTGGCAAAATAAGTCCCCCTGAATTTTTGTCTTAATGAAATTTATATTTAATTTGATATCTGAAGTAGGTATGGTATTAGGTGATATGACTCTGGAAAGTCTCAATATAATTATAAGCTTTTAATATCCTTATAATCTTTTCCATCTCATGTCTCCCACCTTTTTCCTGAACAATGAATTTCACAGTCTTAAAATATTCACTGGAAAAATCAATACCTTAATTTTATGTTATTAGGTATACAGAAATATCTACTTTATTATTTTTAATGTCCTTAAGGACTGAATTTTCCAGAGAGGGAACATTTTAAAGATTGCAAACAGTAAAATTATACAAATAGGTTTTATGGAATTACAATTGAAGCTATGAATTTTCTGTCAACTCTGCACAGCCATCTACAGCAGGCAGTTTTATGTCTACTGGAAAGACCTACAACAAATATTATTTATGCAATAAAGAATTCAGTACTGTAAATATTGCTTCCTTTGCTATCTTTCAAATAATTCTGGTTTGATTTTTATCACTTAACTAGTATTCACATTTAATCAACAATAAAAAGTTTCTATTTCTCTAAAATTGTTTAAAAATTAGAGACTATATAAAAAAATTAATTTTATAGATTGAGTTTAGAGTTCACATTGCTTTCTTTTTATCATTTTGGGTATAAAACTATGGCAATTTTTATTACGTTGCACTTTTCAAATCCATCACTAATGAAGAGTAAATCTTGTTGATCAAAGCAAAAAGATGGATTTTACCCTGTTTAACAAAGTAAAACCAGGAGAACTTCAGTCACAATTTTGTGGATACCTTTAACAATCTATATATCTCCATTGCCTTGGATTTGGGTACAGATCACCAGTTTTCATAAATAAAACCATATCATGGAAAATTTATCTAATTCTGAAATAAATAAAGTAAATGACAAGAAACTTCTAGTGAACTAACTCTAAAGAAGTCAGGCTGGTTCAGTAAATTGCAGTACATCCCCAGAGACTCAGGTATCAACCCAAAGAGCAGTACAAGGAGAGAATTAAACACCCCACTGGATAACATTTCTAAATGAAGTGCATATTTCAGTCAATGAAAACTAAAAAGTGTCTATTTATACAATGCTTTTTCAACAGGTTTCTTTGTTAAATTAAGGAATTCACAAGGGTATTCTGTAGCTCTGTAGTAGTAATGGGCTTCAGAAAAAACGTTGTGTTCAATATGTTCTGTGTTCTTTTTAAAGGCTATATAAAAATAAAATTTTAGGAGTTGATGTTTAGGAATGTACTATCATTAGTTGCTGTATTTAGGTGAGAGGGTACTGAAAAACACGTATCCTTTAGCACACACCAATACCAAGAATCCTCCCTTAATCTGTCAGTTCACGAGAAAGGTTGGAGGCTAATTCAGGGCTAAGGAATACTATGATACCTTGATTCGAATTGGAGATGACACTTAAAACCTTCTGAATTGTTTGTTGTCTCATACACAGTATTGTGACTGTCATTACTGCATTTTCCTGAAGCAAGGAGCTTATGTGTCAGCTCTGAAAAACTGAGGTGCCTTCCTGAGTGGTACTGAAGATGAAACAGCGAAGGGTGAGCAGCAGCTCTGCAGAGCAAGAGCAGGTCAACAGACTACCATGCCACTGGTTAGAGGGAAAGATCTATCACCAAAATAAAAAGGATTGATGGACTTTGCAGAGAATTATTTGCATTGAAGTATTTACTCTTCTGGATGTTCACTAATGATTATTTTGCCTCATTGCACAGCAAACAGCCTTAAAAATATAAAGCATTTTACATATTCTATTAATGGATTTTCAAGAATTTGATTTTCTTGTTTTCTGTGACTAGTAATGGAGTCATCTTGAAATAATTTTTAAAATTAAAAACGAAAAAACATCAGTAAGTATCAGCTAAAGTAAAGTTAAGACTGCACAAAATTGGTCCTGAAAGCTGAGAAATACGTTGATACTATTGAATTGTGTTTGAAAGATGACCCAAGAGTTAGGAACACATGCCAGTATTGAAAAAGTACCCTGGCATAACTGCTTAGAACTTTATTACAGCATTTTTACAGGACTCATAAATGCCTTTCCAAATACCTTACACCATATGTTTGCTTCATATTGCCTATAAAGCTCAAGTAATTTATAAGTCTGCCACTTCTCCGTAAATTGATGTTATGAGTGGCTTAAATTTGTCTGATGCTGTGGGAAAAAGCCATTGAATTTTATGTTCTCTATTTTCTGGATGAGCACATCTGCCAAAATAGGTTGGTCCAATGAGTTAATAGAGCTTAATGTAGTTTATAGGTTGCCATTGAACACTTCTAATTTTGAAATGGGCTTCACTCAAAAATCAAGGCTACTGAAGAGGAAATGGTTTAAGTAATTTAAATGCTCCTGCAACCTTCAACATTCTCTGATAAGTATTTCTGAGGTAGTGTATTACGGAGAAAAATTGAATACAGCCAAATGTGTACAATAAATACAGAGAAAAAATATGTAATTCCACTGAAATCAGGTGGCTCCTGGGCTGTGAACTACTCACCAATGCTCAATTAACCAGTCACAAAAAGTGCAGAACCAGGAGCTGAGTAAAACCAATTCTGGATGTAACAGAGAATGAAGAACAAATATACAAGTGCAAAACATTACATATGGTGATTATGGATGTGAATTTTGAGGTACTGTGCACTTGCAGGCCAGTAAGTAAAGCATGACAATAAATGTAATGCAGGGCAGATCCCGGAGGGATTAGAAAGAAACCTCAACTCATCACACATCATCCACACAACATCATCCTCATCCCTATGTCCACGAAAAACTTGGAATGCCAAACATGGCCATAACCCTCCCTCACAGCCTGAAACCATTGATGAATTCTGAAATTTCTGAAATTCAGAAATTTTGATTAGATATATCAACTTGCCTGTATAAAATATGTGTTAACATAATGACAACTAGTCTAAAAATAATTATTTTATTAGATTATTAAGAATTAGACCAAAACTAAATTCTTCCTTGGCATTCATAGTCTGCTACTTTGGCTCATAACAAGAGTCTCACTTGTAGGAATTCAGGCAACCCTTTCTGTAACTTGGGTTCAGCAAACTCAACATGTATTATTACAACACTTTGGACTAGAGAAACCTCACAATAACAGTTATTTTGTGTGTGTGTGTGTGTGTGCACAAAATAACTGTTATTTTATGTGTCCAGAGAGCCACAGAGCACCACCTGGAAGCTAGGAAAGATTTGAGACAGGTGCCTTGTATTTCTAATGCATGCTCCACTTCAATGCAGAGCGGGCCCAGTCCATGCTGCGTTACTTGGCCTGGGGACCAGGGCCCAATCTCTGGGTGAGCACAGGGAGAGCATACACTGAGACACAGCAATGGAATCCAAGCTGCCAGTACTGGCAGGATAACAGAACCCACCTATGCCCAGATTCAGATCTTTGTGAATGAATCCACTATCTCTCCTGTCTTCTGACTATTCCAATTTTAAGTTCACCAGAGAATAGCCTGTACTGCAAGATCCTTGGCACTGAGGGATTTTGATAGGGATTGAAACCTCTGAACACTACTGACACATAAACAAATAATAACAATGGAAAATGACACTCATGAAATCAAATAAAGCAGGTAACATTGGAAAAACCACAGCCACAGATAAAAATACAAAAATTGTGGTTCAAATCTATTTTTCAACACAGTATTTTCATTGTAAAACATTACATTTGCAAGGAATTGGTATGGAATCTGGAAAAAAAACCCAACAAACCAACCCAGAAATAAAAATCAGACTTCTGTGTTGTGATTCAACTTCTCGGTATCCTTTTGGGTTTTGTCACAGGAGTGGAATAGATTCCTTTTTTTAAAAAAACCAAACTGACTGCTCCAAGGCTTTAAAGAGTAAATTCTATAAAACCCAGGGACTTTGTCAGTATTACTGAATATTTTTTTTCATATATTTGCATACCTTTTTTATTTCCCATTTGAGAAGTCTTGTAAATCCAAAACTATTGCTTTGTTCCATGTTCATTCCGTATTTTATGCATTTTAATTTTACCAACTGGTTCTTGCTATTTCATGTATCTGAATAATTTTCTATGCATATAAATAATTGTTTTATATGTGTAATGTAGAGTGACTCATTTTCCATTTAAAAAATTGTCCATTCCATTGACAAATATGTTATGCCCAATAATTTATAGATAAAAGTGTAAATTTTTTGTAAGCAACATTTTTAGGGAATATGTTTTTAAAACAACCCTGCTGTCTAGCTTGTTATACAGGGCAACTAACAATTTTCATCTTCTTTCAGCTTTCCAAGCATTTTTGGTTTTGACAATTGGTTGAAACACAGAGAATTAGATTGCCATTAAAATGCTAGTGTAATTGGTCCAAGTCATTCTCTCTTGTGATGAAAACTTGAAAGGAGGCAATCTTTGTAAATTCTTCTTCGGTTAATATCTCCATCATCATTGTTTCACAGGGAGCTGCATTTAGCTCATTCAAGACACATGAGCTGCAGACTTTTAAGTCTATATGGAGGTCTACACCATGTACTTACTGGAGCTGCACTGCAAACCCCCCCTTTTACATAATTTCTATAAGGATCCCAGGGAAAAGAGAAGGAAAAAAGAAGATAATACAATTGATTGTAGTAATCCATATTTACTCAAATATCTGGGATATTTGCAAATATCTGTCAAGGAAGAAACCCTTCTTGATTAACTGCTAAACAGTTAGGAAGAGAAGAGATCATTAATGAATATTATTTGTGCTTAAGGTAGGAGTCCAAAATGGAGAGACAGTAATGGAAGCAGGGAAGATCATGAGGGAAGAAAGGGGTAAATTTGCTAAAGTATACCAAAGATCATCTTATTGTATTGTAGGAATGAATTGATGAAAAACTTCAGAAGAACTAAGATGAAATACTGATATAGATGATAGATGATATACTAAGTACTCAAAACAATAAAAATTTTCCAGGAATTGTATAAAAAAAATCAAACGTATAATTAGATTCTAAAGACAGCTAATCATGATACCTTTTGCTGTCAGAAGGCAAAAAATAGAAGCATCCTTTGACAGCACATCAGTGTTTAGTGCTGAGGGCTGCTTCTTCCAGTAACTCTGGGGTTGGTTTTTTCTCCTTCTTGGCCACTGAAGCCCTTCTGAAGGCACCTGGGGTCTCTATGCCAGACTGATCAGCCCTTTTCTGTTTAAAGGTTCAACCAGTTTGCTGAGAGCGTTTCTCAGACACACACACAGAGATGCACAGACACAAGGAAGACAAGGACAGCACATGCAACACAGCCAGGCACAGAAAGGGTGCTACATTTAACTGCATCCACATGCAGGACTGATAAAACATCAGTATAGACAGCAACTCCTCCTCTTCAGCTGCTCTGGACTGAAGGTCACTAGTGAAGGCACCCTTGCAACATTTTCTAGATTCACAAACACAGTCATGGATCCTCCAAGTATGGCATGTCCCTTCTACCTGTCCACCTTGCCTGTCCAGATCCCGTGTCTCTTACCTGCTGCATGGGCTCCCTACTCACTGGTCAGCTAACACACAGAATTCCATCATCACAGGTCTCCCCCAAGTGCCAGCCTGCCTGGTACCCCTGCAAACCCAGAGCATCCTACTTGTCCTTGGTCCAGCTTGAGGTTTTTGAGTCAACCAAACACACACAGGCTCACATCAGGTTTGGAGAAGATACAGAAACTTACACAACCAGCACCTGGCCCATGGGCTGACACCAATGGTCTGTCTCCAGCTGCCAGTGCAGAGCCCCTCACTCACCTCACTCTACCCCAGTTCGTCCAGCAGATGACACTGGGAACAAATCCCATTCCAAACCCAGTGACTGGGTCAGGACCCCCATCTACTGCAGTCTTTAGCACTGAGACTTTGCTGCCTCCACTTGATGACAGGGAGCTCACACCTTGAATATCCTAATTCTTCATATTTTTCTTGTTTCCCCCTTCTTATCAATTACAAAGTCCAGTTGATCACCTCCAGAGCTGTACCTGGAGTCTTTTGATGGCGCCTCAACTTGTAACTGCAAGCCAATCTCTCTTTGGCTTAACCTCTATTATCCCTCATCTATTTGGGATGTTTTTATCAAAAAGTTTTTTTTTTTCTTCCCCCTTTAATGTCCCCTTTGCAGTTGAAAGGCCTTTCCTTGGATAAGCTTAATGAAGCATCTTCCTCTGAGCTTCTGAACCATACCACTTCATACCATGAGCTTCATATCATTATTTTTAAAAAGTGACTGGAAATATATAGATTATCAAAATTACATATCAAATATCATGTATAGAGTTTGCTTTTTTATTTGGTAATGGAAAAAAATAATATGTAAAGAAGCATGTCAACTCTTGTAATAAATTCCTTCCATGTATTGGAGAAATCCTCTGAGAAATCATCCAAAAAGGGGAGAAAAAGATGGAACTTGCATATTTTTTAAATATTACTGACTGTTAAGCCCTGTCCCTTTATCACAAATGAGCTTCACAAGAGAAAACACTGTTCACAATTTCCTTTTACTTTGTGCTGTAAAGCATATGGAAAGAAAGGAGTTAACAGCTCGAATAGTTATATGCATAAAAGGTATGTGAGACTCTTGCTTCCACAAATGTCATCTGAAATGGAAAGAAAATGACACACAACTTCAGTAACATGCTAAGGGTGAAATATCTTTTATTAAGCTGTCTACAGAATGAAGCATCAGTGAAATGTTTGACAGGGAAGAATATGTGCTAAGCAATGTTGTCTGACTGATTTTTAAGACAAAATGAAAATCCTTTTTTCCAGAGAAAGCTGATGGGAAAATGTTCTCATAAACAAAGATCAGGCCGTGACATTTTATTTGTCCTCTTTTTTCTCCTTCACTTCTTTCCATACAGTACAATCATCTTTCTAGAGAAGAATTTTTGAGATTCAGCTTTCCTCTAACTCAAAATAAATTCTTGCAAAGTGATATATACTGGCAGGACATCTACAGTAAGAGTAGTACAAAGACAGCTACTTAAGAGAAAGGAGAACATAATTAGACCATGAGATAATAAAATGGAACTAGTTTGTGAAGATGTCTAAAATTGCACCTCACATTAAAAAATCTCTTTCTTCTGATGGTGCATCTACTTTTAGCCTCTTTTCTAAAAAGCACATTTTTCAATGCTCAGAAGTTGTGATGATGCTTTAATTAAGTTATAGTCATATAGAGTTATGGTTAAGTTAAGTTTAGAATTTGTCATGGTGTAAGGACTTCACTACCATCTTCTTTTAATAATTTTTGTCCCTCATTCAATACTGGTTCATTTTCTATTTTTAATCTCTTGGGGTTTTTGTTCTGAAGCCCTCCTGTCAATTATGAAGTTCAGTAGGAGTAGTAAACTTTCTGGAAAATTTTCAAGGACTACTGCATCCTAGATTTGATATTTCTTTACAATACCGAAGTGTGATTTTTGGAGATATGACTTCTGAGTGAACCAGCTTGTGTTAGGATATGCTTGGAGATTTGCTCCACAACAACATCCATGCAGCTGGATGGGCAGTATGAACAAAGGGACATGAAAAGGTCAGACTACATAAAAGTCTGAAACGATGCAGTGGGTATTGTGCCTTAGATAAAACACTGTATAGATGCAGCTGCACTGACCCTGTTTTTCTGCCCCCTGATTATGCAGCCATACCCACAACTAATATATGAAGTTTTCCTTTTTTCTACTTTAGCTTCCCACCTTGATGTTATATTGAAGGTAGGTGTCTCTAAAATCAATATTCAGCCATAGTGAATGATTGCATGAAGATCAGTAGCTGTGAGCACTAAGCCCTGATACAGTCAAAGCAATTTTAGCAGGATTCCATTTAACAATGAAATCCATTTACTTATTTCAAACTTACTGTTATGTAGTCCATAGGCAATTTTATTTATGCATTCCCACAGGGTTGTTATCCCAAAGACACTGCATGGTAACACAAACTATGTGAAAACAAATGCTGATGAAAGTCAAGAGAAAATCAAGATAAATTACCTGTGACCCACTCGTATTTCTGATTCTTATTAGACATAGCACACAAAACTCACCAACACTCCAGATGCAAGTATGGCATTACTCAGGGTTTTTGCTATACAAGAAAGAATCTATTCTCAAATTGCAAAACCACCGGAAATATATTTATTTTGTTGTTCACATCAGTATGTTTTACTCTTTCATAAATTTTTAAATTTCACTTTTTGTAATAAATTTAGTATTTTGAATATCAAGGAAAAGTTTCATGTATGTTCTTTAGTGTCTAAAGCTACTTCCAGTGTCAATAATGTGTTATAGAAATACTGGTAAAGAGATGGAGATAAGTGGGTGGCAGCTAGGAGAAATAAATACAAGTCATTCATGCTTTTGAGATTCCTCAAGAGTCTGTTCCATGGGCCTCCTATTCCTATTTCTCCATTCTCACCAGGACAACAAAGTGGTTCAGATATTAATAGGAGCCGTGGGTAGGTATGTGCCAAAAAAATTGTGAATAATGCAAGTAGAAAGATGTTGTCATTCTCAAGCTTTCACTGTTCATTGGGTTTTTTTTTCCCCCCACCTGTTTTCTCACATAGTGAAATCCTTAGATGAGTGAAATTAAATATAAAAGTATAAGATGTGCTAAATGAGGCTTTTGGTGGCTAATATTTTTTCACCTAATCTATTCTTCTAGAATGCAAGTATCTAATCTAAACTATACATTCTGAAGTTACTGGAAGAACATCAGAAGAAAGCTTTCATTAGCTAATTTAAATTATACTGTCCATTTTAATCTGGGAAGAGTAAATTCATGACTTTTGTTTGTGTTAATGAGATCAACACTACTCAAGTAGTGTCTGGGCATGTATTTTCTTTACAGTGAAAACCACAAAATGTACAACATCTAAGCATAGTACAATCACACACAATAGCTTTATTGATTGCCCTGTTTTGTCTAGATTTTTAATGGGAATGACAGTCATAGACATACAATAATAGCAATCAAAATATTTTTTATGTCATATACAAAAAATCAGGGCAATTCGACTTGCAATTTTGTGGTTTTGTTGTTTGTTTTATTAATTTTGTCTTCTTTTCATTTTTATCAGTTATCTGCTTTTCAATATCCACTGGCAGTTTACGTGTTTATGTGTTTTGTGTTTATTATTGTCATTTTAACATGTGCAAGGACACAAAAAATACAAAAAAACTTTCAAGCACAAATTATATTGCATTTTTTTAAGAACGAACACAGAATTTAAATAGTTATTTTAATAGAGTTTTTCTGTATTTTGATAAAGTGCAGGTGTAGTTACAACCTTTAAAGCTCTGTTCCATCTTCAAAAACATAGTACCTTGCTATCATACATTAAAGAAATATAGAGCATAACAGTAACAGTAGGAGTCATGTTATTTGTATGCGTGCCAATGAATCAATACAATATTGATGTTCAAGGTGTCTTTTGTTCAAATTTTCCAGGAGCTTGTTCTACCAATACTTTCTCTGATTAAAATTAAATACAAGGAAGCCAAATCTGAACCTTTCCTGTTTTCTAGCATTTATCAAGTTGGAAGATGTAAAGACAAGCGAGCAGTTCATAACAGACTGCAATATTGCTACAATATTACTAGAAATTAAATACTCTGTCATTATTGTAACATGAAAGGAATTCTGAGATTCATGCATAGTGTCTGGGATTTTTTCTCAAACCCTATATCTACTAATCCCTCTACTCCATATTTTGTTCATTCAATAAGACATTTTAATTTTTTTCTAACATTTTTATAAAAACTTCAAAGATATTTTCACCATTAGAGCACCTATTTGTCTGTTCTCTCAAATTACTTAGTCACTTATTCACAAGACCAGACTGGAAAAGAGAGGGAAAAAAATATTTTAAAAAGTCTGGAAAAGGACCTGAGAAGGAAAGGCTTGTAACCAAATATACATTAAATTCTCCACATTATGTTTATATCTATTCTATGATATTAAATTAATGAAGTTCAGGGTGAACAGTACTTTTCATTCTTATGCTTAATGCTGAAAAGTAGAATTCTAAGTAGAATTTTATCGAGATGGAAAATAAACATTGAACCTGCAGATTTCTCAAACTTTTTGTATTGGAAAGATGCCTTTCCTGCTGTCTGTCCATCTGATTTACCAGCTGTGCAGTTACATTCATGGTCTATGAGCCTTAGTGCAGCAATTCCAGGAGGGCAGAAAAGTTCTTGTGATTTTAGATTGTGTCAGGTCAGGACAGCCCACTGCTCACTTATGTGTGTGCAACCATCCTTCCCACTCTGTCATCTTTCCAGTTGTCATCTCTGCTTGTATTCCAAGAAATTCCAATGATATTCTTTCAAAATAGAACCACTAATAGAACATAAGTTCACACAATAAGAAATGGGGTTTGGTTTAGGGGTTTGTTTGCTTCTTTTAGCTCATTGCTTGGAGACAGAAAGGGGCATGTTTTCATCTGTAATATATCTATGTGCAGCATCAGTCTTTCATGTTTATTCTTTTGGCCATCCTTTTGAAGTCAGTCTGTTGGGGATTCTTTAGTTAGGTACTTTGTTTTAATATTACCATCCTGAAAATAACATGAAGACCAAAATGAAGGCAATATTTCTCCAAGAGCAAGTAAACAGGATCAATTACATTCTATCCACATTCACAATAAAGAAGAAAAACAGTATTTTTACCAGGACAATATAGAAAAAGGGAAAGGTGACTTCTTTGATGCAATAGCTGATAGAAAGTAGGCCAGAAGAAGACAGTAAAAGATATTGCTTGATTAAAAATAAAATTAAGGGAAACCTAGCTAAAATGTCAATGTACTTGGACTATATATGGGCATTTAGCCAAGGACTTGAAGGATGTTATCAAAGGAGAAAAATATAGCTCCAAATCACAATTAATTTTTGTTCCCAAATTATGTGGGCAGAAAAATACCAATCAAGTTAAAAAACAAGCAATTTTCTCATGGCACCCTACATTCAGTGTAGTATGTTTCCACCTGAGGCCATAAAAGAAACACCAGTGTCCAATATGAGGAACAAAGAAAGGGAAAACTTTGTCTCTGATCTGTTCATCTTGCTGACAACATGAAAAGTAATTACAGTAACACTGTGTAACCTGTGCAGAGGGCTGTGTGCAAGCATTTCAAATAAATGTAAGAAAGAGGGTGCAGAAATTGAATTTACATAGCATATACATTGTTACATAATGTAACATCATTCCATCAGGGATTATAACTGTGAAACTTTAGAAAGATGGCTCTGTAACTGTATTTACACATGCAGTAGTACATGTCCTCTTTCCAGGCATAGATACCACTGCTACCTCATCCCCTGATTATGGAAAAGAACATCACCAAAAGCACATCAGCTTTTATTAATATACTTTATTCCTAATTCACAAAGTGCCACCATTTAGAAAAAGTCACAGCTGTCTAACATTTCTAAGAACTAACTTTCCTAATGGTAAAAGTGATCTGAGGTTTGAGGATATGTATTTTAATTTCCCTCATGTCACATTACTTGATTCATTCACAAACAACTGTCATGGGCAGGTGCATTTGCGAGCCTTTGGGGGCTGATATGAAGCAAGACTGCTTCACTGGACTCAAAGTAGCTTTGAACACACTTGTTCTAAAATTGGATCTCCATATCACTTACTGAATTTGTAAACAAGTAGGATGAATAAGTCAAGGCAGAACATTGCCAAAAGTGTTTTTGCTACTTTATTCAATTAGCACTTTTAGTTCATCCAGAACTCTTCACAACTCTGTGTTTTGCTTTTTGGAAATATTTCACTTCCTCTCGTGTTGTTGGAAAACCTTTTTTTTTCTTTTCCCCTTCTGTGTTGGGTACCATTCTGGACTCCCACCCAGGATATATAAACAAAACATTGGTTGAGAGCATGACAGACTCCACATAACATCAACATTGTCACAGTTTAACCCCAGCTTGCAGCTTAGCACACAGCTGTTTGCTCACTTTCCCCTGATTGGATGGGAGACAGGATCAGAAGGGTAAAAAGGAAAGGACTCATGGCTTGAGATAAAGATAGTTTAACAGGTAAAGCAGAAGCTGTGCATGAAAGTAAAGCAACACAAGGGATTCATTCACCACTTCCCGTGGGCAGGCAGGTGTTCAGCCATCCCCAGGAAAGCAGAGCTCCATCACAGGTAATGGTGACTGGAGCAGACAAACACCATCCCTCCAAACATTCTCCTCTCCCTTCTCCTTCCCTTGGCTCTATGTGCTGAGCACAGCACCACATGGTCTGGGACATCCCTGTGGGCAGCTGGGGTCAGCTGTCCTGGCTGTGTCCCCTCAGGTCTCCTTGGGCACCCCCAGCCTCCTCACTGGTGGGGTGGGGTGAGAGGTGGAAAGGCCTTGACTCTGGGTGAGCTCTGCTCAGCAACAGCTGAAACACCCCTGTGTTATCAGCACTGTTTTGGTCACAAATCCTAAACACAGCTCCATACCAGCTACTGTGAAGAAAATTACCTCATAGAAGTGATTTTATATGGCTACACGGAGATTGGCATATTTCTAGAATTACTGTCCAGAGGCTTTCCTAGCTGTGATAGGATATCAGTATTTTGTTTCAAATCTCAAATACTGTCAGCAAGAACATAGTAAAAAAGGGGCTAAATCCTCAGCCTGTGTAAACTGGAATAATACCACAGAAATCCATTACAATTTTACTGGCTTTGATAAGCAGATAGTGCAAACATTACTAACACACTTTATTCTGGACAAAAATTGTGAAATAAACAACAGAATTAATTTTGGACCATGATAATATTCTAGAAAACAAAAGAAACAAAAATCAGGTGATATTAAGTAATGTAAATAATTCTATTCCATGTACAAGAGATTTTTTTAATGAAAGCAAAATATGCAAATAATAAACAATACAAAGGAAAAAATTCAAACACAAAATCACCTTAATACAAGAAAATACATGCCAAAAATCCTGATTTGCAGCTTCTACACTATATTTGTGAAGTAAGGTCCAAGTTAATAAAAAGAATATCACAGTTCTGTGGAAAACTTTCAGGTCTTACACTTCCTCAGTGTATCTGAATAAAATATCTACTGTTGGGAGAATTCTCTTTCTAGCAATGGTACTTACCCTAGAAGGACCTCTGCAGGTCCCAGGGCTGATATCTCCACTGAAGGCTCCCTATTTCTGTTGAGTGTTTAGTTCTGAGAGAGACATAATTCCTTAAGGAATTCATCCTTGCCTCAGAGATTGTATCCCTAAGGAAACGAAGACAATTTGAAATAATTTTTTGTTCCAAGAAAAACTCCACCATAAAATCAAAATGATCCTTTTATGCTCAAATTAGAAGTTAAAGAAACAGAGATTTAAAATAAATAAATAATTATGCACCTTATAGCTGCACTTACTCTCACTTGAATTGAAGGTAATCAAGTTATTTCTTGACCAAAGCCATTCTTTAACTATTTCTCCATAAAGAGGGTCATTACTTACCTGCCCTTCTCTCAAATTCTGCCATGGCAAAATACTCTCTTAGCAGCTTTCTGCTACTTGCTCACCTGAGAAATGATTCTGTGCATTCCATTCAATATGCACTGCTGTCTTCGGCACAGCCCGGGCTGCTGGGCAGGCTCAGCTAGAACCAACATCTACCTGGGAACAGGGAATCACTCAATGGATAGAATTGAAACCAACTCAGTACTTGACTGAATGGCAAAGAAACCATTTACCTACAATGAGCAAAGTTCTCTTTTCTTACTAAGAAGAGAGTATCTGTTTTCTGGAATGACTGAAATGATATTTTATACACTGAAATTCATATCATATGCAAGCACAACACTGTATGTCCTTTCATACAAAGATAGCAGCAATGAAAATTGGGTAGAACTAACCTTCAGTAGAAACTAGGTGTTACAACAGTTTGGAGTAAGAGTATTCCAAGTCCCAGCTGCTTCCCTCCTAGTTTCATGTATAGCATTAGAATATTTCACTATGTTTAGTGCCTTCCACCTTGCTATTTTGAATTCCAAGGCGTGCTGCCTTCTGATGTCCCAAGGAGAGGGAAGAGGAAAAAAAAAAAGAAATTAACAAGCAAACAAAACCCCTACAAAAACAAGCAAAGTATAGTGAGATAGCTGGAAGAGGAGAAGTCAAAGGCTCAGGAGCCTACTGTTCCTGACTACATTACATAGATATTAATGTAGGTGGCATAAATGACCTCTTGAGCAGAACCTACCTCCTGTGCCAGCTCTACAAACAAAAATTTATCATGCAAAAGGTGGTTACCACCCTTCACTGATGTCCTCACCCACAAGAGTTAGTTTAGCATCAAAGTCAGAGAATAAACTGTAGGTTGTGAAACTGTCTCACATAGGTTTTAGGTAAGAAGGGAAGTGACTGTAGGGATAAAAAAGGCAAGATTTGAGATAATCCCATTTGTGAGTTTGGCTCAGATATCCTCCTGCCTCTATTCTCCTAAAACATGGATATCATCTCCTTCATCACTCTATAGAGAACTCTCTTAAAGAAAATGACTACTTCTATTCAGAGACTCTGTGTTAAATGCTTCTTTTTTTGTTTATTTTGATAATTGTTTTAGAAGGCCAATGTCAGATTAATCTGAATCACTCCTGGGATAAATGTACATTGCATGTTAATCCTATGCCACTTTGACTATGTGGTGAAACTTTCTTCAAGTGTGAAACTTGCATCCACTGCACCATAGCTCCATAAAATATTCTCTGGAGGAGAAGCCCAGCTGGTCTTACTGAGTTCCCAAAAAGACATTATCCCCTGCAATGAAACAATGATGTAACCAAGAGAGCTGTTTACCATTCAGTGTAAAAACATGAATAAACAGCCTCCAGTCCCTCCTTCATGTTGCCCAAAATGTGTGTTTTGTGACACTTGCAATTAAACTGTCTCCAGTGTACCTTTTAGAGTAGGAAAATACCATAGAAATGACACATCATGTCACAATATCATTATACCTAAAAGCTGCAGAGAAAGGACAGTCTTTTTCTAACACAGATACAGGAACAGTAATTATCAAGTCAAGTCTTTTATTAGCTATCCAGGGCTTCTTCACTGTAATTATTGTATCTTTTCCTTTTTGAAGACCACGATAATGTAGCCCTCTGGCAGTCAGCTCATTAAACTTGTGCCTATTATTTCTCAGAATACAGTGTTTCAATGCACTAATTTTGTTATTTATATGAAAGAAAATTATATATATGACAATGTGGAATAAGAAATAGAAGTTAAGAATTCCTGAGTCCCTCACTTTTTATTCCAAAAGCAATATTTTTTTACAGTACAAGCAATAAACAATTTCCAAAATGCATTGTGTTTTTCCCCAGCAGCATCTAAGAGTTGTGCTGTGGTTTTTGTCACAGATCTGCATATATGTGTATTGCTATCCAAATAACGCAAACCAAACTAAATCAAACAAACAAGCAAAATCCCAAGACAAAACGTCAACTAAACCCAAACGAAAACAAACAAAAACCCCTGAACCTAAAACTACAAAAGGATAATTGCAATTCTGTAGTTTCATATGTTCCATGTGAGCCTAACACAGCAAGGCAGTGAATTTTCAGGAATTGACAGCGCATCATGAAAAAGAACTGAGTCCCTAATAACTTTTAAAGATCTTCATCAGCTATGCAAGAAGCAGTCTGAAAGTGCAATCCAGGTCTCTGAAATAAGGCTCCTGATGGGAGGATAATTGCTGAATAAGTTTCAAAGTGATATTTTTCTGTAAACTATACTGTATTGCTTACAGCCCTTTCCCATTCTCCAGAAGAAGGAGGTCTTGACAGAAACACCAAGGAAGCAAACGAGATTTCTAAAACTAACCCCACCCCTACTTAATTGATTAATTTCTACAGGGGAGGGTTATCACAAGTGCTGATCTATATTCTCTCAGGCCTGAAACTTGTAAAATTTTGACCAGTGTAACTTAAAAACTTTATGACAGCTTTTGCATTGAGATAATTCCCACTACCTCAAATGAGGAGCACTTTGAGCAATATGTGGCATCCTTTAAGCTTTTACAGACTCCAGAAAGAAAGCAATAGATCACACTGTTCTGATCCCAGCCCCAGAAGTGGCTATTGTTGGTCCATAATGAAAAATGCCACTTTTCTCCTTTATTTGACCCAGTGCATCACTAGTTTCATTAACATCTCAATGAATCAGTCCAGATAACAGTGTAAGAATGCAAGGGTGAATGCTGAAGAGCAATATTTTTAGGACACTTTGTAGAGATAAAATGTCCCAAAGAACAACCGTTATGAGTCTGCTTGCTCCGAGGCAGAGAGCAAAGGAAAAGGAGCAATCCCATTGTGTGAATTTCTCATATTCAGTGTCACAAATATATAATGTCAAACTCTGGTTTTAGCCATATCAATAGCAAATCTTAATCACTAAATAGGGAATAGGGAGAAAGGTTTTTCCTTGCACAGAAAAACACTAAAAAACCATGCTTGTCATAGAATAATAGTAATGTTAATGTGAGTTCATCCAAATTTGAATAGATATCACATCTCAAAAAATTGAGGGAATTTTTACCACTAACTGAGCACACAGATATTTGAGAAGCAAGATTGATAACACAGTGAATATTAGCATCAAAAAATGACAACAGCTTTACTATGTGAATCATTTTTAGAGCTACAAAGCTAAAACTGAGAAAAATACTATGTGTGGTGTTGGTCTTTTGATTTTTTTCCTCCATGTTAAGGGTGGCATACAATCAACTTCTTCAGCTGTTTAAGATGAAAATTACATTTCACATGTTTCTCAGATAAATGCATGCAAATTTCGCAGCTCATCCTAGACCAATAATTAATAGATATTCTAAATATTTAATTTTATTATTTACAGAACTCAGAAATAAAGCATATTGTCTCATTTCCTCCATGTTGGAATTCTTAGGTAAAAAATGAATATTGAGAAAGTGTTGGGTTTCTCCTTTTTCCTATTCTTACATCAAAGCTGTGCTTTTAGCTTCAAAAACCTTTGGAATTTTGTTATAGAAGGAAAACCACATGCCTCCTAATGTGTTTTGTTGTTTTAATGTTTTAATTCAATGTTTAATTCAACTCAATGTTTTAATTCAACTTCAATAGAAAGTGAATAATATGTATTCATTTAAAAAAACACAAATAAAAATAGTTTATTCAAAATTTTATATTTATGTACATTTGAATCTGTAGGAAAAAAGAATATGAAAGAAAAAAGTGACTTTTTAAAGACGTGTGATCCATCAAAGGTTAACATTTACTGGGTGATAATATTCAAGTTGGCCACTGAGGAAATGGGCTTCTAGATAAGGACAATGCAATTCTTTGTGACTGCACAAAAGCCCTGTTCTGAAGGAAATTAATATTTTTTTTCTTGAATTTAAATATTCATTAAATAAATATTTCAATACACTGTAAAATTATTTCAAGTTATTTGAATTTAGCACTAAGGTGTTGATAAATGGCCTTTTTAAATTTCCATTATAAACCCCCATTTTTTGTTTCCTTCATTCTTTTGAACAAATTATTAAATTTATTATGATTTAAAACATGTTAAAACCTTAGCATAATATCAAACGTACCTTTAGTCCAATAACAATATTACAAGAAATCCTCTAATTTATAACCTTGTCATAAATTATAACTCCAATTATAACTTTGAAAACACCTAATAGCTAATATTTTGCTTTCATCTCATTTATATAGTAGAGCTTGAATTGAATGTGTAAATGGTCTACAATGAAATTAACATTACTCCAAGATATTAAATGCCTTGGTGAAGAAAAGCTGAAATGGTAAAAAGTACTTGCTTGTGGGACCCATTCTGGCAGCGGGCAGGACTGCATGGACAGCATTGAGATTTGTATGACAGCCTTGTCTCTCAGTTACCTTTTAAGGCTTAGAAAGACTCTTATTAAGTGATTAAACCAAGCCCATGGATGTCTTAATATTATTCCTATAATGGATGCAAATATTCTGTAGCCTGCATTAATGCAGAGGAGAAAGAGGTAGGAGAAGAAAGGATATCCCATCAGAGAAATTGCCAGAGAATTGTGAAACATGTACAGAACAAGTAAGGGAGATAGGCTGATCAAGTTTACATACAAATTGCAGGAGCTATTGCACAAACAATGCGTAGCTTCCCCACTGTGCTCCAAAATCTCAGTCCAGGCTCACTTTCTTCTGATAGAATGGAAATGGAATTTTGAAGCCTGCATGACAGTAAAAGTATTTCTATTTTCTAAAAATCTTTTCCTTTGATCCTTTGTTATACAAGTTTAGAAGATTCTTCATTTTTTTTTATACTCCTTTAAAAACTTCTCCCTCCTTCTTTTGAAATGTCTCATTTTGAAAGTTCCATGATTTTCAGAATACTTTTAGTATACTATGTATATGTTTGTGTGTTAATATTGAGATCTTAGTAGGGAAGATGGACCCTCTTGCCCTGGCTCTAGTTTTCCTTACCACTTTCAAGATTATGAAGCTCAAAAGATGTGCTGCTAAAACAGCATCTGATATTTTTCCTACCTGGCCAACATCAGGTCAAATCCTGCTACTCAAAATCAACCTGGCTGGAACTTTTAACCATCAGAGGTTCATTCAGTGGGCTTCTAATGGAGATGATTTTTATGCTGGTCCTGGGATCCCAGCCCGTGTATGGAAAATACAGAACTCATACAAAATTCAGGAATGTGTTCCCAAACGTTCCAGTACACAAGGAATTAAATAATGCATTTATTTTTTGTAAATACCTTCATGCTCATATACACATATCAATAATAAAAGCAAGAAAAATGATAATTGTGGATTACTGTGGTTTTCAATATTATTAGTAGCTTGAGCAACATGAGAAACTAAGCATATTGGTAGTTTCAATTTTAGTGATGTCTTTACAGTTAGAGAAAAAGTCTGATCAATATCTGAAGATCAATATCAAAACACACCAAGAGTAAAAGTAATCTTGCTGAAAGCTGTGTGCTGGACCTGTATAACCTTTTGTTCTGCATCTGTTTCTGATATTGATAACTCTTTATGTATGAAGTCTGAGTATATATTTTTTGATGACTTCAAAACAACAACAACAAAAAATCTAAGACAATCCAATATTTCCAGAGAAACTATGTGTGTGGGAATTACAGATAGTAAAGTACACAATAAGTTGTGTGTATGTAAAATTAAGGATTTTAACTTCTGTCTTTGCTATAATATTACTCATGTTTAAATATCTTGATATTTTTAAGTCATTTAGCCCTTTGCCATTCCCTTTTCACTACAGATTTGATAAAACTATTGTCATAGTTCACATTATTTTTCATGGTTTCCCTCTAATTTGTTTTTTTAGTATATGTCAATAAAACTAGAAAACTAAGTCATAAGTCTGAATTTTAGGGCACCAAATTTCATACTAGCAAATGGCTAATTTCAGCTGCCAAGCAACTTTTCAGGAGCATTATAGCAAGGAAGAAATTAAAGAAATTGGTCTGAAATAAAAATCAGCCACAATATAAATAAGGTTCAAGTAATAGTGTATTTGGCAGGAGATTTATTGATTAAAGATAAGAGCTACATCTACACAAAACATTCAAGGTCTGCAGCTCTACTGGCCATCTTGCTATTGTGTGGATTAAGTATTTTCCCCCCAAAACTGAGGCATCATCCAGAACTTAACCTGAGCTAGTGACTATTCCTCAAAAGACTAGCCTCTTCTGGGGAATAAGGGAATTTTATAGGATAAACCTACACAAGACTATGCCAGTTGGCTTCAGGATAAAAAAACCATCATAGCACCATTTAGCTTATAGGCATAAAAGAAGTCACAGAGTTACAGCGGTCTTTGGACATCATTTGCTTCTCTTCTGGTGTCACAAACCTTCCCTAGACTTGGGAGGAGAAAGTTGATTGACTAAAAATCAATCAAATGTATCTGAAACCTCTGCATATATCTTGATATTTTTCATCTACTGCTTCCTATCTGTCTCTTGTTGATGCAATCTTCTTTATATTTATTTGTCCAAAGAAACCACTCATTACTTTTTCATAATCTGCTAATTTAAATTTCTTATCTATTTTCCTTTTTTTTTCTTTTTCCTTTTCCTGTATTAATTTCACAATATACTTTATAATTTTATTGGAGGATACTAGCGGATCATTGAAGCATATACAAACACTTAAAAGACAGGCTAACATATTGGAAAATTGAAATTATCACAGTGCAAAACCCACAATGTCCTCCACATACCTGGCATTCCTTAGATAATTTTTTAAATTTTAGGGACTGAAATGTCAGTTGACTTTTGTTCACCAAGTTCTCAAGAATATTCTCCATTCCTTACATTTACATGCTTTTCTTATTTTTAGAAGGAAAAGTATCCAGCTTCAACAAGAACCCATCATTCAGAATTCCTGTCAGGATATCACTAATAGCTTTATACTACTTAAATTTCAATTAAAATATGCAGCACTTACATTAATTCCAGTAGTTCCTTTCCTATATGTAGAAATCTATGGGGTTTTGAGTAAAAATGCTAGATATGCCAATTGGATATATCTAGTTCAAGAAATAACTGAAGATTCAGAACAGAATGGCTTTGATATTTAATACACAGAAAAGATAGAATTACAGGTTTGCCAAGGAAAACAATTAACACACTGCTGGATATCTTTGAAGTAATATTTCAGAAGAAATATAACTGCTAATACTGTCTGTGACTTTCCCCCCACACGTTTTAGCTTTTTTGAGCATTTTGATTTTACAAAGTCTGGGGCCTGGAATAGGGATCCAGATGTCTTTCCCAGATACAGTGATTGTTATTCCATTATCTTCAGCAGAGATAGTCCTAATTTACATTAGAACTGGAAGTGACTGGCTAGAAGAAGAACAAAGTAAAATGAAATAACAGAACATGAACAAAATTTGGTGGAAAAAAGTCAATGCTGTAAATATTTTAATTTCAGATTTATGTTTGAATGTAAACTTGTGATATTCCTTTTAAGGTGTTGAATAATTTTTAATTATTGCTCTCCAGATTTGTTTTTTTCACTAATTTTAAAGTTATTTAGTAAGAAGTTGCCAAGCAACTGTCTCTGACCTTAGAATCATAAATCAGCTCTTATTAGTCATAGCATTCAGTCTATGCACAGTAAATCTATAGCAAGAATTTGGCTTTTGTCCTGTAACCTATAAAAGTTTAGCAAAACCTATATAATTTTTTTTCAATATATAATACAATAGGCAAAGATTAGACTGTACCAGACTATTGGGAGCCTTGTAGAAGACCTTGGATTCAAGGAGTAAGGGAATTTAAATAGGCCAGGTATAATCTATTGAATCATGTCCATTCAAGCTTGAAAATCCCCTGTGACTTATACAACCTGCATTGATAATATGTTTGGAAATGTAAACTCTGTGCTGATGAAGGGTGTGGGATGTAGTGATTCTGACAGGTTGACAACTGCACATTTCACAGTGTTGTGCTGTGTCCAGCCTGGCCCTCAGGCTCCCTATGCTGCACAAATCCTTGGCCTCAGAACAAGATCAGGAAGCTCAGTTGAGCAGTGGGGCCCAAAACCATCACCCACTTGGAAGCTGCATTATGCTGCCTCTGTGGCCTTTTCTGTGCGACAGTGCAGCAGGAAGTTCTTATGTATAATTTTTTCAGTAAAAATTATTGATAAACTTGCTTTATTGTAAGAAAATCATGTAATAGATAAATAACCAGGAAGGAGGAACTTTGCTCCACATGCAGGTCTACCATGGGAAGGTCTGTCCAGGGCCTATCTGATGATGCATGAAAGCAGAGTTCCTTTCATCTGAAGGGATGTAAAATTTACTTGTTATCTGTCTTACTCTTTGTTCTAGCTTTTTACGACAACTATTTAATTTGGCCATTTGTTGGGTTTTTCTTATTCAGATCCAGAAAGAAGTCTGTACCTCCCATTCTTGTTCAAAACAACCTCCAAATAAATTAAATCATGTATGAAAAAAAAAGTTTGACCTATAGGAAGTGATCTAAACACAATATTGTATAAATGTTACTGTTACTGCTTTCTTGATAATAAGGAAAGAGAGAAATAAAGTATTAATCAACTTTATGGCATATGTTTTGGTTTTTTTTTTTATTTTCACTCAGGTACTCCTATACAGGGATAAATATGTCTGTGAAATTTTCCCATTCAAATATTTTCATTATGTGAGTTTTTCCTCACCTGCACTAATTTTTCTAGCGCTTCTCCTAAAATTATTTTTTCTATATATCTTTGTCTTAATTTTGCAGACAGTAATAAAAATATATGTATTAAATAAAGCAATAGCTCATTACAACAGAGCAGTACACTTCAGGAACAACTTGAAGTGTCAGGTGGTGAAAAAAAATACAATGCTAAATATGTTTTCCTGAACTGGCAAAAAAATTTATGAAAAAGCAGCTTCCTCTTCAAAATCATAAAAATATCTCCTAATTCCTTTATGTAATTACACTGTAGAAACTGTAAGAGCAAAACAGTTACATTACAAGATCAAATAGCTCTAAGAGTCATGGGAAAACAGTTTACATCCTGAGAAAGGGCAGTTTTGTCTCAAACTTAGTAAATATTTTCTCAGTTTGACAGTCAGCCAAGCTGGAGACAACTTACCTCTGTAGGACTCAAACATATAGGAAGACTCACAGTTTGAAAGCCCTGTCTCCAGTGAGATAAATTACTAACATTCAAAAAACACCTTCAAGCCTTGATAATCAAATAAGAACTCGGCTGGCAAGGTTCAGGCCTGAGCACTTCAATAGTGGAAACAAACTGGGATAGTGATAGTCTTGCCAATGACATAGAATATCAGATAAGAAAATGGAAATCAAGTAAATCCTGACATCATGCTCCCTTAAAGATATTTGTGACATTATTGGATATTTGTCTAGAAGAAGAAAGCTCTGAATATAATGACAGAATATATTTAACAAAATAATATATATTTAAAAAAAAAAAGCTGTCCCAGCGTATACCTAATGATACAGGGAACATAGCACGGTAAAAGTATGTTGTCATTTTTTTTCCGGTGAAATGCTGACAGACTTGTCTATAGCATTTCCAGAATAAAAAAAATTAGTCTGATTTACATGGTTGCATTAGTAAGGCTTAGACCTGGAACTCAGTTCTTCCTGACCTTCAGGGTTTTTCATTTACCATAGTATTTACTGCATGATATAGAAATATGGGAGTCCTTGAATAAATGGGAGACAAAGGAGCCCCTGTGGGCATTTCAGAGCTCTGAAATGTTGGCAATGTGGAATGAATTTGTTTGACTTGTCAAGGCTTGCCTTTGTGTTATTGAATCTTCTATCTTGTTACCAAGCTTTAAATAACTAAGAAATACAGCATGTCAATGTATGAATCCAATAAAATAATTTTTCTCTGTTATTTTATTCAAACATACTGAGTTATGGCTTTTTAAACAAGAATGTTCTTTATACAATGGGTAGAGACAGAAAAACAAGTTTTCCCTGTGTAAAACATTATGCATTTATTGACAAAATTTTATCACTACAGGCTCAATATTTTACCTGTCAAAAGCACTCACAGAGAAAGAAAGAAAACTGGTTACAGGCTAGAAGTTGGTAAGTACTCTCTTTGCTGTGTCTCAAGACAAACATTCTATCATTGTAAAATTCAATGGATTCAATTTATGGATCGCCACACTTTTTCAATAAATTGCAGTTCTTGAATGTAGCTATAAAATTTCAAAATAGATGAAGGACATGTTGTTCCAAATGAAGTGAATGTAAGCACACAGTTGAACTTGCCTGAGGAAAGAGTTCTCAAATATTACCCTAGTCTTGATTTTCATAAGTTCAAAATCATGAATATACTGTTGGTTTTGCATGACTTCGCAAAATAGAGGACCATTAATACCAGTGTGGCCAGTGGCCTTTGGGTGCTTGCTGCTCAGAGACACTGCACTGCCATTGCTGTGACTGCAGCTACTCAATCACTGCTGCACCAGCAGGAAAGGGATGAAGATAAGATATCTAAGGCTAGTCTATATACTAGAAATAGGACCCAAAATTTTCAGCTGAATTGAATGTTATCTGTTTTGTTTCTATTCAACTGACGCTTCTTGCCAGGCTCTAAAGAAGCCCAAGTAAAGGAATCCTTGAACATGCACAGTTCAAATCCCAGCTCCAGTGCCACTGTGATCCACAGTGTGATCCACAGTGGGATCCACAGTGTGATCCACAGTGGGATCCACAGTGTGATCCACAGTGGGAGCACTCTAGCAAGGTGCACAGTGGGTGCACAGGGGCTTTTGCAAAACAACCTCTCTTATGTAAGGTCACTGTTACAGGTGATGCAGCAATTTGGCCCTAGCAAAAATAGACCCGATAAACCAGAAACCGGAGCAACTGGAAAAGACTTTTACATTTTCTCCCTGGACCATCAGCAAACCACTGAAGTACAGATGCAATAGAAGAGAAAGTGGGAAATCAGTCCTTGGTAGTGGTTACAAAAATAGTAACTATTTATACATTTAATGTTTTAGCTGTCATCTTCAGGTCCCAAATTGTTTTATGTATGCTGATAAATTAAGTTTCAATATACCCTTATGAGATATTTTATTCCCGTTTTGCTCTGATCATTAATGTGTGAATAAATGCACAGGGACATGAGGTGATGTGGCACTAAGGTCACTGAAGTTTTATGGGATATAGTATAAAAATTAGGCCTCATGGTTCCAGTTGTCCACACCACAGCCATTAGATACTTCAGTTTCCAAGGGCATCAGTTAATATAATAATATTAATAAGCTCAGGAAGATTGCACGGCCCTGAAGCTCTGAAGATACCACAAAATAACCTTTGAGCTATATTTAAGTAGGTTTTGAGGTTTTTTCCCCTCAAAAGACTTTCAGATTTCTTTTATTTACACAGGTCTTTGAGATAAACAGAAGTTATGCTGGTTGTGCAAATTAATATTCTGCCTGTGGTTACATGCAGAATATTAATTTTAATTAAAACAATGGCAATGCAAATAAATAACTATTGTAGCTAGTTGAGAGGTGACATTTCTTTGTTTACATAATAATTACTGCTTAGAACAATATATCTGTTTAGCACACTATTGTTTAATCAAAGCTGGAAATTAATTAATGACTTTTTTATGAATGGCTAAAGGTAAAAAGGAATTTATACATATTCATAATTTACATCAAATCTCAAAATCCTGAAAAGTAGAGAACTGAGACATTGTTTTGGAAATCTTCAGTTTGTACATCTCAGTTTTTCGGTAAGTATATATCATTATTTGTAAAACTATAAATGTATTATTTTTCAAAACACAGATATCCAAAAAATTCATGTTGCATCTATATTTTTCAGCTTTTTGAAGGTCACATTTTCTCCTGTTTAAAGTCAGCATTTTCTATAAACTAATTGCCAAGTTCAAAATTATAAAGCTTTTCTTACAGTAATTTTGGTGAGTAGTACATAAAAATTCAGTTTAAAGAGTTTTTTCAACTAATGGATAATATGGGTTACTCTTTGAGTTTCAGAACTACTTAAACCATGCCATTCCTTGTATGAATACGTTCATTGGTAAATTGTGGTATAGAGGTCTTCTGGCTACAGAGATAAGGAATGGGTAAATAGAGAATTTATTTTAAGATTAAGTCATATTCTTAATATTTGAATTTCACAGGTTCTAGAGATTAATATTTGTTTAAAGTTTTAGTTTATTGAAGAATTTCTTTAGAGAAGCAAACCATGGAACTTTCTTTACAGCCTATAACAAACTTTGTGTATTTAAGAATGTATTTATTATCACTGAAAACCAGAGCTCAGATGTCTTGTTCCAGCATAGCTGTTTTGTGAACTTGATGGCAGGCCTAAAAGATGACAATTCCAGACTTAGACACTGCCTGTCCTAGGACACCTGTCAAACTTGAAAATGAAAATGTAGCTTTACTGAAGCAGGAAGTGTGCTTTATTTTGAAGGTCATGTAAATTTAATGCTTACAAACATAAAAGGTATACAACAATAATTGAACATGTAGGAGATTAATGAAAGGATTATTTGCTTTCCTGCCTGATTCCATTTGTGAATACACATACTTGGTATCTTCGTACTCCCACCTAGGCTTGTATTTCATCACTTTCTATGCTACAGCCAAAGTCAGCAATTACAATAACCTGCTACTGCAAAAATTTCCATGTGTAAAGGAAATTTTCAAATTTCTAGGAGCAAAGCGGTACAGAAATGTGATCTATATGCATAAAATTTGTTTGGTATATGAAAATAAACCAAGATTCCTTTTTTAAAAAGGTATTGCACATTTATTCTAGTGGTATCTCCACTTGGAAATCTTGCTAATTGCAATTTAATGTTGAAAACCCTTATTTTTTTTATCCTCGTAGAAGGTTATTGATTAGTTATTATATGTCAGCCAAACTAGAGCTACCAAACCAAAGGCTTGGGTTTCTTGGATCCTGTCTTTCAGATTAATTGTTTCATGACTTTCTCATCACTTCATTAAGTCATCCTGCAGCTGACTTGGGGAAGACTACTACTCTACTACTTCTACTACTAATGCAACTACTTCAGGAAGACTTCAATAAAAATAGTTGGAAGAGTATTCCTATGCCTATTAGGATCATGAATGTCAAGTGATCACAAGTATGATTACATTAAATATAGATTAAAAATATCCTGTGATCATTTTACTTAGTGTTGTTGGGGTTTTCTTTTCCGTTTTTTTCTGAGTTCCTTAAAATGGCTTTTCAGTTGAATTGAACATAGAGCTCATCTCTCTTGTCTGTGAAATTTTTTGCCCTGGTGATGTTTCTTCTCTTGCTCTATGGTTACATCAGATATACAATCAAGATTGTAGGTTTTACTGAATTGAGAACATCAGCAGTTTGTCTAAACGTTAAAGTTGCATCTCTACAGAGATGGTTCTATCAATTACGAAGTCTAGTTCTGCAAAGACAGAAAATAATGGCTTGAAAGAAAATGAGTATAGATAAGGTTATGGTGGCCATCTACTTTCCTAAGGACTTTTGGAAGAGTTGATGGGTACATTTCCTTTTTTAATCTTCCCTATATTATGCACATTGTACACTTCTTTCTGTTTACCAAAGTGGTACCATGAGGGAACAGCAATGAAGAGTAAGAAATCAAGATATTAAAGAGAAACAGCTTAGGCAATGTTTTCACCTGCATATCTATTAGAGTAGATATATTGCTATTCAATTTCTCAGTACTCAGCAACAGTCCCTGTGAAGTCATAAATGTAATTTTCCCTGTAAGACCAATACAGATTCTTCAGATAATTGAGTAGCAATATGCAATGTAATCCAGGTTATAAAAAAAAATCTCAGGAATTGACAGCTTTCCTAACCTTTTAACTTTATTTTTATAAGCAACCAAATAGAAATTTTGAAAATTTGAGACTTACACTAGGAAAATGCAACTATCTTTCCAAAGGCCAAAAGTAGGATTTAAGAGGAAATGAAACATCCTTATATACCTCCAGAATCTGAGGAAGCTGTCGCTTCTCTTGGTAGAGCGGCTGACCTCTTGCAGATCATCTACTAGAAGAATTCAAAGCCTAAGCTCGCAATGCATAAGAAAAAGAGTAAAATGCTAATCTGTAATAGACTTCAGAAACAGTACTCTGTATTTAACTGCCCTTTGTATTGCAGTGCCTATAAAAATCCAAGAGAGTTAATGGCTGACTCATATCTCTAAGTCCGATTCTGAATCTTTTAAAGGTATCACCAGCACAGGACTGTCTGACCCACATTTCTAGGACCATTTCAGAACATGTATCTGAAATACCTGTACCTGTATCTATATGTTTGTGAGAGGCAGAACAGATGGGGGAGCCCTGGCTGTGGAAAAGTGTGTGTAATTGGATATAAGCTAAAGCCTAGAAAACAGGAGAGGCAAAATATACCAGCATCATAGATAATTTAAGGAGCAAGCCACTACTGTATGTATTGATTATTGATGTACACTCAATATAACAGCATTAATAAAATTGCAGATATAGTAGACATCACTAGCAAGACACAAATAATAGAAGGTAATCTTTTGGTTAACTTTTCAAAATATGACATATGTTAATTAATTAATCTAGGGAAATACATATTTCTCTTTACAGGTGAAATTTCTACAATATCACTCAATCTCCTGTCTGTTAAAGTATCAGTTGCTCATGCTAAGGCCCCTTCTACTGGTTCAGTTAATGCTTGTGAGCTTGTATTTAGGACAACATTAGGATAAAGCTTCAGGCAGTAGAGACACTTGCATTTCTTTTTATTGCCATGTAACTATTCTGTCTGGTGTAAGATATTTTTTTACCAGGTAAATATGAGCAACTGACAACACCATTTAATCCCTCTATGAACGCATGACTTGTAACTTTCTCTACACAGCAAAAACAAGAAAGGAAGAATGACAGTTGTCTGTGTGTCGGAGTTTGTACTCTGAAATGCAAACTGACTCACACTGTATAGAACTATTCAGTATTCTCCGCTGTGTAGAACCACTAAAGTCAAAAGAAAATGCATGCGCGTGTGTGTATGTGTCCTGCTTCTGGGCTGTGTAACTGTTTTAAAAATAAATCTTTTGCAATTTTGTGAAGATTCTCAGAAACCATGAAAATGTTTGTATTTATGAAGAACTGCTCCAAGGCTGCTAGGAATATTATTATGAGTCCAAACTTTATTCTCCATGCTCATTATCATTTGAAATAAAGATACTCGTTAAATTTTCATAAATTCCATCTTCTGCCTGTTGTTTTCCTGATTCTGGCTTTTTTATCCCATCAGCTTTGAAGGCTGCATTTGATTTCTTCTTCAGAAGATGGAGATTTTTCAAGCATTTTCACAGTGTATTCCCTGATCAGAGAGTAGCTCTAGCTGAAATGTATGGCTTTATTTATCCTATCAGGTTCTTATTTTATCTGCCTGAAAAACTGACAGAGCCACTTAACAGAGACTGAAGCTGCCACAATATCAAATGTGAAGAATGAACAAAAGTTGCATCTTTAGATTTGTTTGTCAATGAACAAAAATACAGAGGTGATCCAAACACAGCAATCACTATGGCATTAGATACCAATTAGGTAATAAGAACAATGAACTATTAAAAGTGCATATCAGCTTTATGTACAGACAAAGATATACTGATAGGAACAAGAATAATGTAGACACAATTCAAAATCTGCCACTCAGTAAAAATCTCAAATATGTGCATGGTACAATGGTGAGTTCCAGAAAACATCATTAATTTTAGTAAGTTTGAACTAATTTAGCACACCTTAATATATATAACATGCCTTTCTAATCATCTTAATATTTAACAGAGATTATTCACAAAGGTCTGGTTTGTACTTCATGGACACATGGGTGATAAGAACAAAGTACCTCATAAAACAGAACTGTTTACCTGTTTATGTGAAGAGGAACTGACCACAGGCTTTGTTTTGGACGTATGTAGTCATGCAAGTCAGTACATCTGACTGCATGGCAGTTTAACAGCAAATGAATAAAAAAACTAGATTTTTCTTGGACTCTTTGACCTTTCTCTTATTTTGGCAGTTAACTCAACCAGTACAAACAGATGTGTAAGTCTTTGGCAAAACAACACCTTTTTCCCTATTGACAGCCAGAAAAATACTCCTGTTTAATCATTGAGCTGCATTCATCATATAAACTGCCTTGGATCAGTTGGGCAGAGCAGTGTGCTTGTAACACCAAAGCTGTGAGCTCAATCCCTGTATGGGCCTTACAGTTCAGAGCTGGGCTTGACAATCCTTGGAGGCCCCTTCCAACTCAGAATATTCTGTGATTGGTTTTGGGTTTATTTTTGTGCTCTGATAATATATGTGATATATATCTCTGACAACAATGTTACATAACTGTGATATTTCCACCCCTTTTGATAATTTTATTTTACTCATATTAGAAAGGATGGCTAATGGAATTACATGGCACTACTGTGGCCTACTCTGCCATAAAAACAGAGGTCACAAGGAGGTGGAGATTAAACCACTTCAAAGACATTTCCATGCTGCCCTACTAGTGATCCTCATCTATGCTTTTTATGTTAGAAAAAAAGACAGAAACTGCAACTTAACCAGAAAAATAATAGCTACTGAACATTAGTTTTCAGTCTCTGTAAACAGCACAGTACTATTATAAAAATACTGCTTGTATCTAATTGCCTTGCTGCCTGAAGTTGTCTCATCTCTCCACAGAGTTTCATACGGATCTTCAAAGGCCTGTTTTTCATGGATTAGGAAATATATTGGCTTGCATTTTGACTGACAATAAAGTTGAAGCTTTCACATTGGCTGGATCCGTTACAACAATAAAAGAAAATTTGAGAAGTCTCAAGTCTTTTCATGGAAACTCTCATTCACAGTCATTGAAAGAAACCTTTCCATTTGTATCTTGGTTAATCAGAATGATTGCAAATGAATACTCAGATGTAGTTATTAAGGGCATTCTTCTCTTTGGTCATCAGTTCTACTTTAACTCTTAACTTGTGAACAGGAGGGATCATAGAATCATAAGGTTACCTCTCACTGGAGACCAGTTTAATGGAACCTGAAGCCAGAACTCTCTGAGGAAAACCTAATTTTGCCTAGCTACATTTTTTTCATGGAGGAATCGAATTTTTATCCTCACTTTTCTTGGAATCCGTATGTTTGCTTCAACCATATTATCACACCTTTCTTTAATTTCTTTAAAATTACACTGCTAATTTTAATTTGAGATTTTGGTTTTCCTTTTGATTTTTTCATTTTTTTTTCAGAAAAGGGAGATGATAACTTAGTCCTGCCTTTTTTCTCCCTAGAGAAATTCAGAAAAATATCTAGGTTTTTCCTTCTTAATCTAAAAATTTTAGACAATCATTTGGTACCACAGAAACTGTCAAGAAAAACTTGCTGACTTTAATTTCTTTATTATTATAGAACCTGAGATATGGATAATTTTCCATACTACAGCACACATCTTCAGCTATCTTTATATACTTAACTGTATAAAATTGATGGGCTTGGTATCCTTTCCATTTATGACTGACATGTAATTTGTCCCTTCCTTTCTGTTGCAGATCTACATCTGCTTTCCATCAAAACTTGTTTTTTGAGAAAAAGGAAGGGAAATAGCACATAAAAAAAATCTTTAAATTGTCAGTCCATGTAGTCAGAGAAATATTCACTCTCCACAATTATCTTGTATGAGGCTTAATGCAGGGTCACAGTTCTCTATTCAAGTGTTTTCTTAAAATATTTGACCACTTTAATCTTTTCCAGGCACAAATAAATAAGTTTTTTCTCTGTTTTTTTTTTTTAACAATGCTGATCTAGAGAGGCAGAAACATGGGCCTTTTCTTTGTAACCATGAAGGAAAAAGGCAAACCAGAGGATTAAAAACCTGCTCATCATTTCTTCTAAGATAATTGACGTTATGCTGGCTGCTGTTACACACTTAAATCAATGATACTATAAAAAAGGTAGAGAAGAGGGATCAAAAGCACTAAAAAATAAGGGAGATTTTTCAGCTCCCATTTTTGTTTTGCAGCAAAACCCACCCACAATAAGTGAGGACACCTTCAACTAGACCTGGTTGTTGAGAGTCCCATCCAACATGACCTATTTCCAGGGACTGGTACCTACACCCTATCTGGACAACCTGGGCCAGTGTTTCACCACCCTGATGATTAAAATTTCTTCCTCATATCTAGTCTAAATTTACTCTCTTTTAATTTAAAATTGTTACCCCTTGTCTTATCAGCAGAGGTCCTGCTACAGAAAAAAGAAGCATGGAGTGCACCCCTACTCTGATCAGTGGCAATCTGTGGTTGTGCATATACATGCACCTCTGTGACTGTGAATTGACACCTGCAGGGTGCTCATGGTTTTTTGTGCTCTTTCCCATCTATTCCCTCACCACTTCCCAAGAAGAGTTTTTTCTAAGTTTCCTTACCAGCACCAAATCAAAAACTAACACCAGCAGCTGGAGAGAGGATATGGCTGGGTCCAATGCATCTGTTTACCTGTAAGCATTCCCTAAGCCTGTCTTGCTGAAGGAGTTGACTTGGTTTGTGATCAGATGAGAAATTATGAAGTCACTGGTGGGATTACTTATACATGTGGATTCTAATAGTACATAGTCATAGAGAGCAACTCTTCAAAGGATCCATCTGTGTTTATGGGCTAGGTGGTACTCATCTCTTGGTTACAAAACTAAATCACTGTCCAGAGATTCATCTCCCAAAAAATAATTTTATATTAGTCAAGGTACATAGTACTTTTCTCAAAAGAATTTTATATTAGGATTAGTTAAGCATGCTAGGCAGAAGATTATCACCCAGATAACAGGTAGCTATATTTCCACTCTTCTAGGAAATTCCTCAGATAAATCTTGGACTGGGAGTATCAGTATTAGTCCAAGTATCTCTTACTTCACTGGAAATGACCAGGAGAAAAGAGAAAATCACTGGAACCATTATAAAGATTCAATTTTCTGTATACACTGAAAGTGTGGTAATTATGATGTCTCCTTAATAGTTAGTCTTTTGAAATCAGTCTACTTAGAAACACTTTTTCCCCTATCTAAGCTTTTGCAATCTGATGTAAGGTAGAATGGCCTTCTCAGTAGTAAATACTGGTTGTCAAGGTCAGAGTCAGTCTCAAGGTTGTTACCACTGGCTAGTAGCTGTAAATAGCTGTCTGTTCCAGATGCTGCCGGAAGATGTCTCCTGATTCTCCTACACGTCTTATATGGATGTGAAAGTAGGTCTCATGGAGCAAGTGCAGTACACCACAGCAAACCATCCCATGCTGAAGAGCTGGTTTGCAAAATTTCAACAGGTACATAAAGTTGATTTTCTTCTTTTTCTTCTTCTATTTCTACTCTTTATCTCTTTATTTGAACCATTCTGAATTGACCTTCATATTACATATTCCTTTTTTATCAGTTTGGAACTAGGCTTTGGTATAAATGAATAGCTCAGGAATCCTAGTTCAGAAGATATTTGAAAGACATCCTTATGATGTAACTATTTTCACAAGAAGAAACATTTGATATGTTTCATGTTTGCATATAGCTCTCCTGATAAGTAATTCTATAATTTTAGAGCTGGAAAAGAGCTGCTGATAATTGCTGAGCTGAAAAATAACAGCTGTTATTTTCTTTAATACATACTATAAAAATCAGAAAAATCTTGCCAAGAAATATTCCAAGGTAACTTCAGTCACCTGCCTTTATCAGTTTCAGTTAATTCAGTTTAGCAAATTTGTTGCTTTTCTAGGCACCACATTTGAGTTTCATTGCCAACTTAGCTCTGATAAACATCCTTAACCCATTTTTCTGTCCTTCACACCTACTTGATTTGAATGACCTTGTTTTAGCTGAGGAAGAGGATGACAATGCAGAGAGAGGCTTTTAGAGCAGGCAAGCTAAAATTTATATGAATTCATATGAAGTGTTCTGTTTCTATAGATAAAGCAGCAGGGATCTTTCTAACACTGAAAAAGCCAAGTGTCAGAAGGCCAATATCTCCTTTGTCTGATGATCCTAATAGTCCTGTTCATTCCTCCATGTTTTTAAACTATAAAAATTGTGCTTGTGTATTTAGATTATGTGTATCTCAATAAAAAATCCCACTTTACCTGCCATCTTCCTTGATCCTCATTATGTACATGATTCTTACAGAAAAAATTGCTTTGCTGGTGTCACATTTGTTGTGAATGTGATGAATAGCTGAGTATGGCCACACTAAAAATTAATCTGTTGTCATATACTGAAAGAGTTAAATAAACCATATTTGACCAATAGGTCTTTAAGGACATAAGCAGATACTTTTTTTAATTTTGCATTTTGTTCTAGTGCCTTTTGTACTGTGATACTTTATAGATAAATAAATGAATGCTCTAGCCTTCATAAAGTGTCCAGTCAAGTTTTATTCATCTGCTTTCCACTGCAGCAATCTAGTTGTAGCCCATTCATTTTCATTTCTGGTGCTGCTGTGACACCAGGATGACTAAGGATTTGCTTTTCCTTTAGCTACTTTTCAGCATGTATAAATGTACTTAGAGACCAACTAAAATCCTCTGCCATGAAACACAGAAGGAATTTGTTTCTGTATTGTAATAATACTAAAGAAAAATGGTATAGAATGAATACCAAATGCATCTTGGATGATTATTGATTGACTTTTGTATGAGAAATGCATCAGGTGCTAAGAAATCAAACCAAACACACTGATCTCCAAAAAATATTTTTTCTGTGGAAATCTGAAAAAAATACTGTAGAATATTTGCTTTATAATATATCTTCAATGAAAAAAATTCAGCCAGTCTTTGCAATAGACCTGCATAAGCAAATTATTGACTAGTATTTTAAAGTGAACAAAAGGAAATCATCTTCACTCTGGTAGTGGATTAAGGTTATTTGCCCATCTCTCTCCCCTAAAAAAAAAAAGAAGAAAGGAGAACAAAAAACCCTCTGCAATATAGATCTCTGTATTTTCATTATCCCATTTTAAAGCCCTTTCCCATAACCATTCCAAAGCCATTTCCCATAGCATATACCAGCCACATCACACAGTCAAGCACATCTAAGTTTTTCTTTTACCAGAATCCTCTGCAAACTGTGGTGGATCCCACAGTACTTTAAACTGACTAGACCAGACAGGAGTAAGAGGGTCCAGGGTACAAAATTTGGGTTGACATTCTAATTAGGAAGGCTCAGAGATGACTTGTAATTGCCATCTGAGGCAATTTTTTTACGTCATAAAAAAACCACAAAAGACAGGTTCTTTAGAAGTAAATTAACTCAGTACAAACTACACACCAGGAATCTGCTTAAATCTGGCTTTCTTAAAAAATCTTGTATGCCTAGGAGTCACTAAAATCTACATAATATCAGTGTATATCAGTCTGCTTTTAAAAAGATATTTCAAATATGAAATTGTTAAACCACCAATATTTTGGTTCATAAAGACATAGTGTGGACTGAAAATGAATGCAAAACAATCTACCAACACTGATATTAAATGCAGTTATATAACAAGATCCTCAAGCATCCTCAATTATTTGGTTCAGATCTCATAGCTATTTCCTTTTCCCCTGACAGGCAAGAAAAAATCACAGGCTGGAGAAGAAACAAATACAAGCTGAATAACACTCATCAAAGAAAAGTTTGACAAATGTTGGTTTTTCATTAATTTGAGAAACATTTATGAGGCATGCAGATTGGCTGTTAGCATACTTAGAATTCATAAGTATTTTCTGAATGCTCTGAATGTGTTATACAGAGATGACAGATTGCTAACATTGGCTGTGCAGTTCAACTGATCTTATGCTGTTTCTGTTCTTTTACTGCCTGACAAATTTATTAGCAAGAGAATAGCGAGTGATAAAATAGCAAATAATATACTAACAAAATATATGGATCCAAAAAACCTCTAAAGCCTAATGGACAATAACAATACTCAGTTACCCAGAAGTCATAGGAACAATATCTAGTCTGTTGAATTAAAAAAAAAAAATAAAGGAAGAAAAGAGTAAAGAATTCAAACAGTATCCTCTTAGCACTGAATCACCTTGTCATTCAAGAAGAGCCTATGACCTGGCAAAATGCAGAGCTTAAGGTCCTATATGTAAAATCTAGATGTGTATTTGCATTGTGAGGGCAATTGCATGTATCCTAATGTATTTTTGCATTAGCCATGCTAGCTTCTTGAATGTTTTGGTTCTTCAGAAAAGCACACTTTGGGTAAATGTTTTTCTCAAGAACATTCCATATTGTACCAAACAAATTGATGCAAACATAAATTAGCTTGGAGGAGGTTTTTCTCAGAATTGAATAAAAAGACTGCACAGAGAGAGAGTAACAGCATTTCTGGAATAAAATGGGTGTTCAGACACTTCAGAACTAGGCAAGCTATTTATCCTCAATTCTCTTCTGCAGCATGTCACCAATGCCTGAATATAAAGGCGAACATGAAACGTGAAAAGCTGAAAGTGATGCAAACAAATTAGAAAATCTCTCAAAAGAAAAATAATAGAAGCAAGTCTAACACATAAGTTTTCACAGTTAAGAGAGATACAGAAAGTACAAAATATCAAAGGTTCTGCCCAAGAGAGTGATTTAATCAATGTCAGTCTAACCAAGTATCTATATTGCCAACTGGCGTAAGTACAAGGAAATATGCCTGTGTGGCAGTTTTCTTTTTCTTTGTTTCTTCTTATTCTGGAAACACCTGCTGTGCTGTTTGAATTTTATACATCTGAATGACAGTTAAAAATAGAAGTAGACACGTTGGAATTTTGTCCTTAAACTTTCTTTAGTGAAGACAAGGTTAAGTGCATATCAGACACTGCACCAATTTCCTAACTGGCAAACCTGCTCCTGCAGTCTAATTTGCACACAAACATACAGAATGATACAATTTTCCTTGAAGAATTCTACTGGCAAGACAGATACACTGAATATCTCGTAGGAAATTTTAGGACTTAATGAAATGCATGAGGCTACATGAGCATTGCATTACATTTATCAGCTATGTTACTCAAAGTTTCTTCCACAGAATTATCAACTTCTTTGCTTCAAGTATCAATTTTTATTAGAATATTTTGCCACCTGCTTGTACCAATCACTGCTCTTTCATGTCTAGATATAAATATTAAATTGTAAAACCCAGCCTTTGGTGATATCATAATTGTCATTCTGTCTGCTCCAAGAAAGAGGGCAGGCTTGCTGCACTTGTCTTCCAGTTCCAGAGGTCACTGTTTCTACAACCACTATTTTCCTCACTCTGTTATTGCTCCGTTCCTGGAGGAAATTGGTGAACTGCTAGTCTGCTGACTAAGACTCTATTGATTGCTCTATTTCAGCAAATCAGGCTTAAGTCACAAAAAAAAGAAGACTGACTAAATGGGAGACACGAGAATGCCTTTCTGTCTCTTGCCCTGTGGCCACATGGGTGTTCTTTGTTCTTGTGTTTTTATCATTTTCCTTTATCTTTACATTCTGTCAAACCAAACCAGTTCAGAATAAGTGCAGAGTAAAACCAGTGGTGACACCGGGGTGGAAAGGACTGCATGGTAGGATCCAGAGGAGGGGCACAAGCAAGGTTGGTTTAGGGTGACTCAGACTGCCATGGCCCAGCACTGACACAGCTGATTCTGACTGAAATGAATCACAAGAAAAGCTCCTTCAGCAGATCTGTAGTGACCACCCGAGCTGGGAGTAACAAACTGCTAAAGAAGCTGGAGCCTGGAAGGGGCAGCCATATATTGAGAGAAAAAACAGCAGCAGGAGTTAAACTGTTTTAGAAGACCACATCTGTTGACAGACTTCGGCTTCAGTATTTATTCCCCAGCTAATTCTCTGCTTTGAATGAAATATGCCAAAACTTCTGATATGCTCTAGACCACAGAACAAGTTGGGGAGTTCTGTCATTTTTAAATCTTCATGAATGCCACAAACTTTTATAGATCCATGCACACTCTGAATTTGATTCTGTCTGAATGTATGATTTGGTAACTTGATTACACCCAGAAGTGTGAAGTTCACTCTGTGTCACTAGAGTGCACTCTTTATGTGGCTGTGCAATATATCAAAAAGCCCTAAAACATAAGCCCTCTGCAAAAAATTCTCTTTTGGAAAACAAAATCTTTTTTGTTTGGTTAGGTTTTGCATTGTATCTTTAGGGCCAAGTGTGGTTTGTCTTCTAAACAAATGTACTTGATAAGGGTTGGGAATATGTTCACAAATGTCACAAACACAGCATGGAGAATTGATGGCAAAGGCAGTTGTCTGTGAAACAAAGTAGAATTGATGCTCTTGAAATGAGAAAATCCATCCAACCATAATCTCTGCTATCAGTTGGATAGATATTTTGTCAGACCTAACTCTGAAAGCTTAAAATAAAAAAAAAAAATTAAAAAATTTAAAAAGCCCAAGGGATTAAAAAAACCACCACAAACCCTCACAACTTTGCTTTATGACCACATTAGCTAGCTGTATCTGTTACCCAAAATTCCCATTATCAATAATGTGATAATAAGGCTGTGTCTTGAATATCAGGAACTACTGTAAAGAGCAGTAAAAATTCCTGAACTTTCTCAAGAAGGCAGTGGTCAGATTAATATGAAGCTTTAGTTTGTTTACAATGGAGTTTATCACTTGTATAAGCAGATGCTCCTGTGCTAACTCCCACTCAGCAAGCAGCTCTTTGGGCCTACATCTAGGATAATAAATACTCCTTTTGAAGAGGATTATCTCCTCCTTCCCCTCTTCTACTTTGCCCAAACAAAGCAGAAGGTGGAGAGAAGGAGGGGGAGATAATCCGTTCAGCATGCAATGCTTCACACCTGCCAGATAAGTAATAAATGCTACATTCCAGGGGGATTAACACAGTAGTTCTTGTTTGGACTGAAATAAAATATTTTCAGACACTGGACTGAGCCCTTGGGACTGAAGTCCAGATAGGGTTCTGTTATTTGATTATTTCTTATATATCTGCTGCATTTGTATGTTTTCTGAGTAAGACAATACAAAGGTAGAATGGAAAATCAAAAGCTGAGCTTCTGGGGAATTTTTTGTGTATGTGATGTAAGAAAGGCTAAATATGCTGATAAGAACCAGTAATAATGAAATAACATATTATTTAGAGCTATGCATTCTACAAGAGGAAAAGAAGCGGCAAAGGAATCTTCACAAAGCTTGCCTGCCATACAATAAATGGTCCCTGAACTCAAGATATCTTAAAAAAATTCATGCTGGTCATAGTGATAGTTGCTTCACATTACAACTCAGCAACCTGTAACTTACTTATATGGTTATGCTTACTTCTTTCTGATGTTCCCCCTGGATTTCACTCCATAGACTATAATATTTTCATATTTCACATAGTATAACAGCAGATATATATATATTGATAACATATCTAGTCATATAACAGATCTAGTTGAAGCTGTCACTGCTCAGTACAGAGGAGTTGGACTAGATGACCATTAAAAGGACTCTTCCAACTCAAACTAATTATACTGGGCCTAATATGAGCAAAAGCAGGGGAGAAGAGATCCTGGAATTACCAAACAACGGGAGGAACATGGTTTTTTATGCCCTACTGTCTTTTCAGATTTTCTGTTGCCTTGTTTCATGTTACTTGAAGATGGCATTAGAGTTTGATTATGTTACTCATGCCTTTCTCCATATCTGTTAGTGCTACTTAAACACAGACATCAGACAGAGGACAGGCAGGAAACCACACAGGATCTCAAGAGGCAGCAGATGTCTGAAGTTTATCTGTATGAATCATACTCTACACTGGTTATATATAATAAGATTCAGATTGAATATCTAGTTCAGCTCTGGCTTCTAATATGGGGAAATAAATAAGAAATCCCTTCTTCTCAAGACATCAGTGATATCACAGCCAAAACAGCAATCTATTGCTTTCTTCAACCCATGGTGAACAGAATTTCTCCTTCCTTAGTCAGAGGTGTAGTGAGGAATACTCCCAATAGGCTTGGTGGCAGTCTCTGATACAGGACAGCTGAGAGACTCCCCTCACTGGTGAGGTCTCAGGTAGCTTTTTTATGACTCACTTCAGCAGAAAGCTATCTCAGAAGCAGACAGATTTGAAGTAACTAGGTTTTACTCTTAGAACTGTAGAATCTTAAAACTATTTGAGTTGCAAGGTACCATTAGAAGTCTTTTAGTTTCAACCGCCTGCAATGAGCAGAGATGTCTTTAACTGCACCAGGTTGCTCAAAGCCATATTCAATTTGACCCTGATTGTTTCCAAGTTTGGGCCATTTGCAACCTCTTTTGGTAACTTCTGCTGGTGTTTTATTACAGTCATTGTAAAAAATTTTTAGCTTAAAACTCATGCCTCTTTTCTTCTCACTACAGTTCCTATTAAAAACTCTATCCCCGTCTTTCTTATAAGCCCTCTTTAAGTACTGAAATCCTGCAATAAGATCTCCCTGGATACTTCATGCTAGGTCTCTCAGAAAGACCCAACTCTCTCAACAGTCACTATTTGGAGATAGCTAAACAGTTTTTTCTGTCCAGACACAACAAAATGTCATGACCACTTAAGCATAAATTGAGTTTATTATTACTGATGGATGATAGAATAAAAGTCCAGTCAAGGTGTCATATAAAGAGCTGGAAGGCATTTTGCAATCCAATTCCTCCAAGTCAAAAGGTCTGACAGAAGTTCACCATAAGTACAAGGCTCAACTAATAGATTTTTTTTTTAAATGAAACTAAACATTTCCCAGTGGCAGTCATCAGACTCACATACTTAGAAATACAGGAGCATGTGGGTGGAATTTAAAATGTACTAAGTGCCTAGTGCACAAGCCACTGCTGCACACAGTGATAAATTCTAGTTAAAAATCCATAACAATACCAAAATAAACACCTCACCCTTCCAAAGAAACAACAATGGAAGAAAATAAATTTTAATATATAGATGATAAAATTAATATGAAGAAATTGCAAAGAGCAAGAAATTTGGCATAGTAATTGCTTTCATTTATTTGCAGAACTTTTAACTAGGTAATTTTCATTAGTGCCTCTCAGCTTGTTGTCATATATTTATGACATTTATTTATTTCTTCTGTTTCTCTGAAAGATTCTATGATAAAACTCCCCTATGACTAAAATACACAAATCCCAAAGCTTTGATAATCTTCTGCCAGTGAGATTATGTTAAAACATATTACATTTTACCATCTCTTTCAAAAAAAAAAAAAAAGTTATCTATTTTTGATGAGCTAGAAATAGCACAGAAATAAGTGGAAAAATTATACATACATGCTCACATTCATGCATTAATACATTCATACAGACAAATACACATTAGCACACTTTTATTAACTTGTTAATTTTCCTGACAGTGTTTACCATGAATTTGTCCAATCTGTGTTTAAACAGATCAAGTAAAATGTCTTGTGCTTTTTACTCAGGCACTCAAGAGTCCATGTAAGTGAAAATTTTCAAAAATCTTGTCCATAGCTTTAGATTAGTAATTCTATATATAGAAAGGGCAATGTATTTGGAAATGCTACACTTTGTGTGTATTTATGAAGTAGTTGCTATTGCATAAGGTATATTTACAGAGACAAGTGATTATCTTTTATGGTAGAAGGTGATGGAGATTTCTGTCTTTCATGTCAAACATTTTTTGGCATGTTTATTAAGTGATCCCCTGCCCCAGTGCAAAGATTCACTTATTTGGTGAAAGAGAGCTTGCAAAGTTTTCTTGCAAAGAGCACAATGAAACAAATCCTTAATAGGCCACTTACAATTAATTTTATCCCATGAATTTCTAGTTTTATCCTCACCATCTTCAGAAACACATCCTTTCCCTTGATTATCTTTTTTTTCTCTTTATTTAATCAAAGTTTAAAGTGACATGATGTTAAATTATATCTCCTTGCATCTCCTTCACATGCTGTTAATTCTCCATAAGAAAAAATTTTTAAAAAATTTTTAAAAACTCTTAGAAACTTGTATTGTTTCATCACAAAGTCGATTTTATTACTCTTATATATTGACTTCAATTATTATAGTGCACCTGTATAGAGAAATATTGGGTCACACACAAAAACTTGGTCTTCCAAACTAGAAGTCCAGCATAACCAGCAACATAACTAAGAGTATTTTTTGCAAAAACCACTGCTGTCTCAAAGCATTTTGGACCCAGTTTAAGGTCTGAGCATAAAATAGATAAAAATACTTAAATGGAATTTAACCTGTTTTTTGAGGCTGTTAATATAGACCAGAGAAATTCAGACCCAATTAGGAAAAATACATTGGCATTTGACTATAATATCTGTGGGGAGGAGGGAGGAAAGAATATTTACCTAAAAGAGGAGAATATATTGCATTAAAATTAAATCAGCCTAGCTGCTAGAAAAATTGTAAACTCTTACGGAATAAAAAACTCCCCAGGACTAGAGCAAGAGAAATAACAAGTAAAGGATCATGGAAATATAGCAAAGTTTGAGTTGGAAGAAACCTTAAAGATCATCTAGTTTCAACCTTCCATACTGTGGGCAGGGACACTTTCTGCTAGACCGAGTTGCTCCAAGCCCCATCCAACCTGGCCTTGAACACTTGTAGGGATGGGGCATCCACAAGTTCTCTTGGGCAGCCTGTGCCAGTGCCTCACCACTTCACAGTAAAGTAGTTCCTTCATCATGTCTAATATAAACCCACTCTCTTTCAATTTGAAGCCATTCCCCCTTGTCCTATCACTACATGCTCTTGTAAACAGTCTCTCTCCCATCTGTCCCTTCAGGTGCCGGCAGGCTACAATTAGATCACTCTGAAGCTTTCTTTTTTCCAGGCTGAACAATCCTAATTCTCTCAGCCTTTCCTTTTAGGCTCCAGGTAGGGTCTCACCAGAGTGGAGCAATGAGGAAGAATCCCCTCCCTTGCCCTACTGACAACTGCTCTTGATGCATCCCAGGATACAATTGGCCTTCTGGGCTGGAAGGGCACTTTGCCTGCTCAGTCGAGCTTCTCATGTACCCCAAGTCCTTCTCAGTAGGTCTGCTCTGGATCTGCCCTAGCCTGTGTCAGTACAGGGCTTACTCTAAATCAAGTGCAGGACCTTGCACTTGGTCATATTAAACAACATGAGATCCCCACGGGCCCACTTCTCGAGCTTGTCCAGGTCCCTCTGGATGGCATCCCATGCACCAGTTTTGGCAACCTGAGGGTGCACTTGATCCCTTCTTCTGTATCATTATTGAAGACAGTAAATAGCACTGGTCCCCTGAGGGACACCACTTGTCAGCAATGGGATTTAAGATTGATGTGTTGAGAATACAGGAGGAAGAAGTGAGCTCAAGTTGTAGGGAAAAAGATCCTACAGGATGAGAGAACAAGGTGTTGAGGTGGGATGGGCAGAGAAGCAGGGCAAGGCAGGGCTGCTGGAATTAGTGTGGTGGGGAGAGATGTAGGCACAGGAGGAATGCTGGCTAATACCTGGTGGGCAGGAAAGAAATATAGCACTGATCTCAAGAGTATGGCACTGTAGGGGAATGTGAGAAGTAAATAATTCACTAAACAGAACACATAGTGGAAGTAAAAGGTAAGTGATATGTTTTGGAAGGCCAACAGCAAAGAGCACAAATCATCAGGGATGGGAATGGGATGTACAATTAGTAGGGCAGTGAGGAGGGATAAAAACAGTATGCTTTGGTGGCAGTGTTCTGCACTTGCCTGTGTTCAGTCTTTTTCACCCAAAAGTTGTTGTCCTTCATACTCAAAAAGCAATTTTTCCCCAGTCTCTTTTACTTCTTGGACATCTTGAAGAAGAGAGTAAACCTGAGAGACAGATGTCCCATGACTTTATGTGACTAGGAAAGGTGATTGATCTGATCTACTATACTAGAAAATTAGAGCTAGCACCATTTAAATATATGTGATCTGTATAAGAACAATTTTCTACTTTATTTTCTAGTGAGCACATCCTTGTCATGTGATCTTGCTATTAAATACTGATATAAATATTCAGCACTGCTTCTTGGAATATTTATGTGATGATACAAAACCATTGTAATCACACTTTTCACCTCCTCAAATAATTACTATCTTAGCAGGAGGGGATGGCACTTAAAGTAACATTAAAACAAAAAAAAATCTAAATTTCCTCTTCACATGTAAGGCAAAGTAATCATTCAAAGCATAAAATTTGAAATAGACGGTAAAACATTTCAGGCAAAGAGAGTCTAATAAACTCATAGATTGGTTGTGTTTACATTAAAATTCAAATTACTTTCTCCGGTTCTTGAAATACAGTAATATTAAAAACCAGTTTAGGCTGAATGGAAACAATCTATGTCAACATTTGAATATTTCTTATATTGTAGCAATGTTGTCATGCACATTCATTTTCATTTCTATGACAGTGAATACAGAGGAAATGAATGTTAGGCCAAAGCTCCATCTTTCTGAACACTTCCAATGTCTTTGATGCATTTAAGAATATTTACTAGTTACAAAGCTCTCGAGACACAGGCACTAAAGATTAATTGTTTCACAAATTCATGCAAAACTAAGTTGTTTATTATTCTTTAAGTAAAACCAAGGATTTTGAAAATAATTCAAACTCAGCTTCATCCATTTTAAGGATTTTTTTTCAAATTTTGGCAGGGACGAAAATCACAGTTTTCAATTCTGTATGTAAACAATGAAATCTTGCTGCTATGCAACTAAACCTTCATTTCCATGTTTCTTTGTAGGTGAAATTAAACACCGTAACTAAAATAATAACTTTCATGGTGCAAAATAAACTTATGAAATTATATTTTACCTTACTCAGTGTAAGTCTATATTATTTGGGATATTTTGTGGGGGCCAATAATTTTGTTTATATGTCAGTGCACTCAGTGTCACTTTTGTTGACCCTGTGTGATTCCATTTGCGTGAAATAACAGTCCTGAGTACCATGTTACTACATGCATACTACATCTTTTTCAGCTCTGCATAGGATTGCCAACTCATCCTTGGAGTTCAACTAGATACACTATTCCTCCATATAACCAAGAGCTGTGTGAAATTGTATCACAAGATGTCAGAACAAAAGAAGCAGAATCCTTCAGTTAATTACAAGTATTTCATTCCTTTTCTATTCAGCTGGAATGAAATGAATGAATGCATAAATAAATAAATACTTCTGAGCATCATTCAGCTTTTTCTCTGCATAGCCAAAATCACCACCTGTGACTAGAATAGCTTGAAGCCCTAAGGTAATAAAGATTAAAAATTAGGCAGCAGCTTAAATACTTTCTGTGACATGACATTCAGTGAATGTCACTCACTATCAAATTAAATTAACTCCATTGTTGAATCCCTTGGACTTCTATAATGTTTTGGAGTAAAAAAAAAAAAAAAGGCCTGACAAAAGATTTTTCTCCAACTGAAAGTGAGCAGAAGACTGCAGCTGAAGTTCTTGCTGTGGCAAACTAACATTTTATGGCATCTTATTTTAATAGCTATAAACTATTTCATTCTGCATAAAAGCTAAAGTAATTTCTTGCTTAATGTGATTAATCTAATTCAAAAGGTGCTGGTGGAAACCTTCTATCCCTATGCTTCAGACAGCTGTGTTAGGTATTTCTTCACCTTTAAGTATCATCATAGGTGGTTATGTGTGGAGACCCTGGGGGTCATTCCCTGGTTTAGGGAGACACAAGAAGTTTCCCTCAAAAAGCTCTTATGACCCTATTGGCTCCTTCCCTTGTTCCTAAATCCCTGAGCCACTCCCTCCCTATTCCCTGATTGGCCCTTATCTTTGTACTGCCTTGAGACCAGGATTAACCCCGGGGCCCCTCAGCAGAGTGTGTGCCTGGGACCAGAACATCTTACCAGGCAGCTGAATAAAACATCTGGGGATACCATGCAAAGGCCCTTTTTGCTTCCTTACCCTGGACTTGACTAGTAGCAATTCTGCCTGCAACAGTTATGCTTCTTCCCTTAGCTGATCCCTATTTATCTGCATTTTTTGGTCTTGATATTCTAAGTCCATTATGGGACTAGCCCCCTACCAGATCAGTCACTCTCATTTCATGTTATTTTTCCATTATAGAGATATACCCATGTCATTGGAACAATGAAATTTTCAGTATTAGAAGGGTTCTCGCAGACAGAATTTAAATTACTGTGCTTGAACTGCTGGATTTGCTTTTATAAGAGATAACCACAGACTCTAGTGTCCAGGAGAAAAAAAAAGGTCAGAACTCATCTTCACAGTTATTTTCCTTTCTGAGTAATGTTTTGTGAAGCAATCAAATATCCCCCTATGTTTAAAGTACAAATAATGATTTAAAAACCTCTATTACTGTTGTACAGAATCTTGTCCCTTTGAGTGCCATACACTGCTTGTGGTGGAATGATAAGAGCTTCATCACTGACAGCCCACATCCATACTCTGATTAAAAGTCTGCCTTTTGTCTCCATTTTCAGGGCCTTTTCTTTACAATAAACTGCTATTCTAAGAAATAGCCCTTTACTGGAATTCCCCTTAGAATTGTAAGAGCTGTATTATGTCATCCATTAGCCAATTGTTGGAATTAAGTAAAATTCACAACAATAGTCATTAGTAGATGCTGTAGAGTCTCATCACTCTTCTGAAACTCGAATTCCTTTGAAAGCAACTGTTTAATGTGCTTTTTGTCAGGACTAGGGGAATGTGTTCAGATGGATTCCTGCAAATCACTGTTTTCAGTGGCATTTGAAACCAAAGCACACTCTTCTGATGATACACAGTGTTGATGTCCACTCTCCTTTCTCTTCATTCAGCTTCACAGCATTCACCCTGTCTCAACTGCAGGTGCAACAAGCTCAGTCTACGTGCCAAATGTAAAAGTTTAATGAGAGGTTCTGTGTTAGGTAATGGAGTGGCTCAATGGGTATAAATACAGTGTGGGGATGTCCTAGAAGGATCTTGCCAAGGATGTGGTGAGGACATTTAAGAATACTATGTCTTGCACAGTGTAAATATCAGTGGGGCAACCTGCAGATGGCAAGTTATTGCACTGAAAATTAAAGCCTAGGCTACCTGTTTTCCCCATGAATTGCTGAATCTATACTGGAACAGCTATTCCACAGGAACTGGCTCCAGATCAATACAGTAAACAGTTCAGCTGGATTACAGAAACAGGCCTTAATGTAAAGCCAAGAATATGTGGTTAGTCCAGTTATGGACATGGGGGTTTAATCAATGAATTATTATTAGCATAGTTTCACTAATAATAATACTCATAAGCTAAATAATCCAATTACTAAACTCATTCCCTACAAAAACTGAGACATGCAAATCTCACTATTTCATTGCTCCTTTAAGTACTGAAGTGGTCCACCCAAGGTATAGAAAGGTGAGGCCTGAGCAATAGAGTCTGAATATCTTTGTTGGGGGAGTACACTGTTGGAAAGGGTTTCTTGCTGGGAGCGGTCAGGGAGAAACAAGAACTGGAGCTGTGCCAAGATATCTAGGAGAAGGAAAGAACTGGTTCATGTCAGACAAAAAATGTGCTTAGTACTGATCTGTTGTGGTTTGTGTTTGGTTTGTTCCGTTCCCCCCTCTCCTAGCTTGGCAAGTTGGTCTGGCTCAAACCCCCAGTTATGTCAATCACGGTTTTCCCCTCCTCATTTTCCCTCATTATCCCTTATTTGTCCTTGTATCCCCTCCCCAGGCCTTCTGCCAATCACTGGCACCCCGCCCCAAGTTCCAGAATCTTCCAGCTAGGGTGTCGAGTGATTGGCTGGTAGGCCTGGGCTCCTCCCCTGACCTATCCCCATTGATCCACACCACCCATCAGTCTTCAATGTATGCAAATTTTCGTTCTGTGATTGGTTTCTTGTGTACCCACCCCTTCCCTGTAAAACCTGGTCCCCGGAGGGGCCCGGGGCTCCTCCTCCGCTCGCCACCTTTGGGTGGCCACCCTGCACTTCCCCTACCCTGGATTAAACCAAGTTAATTCACCCAGCAGAGGAGGGCCGTCTCTTTTCTTCACTCCTGCGGCGTGGTTGCTACAATATCGGTGACTGTTTCCTCTCACCCCACCCACGGTCGGCACATGCTTCTGGCTTCGTGCCAGGGGAGTGCCGGTGTAGCTGAAGGTGGCTGGACTCTCTAAATCCCTTCAGCCGGGCCCCCCTTAAAAACAGCCACAGCTTCAGTTGCTGGCGCCCAACGTGGGGCCCCTCTGCATCGATTGCCTGCTCCTGGTCGGCCGGATTTGGGACCAGTAGAGCCTGGACTTACAATCTTCGCAAGGACCCTACGGATTTTGGACTCCGTCCTTTGGACGCAGCAGCACCCCGAGGTGAGCAGGCCCTCTGAGGCAGCGCTCCCCGGGGACCGGACGGGACCTCGAGCACCCCGAGCCGTCCGGCCGCAGGACCCGCTTCGCCGCGCTTTCCTTTGATAGCCCACCGGACACGTGAGTGTTTCGCCGCTCTCCCTGTCGTCCTCCCCAGTCCCCAGGGTGTTCTGCCGCCCTCCCTTGATTTTACAGGCAGGGGCCGGTGGGTGGTCACCTTTTAGTTTTCGTTTTTCCTTTTGCGTGGCAGATTGGGCTCGAAGTTTTTAGTAGTGGACATTTGACTTCGTGGGAAGTCTCTACTAGCTATGGGTGCTAAGCTGTCCACTGCCCAAAAGAGACTTATTATCCAAGTTGAGGGAATCCTTGTTGGGGGGGGAATTGTTTATGAAAAACCTGTTGTTGAAAAATTAATAAAATGGGTCTCTTCTGAGTTCCTGGAGGTTTCGCCTGACCTGATCAAAAATCCGGCCTTTTGGCAGAGGGTTAAAACTCGACTCTCGGAGTTGTTCAGGCCAGGCGACGCTTCCCTCATACAATTGGCCAGGCTTGTTGCCCAAATTAGAAAAATATTAAAAGAAGAAGGGAGCTCAGAACAGGCCACAGTTCGAGTTAAACGTTGCCCCAGTTCGGTTTCGCACCCCAGTTCGGTTTCCTCACCCTCTGTCCCGAATACCCCTTCCCGTACGCCCAAACTTAAAACCGGGATTCTGAAGGGGGCACCCCCCCAGACCAGCCAGGCGCAGGGAGTTCCATCATCCCCTGGCCCTCTCCAGAATACCCGGTCCCCCCGCCCCGAGAGTTCTGGCCAAACTCTCGGGGGCTCCTCGACTTGTCCTGCCTCCCCTGCTCCTGTCCCCAAACCCCAGAGTTATGTACCCCAGTTCGTTGAATCCCCAGTTTGCCCCGGGTCGCCTCTGGTTTCACAAGATGGCCGCGGCGTGGCCCAAAATGGAGGCGACCGCATGGTCGAGATGGCGGGAAAACCCCCATCCTCATCCCAGAATCCTTTTCTTCCAAGTTCCAACCCCTTCCTGCCTCTCGGCCACTCCCCTTTCCCCGCCCCTTCCCTCCCGACCTCCCCCCAGCTCCACCCTCTATCTGACCCCTCCCATCTCGTTTCCCCGCCTCCCTTTCCCATGATAGCTCCTCCCATCGTTCCTCCCACAATCCCGCCCCTTTCCCCGCCCACCGCTTGCCACTGTGCCCCGCCTCCTGCTCCCGCCTCCGGGGATGGCCCCTCGTTATCGGGCCACCCAGTCTCCCGCCACGCCCCCTCCTCCCCTTCTTCTGGTTCCCACGCCCCTCCCTCCGGTTCCCACGGGTCGGGGCCCGGGGGGGGGGGGGCCAAGGGCCGGGAACCGGAGCCGGCCATGGTACCATCGGTGGCTCCGGTTGTTTACCAGCCAGAAGCGGGTGGGGGAGTGCGTCGCCAATGGGTCCCATTGAGTCATTCACAAATTAAGGAACTGGTCAAAGCCCAAAAGGAGTACGGCCGGGAGAGTGAATACTTCCGGGGAGTGTTGGAAGCAACACTCTCCGAAGCAGAGATCACCCCCTTCGATGTCCGGCGGCTTTTCACTTGCCTGCTGAATCCATCCGAGCGGGTAATGTGGGAAGCCGCCTGGAGGAGGGGGGTGACTGAAGCCCTCCCGAGCCTGTGGAGTCAACCCCAATCGGGAGTTGATTTCACAGGTCGCCCTTTGGCCATCGACCAGCTCCTGGGGACCGGGGACTGGGAAGATGGGCACTCCCAGGCGAGTACCCTTCCCCGGGAGGCTCTTAAAGCGTCGGCAGCTGCCGCAGAAAAAGCCTTTTTGTTGCTGCCGGGGGGCGCGCCCCCAACTGCCTTTTCTAGAATCTTTCAGGGTCCAGACGAGGCCTTCCTTGACTTCGTGGAGAAGTTGAGGAAGGCCATTGAACATCAGGTGTCAGACGAAGGAGCTAGAAGCACCATCTTGCGGGAGGTGGCGTCCTCAAATGCCAACCAGGCATGCAGGGATGCCATCCTCAGCCTGCCCCTCCACCCGACACCGCAGATGGCTGATATGTTGGAAGTGTGCGCGCGCAAGGTCCCGCTATTGACCACCAGGGACAGCGAAAAGAGGAGGACTCAACCTCCCCGGGTCGCCGCGGCAGAAGAGCCCTCCACCGAGCAGGGTGTTGCAGCAGCTGTTTCGTCGAAGTCCTCCGCACCCTGCCATTTGTGTGGGAGGACTGGACATTGGATGCCGGACTGCCCCCTACGGGCAGAATTTTACAAATTTAAAAGGGAGCAGGGACAGTTGGGGGCCAACCCCCCAAAAAACTAAAATCGGAGCGCAGTGCCCCCCTGCGCGCTGACAAAAATCAGGCGGGCCATTTATCATCATCGCGTAGGGGGAAGGGAGATCAGGGACCGCCGCCAACTAAATGTGACCAATACTTTCCGGACTTGACTTCTGTTTTACCAATTCAAACAAGACCTGTGCTAACGACCGCTTCTGCTTTTGCACCTTATAGGTTGCGGCTCTCGGAGGCTCTCCTCCTGAGGACCTCCGACTTTCAACTCGTTGCTGTCGACCCGGAGTGCCCAGGTAACTGGGGACGGATTCGCTGCAAGTATGTTGTGGTCGGTGATACTAAACACACACCACCAGCGGTGAACATTATCCCGGGCCTCTTACCATCGGACCCGGGGGTATTCGCCGTCGGCCTGCACTGTGTCCAGCCCCCCATCTTTTTGCCTAAAGGGCAGATTGTAGCTCAGGCAATCCCAGTGCCTGAAATAACCTGGGATTTACATCAAACACCAGGAAGCTCCACGCCAACCATCGCTTGGGCCCAGGTTTTGGGGCACGAAAGACCTCGCCTCGACTGTTATATTACAAAAGGGGGGGAAGGCAAACAACTAAAAGGCCTGTTGGACACTGGGGCGGATGTCACGGTCATTCCTTCTCGGGAGTGGCCGTCGCATTGGGAGTTGCAAACCGCGCCTGGACACGTCCGTGGTGTTGGGGGTTTACAATTGGCCAGACAATCTAAGAGCATCGTGCAAATCACGGGGCCGGATGGGCAATTGGCTTCTATACGCCCATTCGTTTTGGATTATACGGAGCCCCTGTGGGGGAGAGACCTCCTAGCCCAGTGGGGAGCCCGAATTGACCTTCCAGCGGCTCCCCAGGTTTTTCGGGCGGCGGTCACTGATGAGCGCCCTACCTGGAAGCTCAATTGGAAATCAGATAAGCCTGTCCAGGTAGTGCAGTGGCCGCTCAATAAACAGAAATTGGCGGCGCTCAGGGAGCTCGTTGAGGAGCAACTACTTAAGGGCAATATCGTGGAGACCACGTCACCGTGGAATTCTCCCGTGTTTGTCATCAAAAAGCCCAATAAGGACAAGTGGCGGCTCCTCCACGACCTCCGCCAAATCAACAACATTATAGAAGACATGGGGCCTCTCCAACCAGGGATGCCCTCCCCAACGATGCTCCCACGAAATTGGGAATTGGCTGTGATAGATATAAAGGATTGCTTTTTTCAAATTCCCCTCCACCCGGACGATGCCCCGCGTTTTGCGTTCACGGTTCCTTCCATCAACCGTGAGTCCCCAAGCAAGCGCTACCATTGGCGGGTTCTCCCGCAAGGCATGAAGTGCAGCCCAGTGATCTGCCAATGGTACGTCGCTTCCTTGCTGTCCCCAATACGTGCAGTGGTAAACGATGCCATCATTTACCATTACATGGATGACATCCTGGTGTGTGCCCCGACCGCTGACATACTTGGCCACGCCCTTGACCTGACAGTCGATGCGCTGGTTGCTGCAGGGTTCGAGCTCCAGCAGGAAAAAATTCAAAGGGTGCCGCCTTGGAAGTATCTGGGTCTGGAGATTACTAAGAGGACCATTGTTCCTCAGAAATTGGCTATCATAACAACTATTAAAACCTTGGCGGATGTCCACCAGCTGTGTGGATCTTTGAATTGGGTAAGACCTTGGCTGGGCATACCAACAGAAGACCTGGCCCCCCTTTTCAATTTATTGAAAGGGGGAGAGGAGCTAAGTTCTCCCAGGACCCTTACCCCAGAGGCAAGGGTTGCACTGGAGAAAATCCAGAGACTCATTTCGGCTAGGCAGGCCCACCGTTGTCATCCGGGCCTGCCATTTAAATTCATTATTTGCGGCAAACTACCACACCTCCACGGGGTGATTTTTCAGTGGGACAACACCGTTAAAGGCAGGGACCGAGGCTCGAGTGACCCCCTCTTAATCACAGAGTGGGTGTTCCTCAGCCACCATCGGTCCAAGAGAATGACACAGCCCGCTGAACTGGTGGCAGAGTTGATCCGGAAAGCTAGGCTGAGGATCAGAGAGCTGGCAGGCGTTGATCTTGCGTGCATACACATTCCTCTTAAATTAAATTCGGGCCACCTAAAACAAAAGGTAATTGACAGCCTCCTGCAAATGAATACATCTTTGCAGTTCGCTCTAGACAGCTACTCCGGCCAAATTAGTGTTGATCGGCCGGCCCATAAATTATTCAATCAGGAGTTCGTATTATCTATAAAATCGATCCAGAGCAGAACTCCTCTAAAGGCAATGACCATTTTTACTGACGCGTCTGGAAGATCCCACAAGTCAGTCATGACTTGGAGGAATCCCCAAACTCGGGAGTGGGAGTCCGATGTCACCGAGGTTGAAGGTTCACCTCAAATTGCCGAGTTGGACGCAGTCGTCAGAGCCTTTGAGAGGTTCCCTGGACCTTTCAATTTAGTTACGGATTCAGCCTATGTAGCGGGTGTAGTGTCCAGAGCTGAAAATGTTGTGCTGCAGGAGGTGTCAAACCCAAAATTGTACGACTTGCTCTCCAAATTGGTTCAATTGGTCTCCCACCGAGAGCAACCCTTTTATGTCATGCACGTGAGATCACACACCAATTTGCCGGGGTTCATAGCGGAGGGCAACCGGCGTGCCGATGCCCTTGCCGCCCCTGTTCAAGCGGCCCCGCTCCCTGATCTCTTCAGTCAAGCCAAGATCAGCCACCAGTTGTTCCATCAGAATGCGCCTGGCCTGGTTCGGCAGTTCCATCTGACGCGCGAACAGGCCAAGGCCATTGTGGCTACATGTCCTCACTGCCAGTCCCACCAGCTCCCTTCCGTCCCTCTCGGAGCTAACCCCCGTGGTTTGTCCAGCTGTGAGGTGTGGCAGATGGACGTAACCCATTATCCATCATTCGGCCGCTTTAAGTTTGTACATGTCTCGGTGGATACTTTCTCTAGTGCTGTCTTTGCCTCTGCCCACACAGGTGAGAGGGCTGCAGATTGCAGGAAGCATATGCTTCAGGCATTCGCGGTCCTGGGCATCCCTAAGGTAATCAAAACAGATAACGGCCCAGCTTACAAATCCAAGGAACTGCGGAGCTTCCTGCAGCAATGGGGAATAGAACACAAGACCGGCATCCCCTATTCCCCGACAGGCCAAGCCGTGGTGGAGAGGACCCACCAGAGCCTTAAAAGGGTTTTGGAGCAACAGCATTCGGCAGTGAAGGTGGAGTCCCCTCACATCCGTCTCGCACGGGCGTTGTATACTATCAACTTTCTAAATTGCTCCTTTGAAAATCTCAACCCGCCCATAGTGCGACACTTCGGGAAGCACGAGGAGCTGCGACCTAGGGCCAGGCCCCCGGTCCTCATTAAGGATCCGGAGACCTGGAAAACGGAAGGGCCATTTGATCTCGTGACCTGGGGTAGGGGATACGCTTGCGTGTCCACTCCCTCAGGTCCGAGATGGATTCCATCAAAGTGGGTCAAGCCCTTCCGCCCTAAGCGGGGTGCAAGACCAGAACCGGTCCCACAGGTAGCAGAGGCGTGTTGGCGGCGGAAACGGAGGAACTGGTGGGCGAGCCACCATTGACCACGGTCCTGACCCCCCCCCCTCAAGCCAGACCTTCTTAATTTATATTTCTGTTTCTTTTTAGTTGATCTCCCGCCTGCATGGACCCGATGACCATCATTACCCTCCTGACAGTCCTCCTTATCGAGGCTGGGGACTGTCAGGATGGGCTGGGTCCATAGTTCGGTCCGTCTTATATTTTGTTTTAGTTATATTCGCAATTGTCATCGCCTGCTCCCTAATGTGGGGATTGGTTAAGAGACTTCTGCTGAATGCCTCAGCGGCCAACATAAACCATCTGGAGCTTTCAGATGTCGAGGAGGACCCTGCCTCGACTTCAGACTCTGAAAGCATGAGCGGTGGAAGCCTGGACTTTAAAACAGCACAAGAGACAACTGCCGCCTGATTATAAGGGACTGTTTGTTTTCTCCCTTCCTTTTCTTTTTAAAACAAAAAAGGGGGAGATGTTGTGGTTTGTGTTTGGTTTGTTCCGTTCCCCCCTCTCCTAGCTTGGCAAGTTGGTCTGGCTCAAACCCCCAGTTATGTCAATCACGGTTTTCCCCTCCTCATTTTCCCTCATTATCCCTTATTTGTCCTTGTATCCCCTCCCCAGGCCTTCTGCCAATCACTGGCACCCCGCCCCAAGTTCCAGAATCTTCCAGCTAGGGTGTCGAGTGATTGGCTGGTAGGCCTGGGCTCCTCCCCTGACCTATCCCCATTGATCCACACCACCCATCAGTCTTCAATGTATGCAAATTTTCGTTCTGTGATTGGTTTCTTGTGTACCCACCCCTTCCCTGTAAAACCTGGTCCCCGGAGGGGCCCGGGGCTCCTCCTCCGCTCGCCACCTTTGGGTGGCCACCCTGCACTTCCCCTACCCTGGATTAAACCAAGTTAATTCACCCAGCAGAGGAGGGCCGTCTCTTTTCTTCACTCCTGCGGCGTGGTTGCTACAATATCGGTGACTGTTTCCTCTCACCCCACCCACGGTCGGCACATGCTTCTGGCTTCGTGCCAGGGGAGTGCCGGTGTAGCTGAAGGTGGCTGGACTCTCTAAATCCCTTCAGCCGGGCCCCCCTTAAAAACAGCCACAGCTTCACTGATCAAATTTTTTCAGCTCCTCATTCTGCAAGAAATGCCTGCTTGGGCAAGTGTTGTTTATCAAAAAAAAACACATATTTGTCATGCTTAGATGCTTGTCAGCTTCATCTGCTAAGGAAGGGCTGGATGATTAGGTCAAAAGGAAGGACAGACTTAGGTGTTTAGAAGATGGCATTTTGCACCCCCTACTTTCCCTTCATGGCATCCAGGAGCTCAAGTATCTATTTGAGACTGCTTGATTTTGATGCATGCAGCAGTCTTGTGCTGCAGACAGCATCTGGACAGAAAGCCTTAGTGGTGGCTCACAGGGAGACAGGCAAATCAGTGACTGTGTGCTCTGGGCAGTCATTTTGGATCCAAGGCCAGCAAGGAACTATTTTCATCAGTGCTAGTCCACTGTTAGAATGACACCTCTTATGAATATTGCAGGTACAGTGAATGCACAAAAAGTTTCCTGAATACTAAGTAACAATTTTTATGTTCTTTGCCAATGTTCGAAAGGAGTTGAGTCATCTTGTATTGGCTATACATATATGAGCATCTAAAAAACCTGGTAGGACAGATGTGTGCTTATCCAGGGAAGGAGAAGGCTGTTTCAAAGGTCACAAGCTGTGGCCTTTCACAGTAACCTGCCAGTGCTGAGCAAGGTATGGCCACTGAGAAAGTGCATAGATGGCTGTATAGCTTTGAAAGACTGCAGACAGATTGAATAGAATAAGTCTGTAAGAGTTATAGCTGCATTACCAATATTTATACAAGTTATACTATGCCTACTAATTATCCATGCAGGTGTAGAATTGTGTAATGAATCTATTCCCTACATGTTGAGGGAATAGACATAATAGGCAGAATCCCTTCTGCCTTATTCAAGAAGACATCTGGTAAGTACCAACTCAAAATCCAAAAGTATCCAAACATGTAGAGAGTGTTGATGTTGTGGTAGGGGCAAAGGGACAGGATGCAAATACAAAATTAGTAGTAGAATAAATTACAATGTAAATATAGTCTGCATGATTACTGTGTCCTTCCAACTGACTATAAAGAAATATGTTTCATTGTATCAAAAATCTAATTTCATTGTGATATGTGACCACAGGAATTTTTCAATGGCTTCTGATCCTGTTCAGGCCTTTTAATTTCAGCATCTGTTTGCTGGTGAGATCAGAAGACTGATTTTTTGATGTACAGACCACTCAGAAAAGAGTGCACAAAGCACTTCTCACATCAAAGTTTTTCTTTCTTCACACTCTGTTGGAAGGGCTATGACTACAAATTGTACCAGTTAAAGTGTTGACTAGACTAAGCTCATATTGTTCCTCCTTAGAGCAACTGTTCCAAATAATTAATCTAAAGGTAAAATGCCTTGGTAAGATGTCTCCATGTTTAAAGCCAATTTTGATATTTGTTACATAACTTTTTCAGGGCGCTCTCACACTCCTCTGTTGCCCCAGGAGCCACTGGTTGAAGAGGGGCTGGATTCATCCCCATACAATTTTTAGTTACAGAAATCAGGGCAAAGATTTTTGCTGTAAGCAACAGCCCAAGTTGTGTTCTACTCGAGTTGAGCTTCACTTCCTTCAGAAAAGCATGCAAAGAAAAACTGGAAAAAAAGCTGAGATCTAAGGACATGATAGCCTGGCTGAAGAAAGCACTAATTAAAGTGCTTGACATTTCTTCTTAAAGACTGTTTTAAGTGCCCAGAAAGCCAGTGATGAGAGTTAAACCATGTTCCCAAGGAAGAACAGTGACTAAGTTCTGCCTTTTGCATGTGACCCGCATCTGTGGTCTTTATCTGCATTTGCATGGAAGGCAGCTTATCACAGGGTTCCTCCCCCTGCTCCCTGAGGACAGTCAGACCAGAGCTCACTGAGGCTCTCTTGGATATTTTGGTAGTAAAATGTAGTCTGTTTGCAGCTGCGTAGGCAAAAAACAGCTTACAAACCTCTTGCTCTAAAAAGTCTAAAATAATGGAGAACCAGCTGATAGTTTTGTAGACTTTTAACCTACTGCAGCCTCCCTGAAGCCTCTCTGAATCCTGTAAAGATGTAACAAAACAAGAATCTAACTTGCCTAGGAAGGAGAAAAAGAAAATAGGGGTTAATGTTTGATTTTCATCAGGAGAAAAGGTTAAAAGAAGTATGTTAGTAAGTTCTTTCATAAAGAACTTGGGTTTTGTATTTATTAAATACCTTTAAAATGAAGTGATTAGAGAAACAGACACTCTTGCAGAGTAATGAATCTGCTTGGATTGGTCTGGAACTAGAGACAACTGGGGAATCTGAGACATCTACATAAGATTTGTGCAAAGGCACAGGATAACAATGATGTTTAGTATCAATGGACTCCAAGTATCTCTCACCACAGGGAAATAAAAATAAAATAGATAGAAATATAAAAGGCTTGCATGCTTTAAAAAATTATATTACCTGTCACTTTTCAGAGAGGATCTGGGAAAATGCAAAAAAAATCTCCCTTCTGCTCAGTGTGCAACTGGTAGGAAAAATGCAAACAAAGTCATGTTCAGAGTGAAGTATTATTGTGTATCAGAAACCAACAGCACTGCCTCATTTGCATTGCAATTTTGCATTAGGCATTCATCAGAAATATGTCAGCACAAAAGAAATGTTTCTGAGAAGGGTGACAAGGCCGTGAAAGAACTTACCTGTAGTGGGTATAGCAGTTCTGATTTTGTTTTTCTCTAGAAAAGAGATATCTATAAGAATGCATGAAAAGTCTTTTAAACACTGTAAAAAATACTGTAATAACATATGGGCTAGCTAGCTCAGGAGTATTAGTCATCATATTTCCTGAAGAGAGCTCTATTTTCTCTTAGTTCCCATGGCCATGTCCCTTGTCCTGTTGTGTTCTAGAGTCTATTCCAGGTGGAGCTTCATGATTCACATATCTTAGGAGTGCTCCATGGGTCAACTCAAGGAAATTTCCATTTTTCTCATCACATGTCCCTTGTCCTGTTGTCCCTTGTCCTGTTGTGTTCTAGAGTCTATTCCAGGTGGAGCTTCATGATTCACATATCTTAGGAGTGCTCCATGGGTCAACTCAAGGAAATTTCCATTTTTCTCATCACAATTTCATTGAATAAATGAAACACATTGCTGCATTTAACTGAACAGTGAAATGTATGATTATAGAGAGTGTATGATTATATGAGATCAAGACTTCAAAGAACATCAGATAAGATCAGTATTAAAATTTGCCTTTAATTATGATAAACCTCATGGAAGAGGTATATAGAGGTATATTAAAATTCATGTTTAAGGTATAAATCATTATCTATGCAGTACCTGTGGGGAGGTGTTTGCTTGATGCAGCAGACTTTCTTCTTATCTGAGCACTTATGCTAGTGTTGATCTGCCTGATACAGGTTTATGCTGTTGTCTTACTGCTGACAAGTTACAGGACTAACATTTATCCAAATCTGATTTCAAGTGACACTGATATATTTTTCTCTTTTGTGTTACCTCTCTTCATTCTTCTCTACCAGTGATATTTTTCAGGGAGATGAAAATAATGACTAAAACCCACTCAGTTTCCTATGTTCAAACTGATTTTTCACAACTGAACAGTCAAAGCATACAGTCATACATATGGGCAAAAATTATTATAGATGTTATTTGAAAACTTTCAAAAATCAAAAAAACAGAATTTCTCATCACAATTAATTTTTTTTTGCAAGAAATTTGGAAGAAAAAAATATTTTCCAAAGGATGATAACTCCTTTTGATTTGAAAGCTGGACATTATCTTCACAACAAAGACTGATAAGAGTTTCTCCACTGAGAAACAGGACAGGCTGTGTCTCTCAGGTTTCCATCAGAGACTGATTCAATATTCCATATTGCTGAGTATCTCAAAGGTAACCTGGCTTAGTGTAGGTACACAGGACACAGGTGAAGGGACAGAAAGGAAGGAGTCCCCTTGCCAGGGGCACATTTTGCTTAGAGTGTTACAGCAGCGGAAAATTTCTGGTACCCACCCTCCCCCAGCCAGGCTGATGATGCTGATGTGCAAATAGACACAGAGATCACCACAGTGCAGCATAAAGTTCACTTTGAGTTTGAAATACCCACCGTACCCTGGCTGTCTATTTATAGGCTTCTCACCCAAAACTTCAGAAACTGAAAATCTGAAATTCAGGTTAAAAATACTTACTATATAGAAAATTTTATTTTCTTTTCAATGAAAGGGTAAACAAATGATGGCTTTTCAAGAACATTCTTAGAGTTAAAAAAATTATATTTTGGTTGGTAGTTCTCAGTGACTTTTATATACAGTAAATGTTTCTTATTTCCTGAGACATTTTAGCTTTTTTCAAAGGTATGAAATTGGCTGTATTTCTGTTTTGCTAGTGCAAAAGCAAAGAAGTTTTCTCATTAACGTTATCTTTTGCTTCAGCTTCGCATTTTATTTTACATCCCAGAGTAACTAAGCTTGTTAGGGAGTTTCAGCCAAACCAGCCAGATGCTCCTAACTCCCATAATATTTTGTGAAGTCCTCATGTGGAGCTTTGAACAATGTGCAGTGTTCCAATAAAACCAGACTAAACCTGAAACACCAAACAGATGATAAACAAAAGACAGAGGAAGGGAGGGAATATTTGGCACCTGAGTCATGACAATCCACATACATTATTGTTCACATTTTTGTTTCTACTACTGGCATCCAAATGTCAGTTTGATTACATGAGTTTTTATGCAATGTTTAATTCCATGAAATCGTATGCTTAAGGCAAAATTTGTAGCCTATAGTTAATGATATTCAAATGCTTTTTAAATAAAATATATCTTCAACAGGAGTTTCAAGCAAGAATTTTTACTTAAGAAGGTGAGATAGGAATAGCTCTTAGTATAGGAGCGCTATCTATCCACCAGTGGACACAGATATATCCCAGCCCATCTGCAACAAATTCAGGAAACCATCGTCCTCCAACCACGTTCAGGAAAAGGAACAATTTAGAGATGGAGTGCATTGAAAAAGTCAAGAAGCACTGCTACAGACCTAGGAGAGTCATATCTCTCTCTGGTGAGCCAGGTCCACCCTTGAGTCTGATGGGAACTTTTCAGAAGTATTTTGTATGAGATACATTTTCATGACCACCTATTGATCAGATTGAGGAAATGCAGCGGAAAATTTTAAAGGCAATATTCTAAATAAGCAGCTAGTAGGTCTAGGTGCCAAATTAATTTTTTCTATTTCACTTCCATTCACTAAGGTACATGGAAAGTGCTGCTGTCTGTCGATGTGATTAGAATTATTTTTTAATACTTCAACTGGCTTCTGCCAGCGTGACAGGATTTGCATCTAATATGATTTTATGTGGATTTAAATTTTTTCATAATCAAACAGTAGAGGAAAATGCCCATACACAGGTTCAACTTGATGAGGATGTTAAAAACAAGTTACTAAGTGCCATCAATGAATACTGAAATGTGATGTGATTGTGAAGCCTCAAAAGCTGTATTTTCATTGCTAGTAGCAGGCCCTAGGTGCTGTGCTAAGATGGAGAGCCCCCGAGACTGAAGTTTGTTAGGGTTGCTCTGTCTGAAGTTTTCTGTAACTTGGTTTATCTGTTACAGTATGTTCTCTAATTGGGCAGGTGTCTGTGTTAATTTCTTTTACTTTTGTTTACTTGTGCATGGTACAATGTTTTCTACACCTAACAGGAACTAGCAGTTATTTTAGGCAGCATGTGATATTTATGATTCTTATTACAATGGCCATATAGAGAAAAACAGTCCTTGTAGGACAGCAGAGGACTTGAGAAGCAGAGACATAGGATGTGGTGCAGAGATGTACACATGGGATGGCAGGTAAGAGGTCCCAGTTTGCACTGCAGACCCCATAAACAGCACACCTGCTGTATGTAGAGGAAATACTGACCTGCAGCTGGACAAAAGTACTTTTAGGGGTAGTAGTAAAGAAATAATATTTCACACAAGTAAAATGTAATATATACAGCAAATTAAGATGTCCCCTCTATGTTAGAGACAAATGAAGATAAATCAAAGGTGTAAAAGGTTCTAGCTAGCAAGAGGATTGACACCAAGTGGATTATAGCGTGAGGAACAATCAACATCATCATCACATTCCTCCCAGTGAGGAAGGCCAGGTGTTGACCACCATGCCGCCACAGCCATGAGGACAGAAACCTTAGAGTGAAAGTGGCCTAGAAAGGTTGAATATGACACTGGGAAAAGGGATAGGAACCACACCTCTGTAAAACAACCTAAACTTCATTGCTCTTTTTTTTTCTCCAGCAAGTACTTTCTTTTTCTTTAGATCTTTTGATCTAAACTCTGAATGATTAAATATTAACATTTCAGTTATCTTAATAAATTACTTTGTTTAATTATATAGAAGATGTGTTTTTTTCTTTGAGCTTAAATAAGGTTGCAATGTAACTGTGTTAAAACATTACTTTATAACACAAATTCTGAAAAACAAAAAGTAAAACTTAAGCATTACATAGGTAAAAAACATATATAGCTTCTGAATCTAAAAATGGAAAACCAAACAAGATTACGAGAACACCAAAAACATGCAACTGTTCCATACTTATCAACCAAAACAGTATGTATACAGGATTTACTTGAAAAAAATCACATAGGAACTGCTTCTTATCCATTCCAAGTTTGTCTGTTCACACATTTCTTTTCCTCAGAACTCTCTATCTGTTAAAGATTTGTTCAACTCCTAAAGGACCAGACTATTTAAGAGACTGGCAGATGTGGAAATGCTAAAACATTTGTTCACACTTACACTCCAATTTTCAGGAAAACTCATTTTAATATTTAATATTTGGCTCTTTCTGCAAAACTGTCTATGCTTTCCTCTAATGTTTATTACATTCAAATGTTTAAATATGAGGGTGTTTTTGCACAAAATAAATATTGAAAATAAATATTAAACATTTCAGATTTGTTTCTCTAAAAATTATCTCAAGCAAAGAGAAATCAGGCTACATGGAAGTAAGAAACCTTTTCAGTCTTTTTCAACCAATTTTATATTGCACAACATGAGAACAAGGCTATATTTGGCTTCGTATTTTGTGCCTTTATAGGAAGCATGTGATGGTAACTAGAAGTCTAAAATGTCAGCACTGTGAAAAAACATCTGAAACACAAATCAGGAATTACTGAGGGCTAAAAATTTAATGAAATTTAGATGATGTTGTTTAAATAGTTCATAACTCTATCAAAAGCATTTAAGTTGCTATGTTTAGATATAATTGAATTAACTTACATGCAACAATGTAACTCTAAATAAAATGTTGCAATTAAAGACTGCAGATTGAAAGAAAAGTTGCAAATTGCCCTTTCTCTTTTAAGTCCTTCGGAAGAAAATTAAAAGCAAAGCACCATCATGAATTTAAGACTACAGATTTTTACCTCAGATTTTATTATGGGGATTTAGAATGCCACATTACGGTAGTCTGGCCAATCTTATCTGAATTACGCTCATTTATTCTCACAATACAACCAGGGGCATCAGTTGAGGGGGAGGGAGAAGGAGTATCAAACAGAAGGTAAATGACCAGCTCTGAGAAATGCAGATTGTCTCAAAGATCTGCATTAATCTGGGTTCATTCCCTAGGCTTTCCTGGATTTATCTGGAATCATTAGATAGCTTTAAATATTTAAACTGACAAGTGAGGAGTTAAGTGAGGAGTTCCAGTTATAGTTTTTACACTCTAGTTAATTACAGTTGTTATCATAAACATAACAAATCTTGTAGCCCTGGCTAGTAACAGGCCACAGTCTAAATACTGTGTTGCAAGGATTTGCAACTGAGTTTTGCCAAGTTTGCACCTTCTGAACTCCTCCCGACCTGTTTAGAGATTGACTTTACTTGGTTCAGCTCTAGTTGGAGGGGAACTATGGCTATTGTTTTCTGTGACGGTGTTCACAGGGGTTCTTGGATGAGGGAAGAGACAAGGATCTGACTCCATGTTTCAGAAGGCTTGATTTATTACTTTATGATATATATTACATTAAAACTCTACTAAAAGAATAGAAGAAAAAGTTTCATCAGAAGGCCAGCTAAGAATAGAATAGCAAAGAATGATAATAAAGGTTTGTGGCTTGGCTCTCTGTCGAGCCAGCTGGGCTGTGATTGGCCATTAATTACAAATATCCAAGATGGGCCAATCAAAGATCCACCTGTTGCATTCCATAGCAGCAGATAATCATTGTTTACATTTTGTTCCTGAGACCTCTCAGCTTCTCAGGAGGAAAAAATCCTAAGGAAAGGATTTTTCATAAAATACATCTGCAACATTTTCCTATTTTCCTAGGGATGTATGGTAGCACCACAGTTTCAAATCTTTAAATCTTGTGACCCTAAGAACCCTGTGACCATAGGGTGCACACAACATCAGAATAAGGGGTGGAAAATGATTGTGAATAATAATTGTAATCATATTGTTATTTTGTTATTCTATTTTATCATTAAACCTCTTCTGCATATAAACATTCATTATTTTTTTTCTATAATAAAAACTCTTTATTCAGACCATTAAGATTTCAATAATACTAAAAATAATACCTGTTTCTTCATTGTCCATAAAAAGAGTTTAGCAGCAACAATGCTAAATAGTAAAATAGTTATCCAGATTAATTTAACGCATCTACTTTGAAAACAAAATGTGATGGATAAAGGACCTCACAAACCTCTGATGCCTGAAAGATTTCATGCTATTTTCCATGTTATATTTGGTAAAATTTATGGTTCATGCAAGTTATGGTTATTCAAATTTACATCAAACTATTATGGTTTAACATAGAAATATAAGAAAAAACTCAAAAACCCATTCTAAAAGTAAAAACTTGTGTCTCAAACTTAGAAACATTAGGGAACCTAGTTACTCAAGTCAGCTGGATTTAAAAGCCCATGTGGAGACTTATTTTCTGTCTTTTTTTGTATGTGAAAGCATAGAAGACAACAAAAAATAAGTGCCAACAAGAAAAATTGCTAAAATTAGTAAAAATAAATGAAAATATCAGACTAAAAAAAGAGCAGTAGCAGAATTTCTCAAGGTCTCTTCTAGCAGACCTTTAATATTTACATTAATGAATTTGGCACAAAAACAAAGCCTTTATGAAAAATGTTTATCATACAGAATTAAGAGGCAAGTAAATATGACGAACAATTTGTATATAATGCAGGAAGTGTATTATGATCTTGACAACTACAATAATAGAAACAGGTTGGAATTTAACTGAAACATGAAACCTTATGAAGAGGAACTTATAATAAAATTTTTCACCATTATCTGTAAACTTATCAATTGGCAATTACTTAGAAATAGAAAAATCTGACATCATAGGAGCTTCCTTTGATATTAAAAACTGATATTATGATGGTCTTAGTAAAAAGTAGAAGTGATTTTAGGTGCTTTATGTGGGAAACTGGACAAAACACCACTTAGAGAATTTTGGCTACAATATCCTTTACCAAATTATCACCTGTAATATACAAAAATGTACTGAAATAGAGAGAGTTGTGAAGTAAAATGGGCAGATAATCCAGGAAATGAAGACTCATTGAGAGAAGGCTTACAAAGTTTTTCTGTACTAATCAACTCAAAGTCCTAAGGATACAACTAGAAAAGAAGGGAGGAATCACAAAGCATTTGAATAAAATGGATGTCTGCAGGCCAACAACAGAAAGTTTCTCTGTGTTGGAAAGTTTTCAAGCATCAGAGAAGTGAGGCCATGGACTAGATTCCTATAACGAGTAGTTTTCTTGAAGATCTGACTAGTTTAAGGTACACCAGAGTATTTTATTGTTGTCATCTTATTGCAGGGGTTCCATACTGTTGTCTCCTTATCACAAAATTTCCATACCCTCTTGGTATTTCTCGTGGGCAGCTCCTCAGAACACTGACTCTTTCTCCTTCACAAAGCAGCCACTGACCCCAATTCCCTTCCCAACCAACCACCCCACTCTTTTATAGCACTCTTCTTCTCATTGGTCACAGCTGTGGCCTGTTAAAGTCAGGCCTGCTCCTAATCTTTGATAATTGACCCAGCTGCAACTCCTTAGGGGTAAGATTACTTTCTACACTATCTTTATTTTCTTATATTCTATCCCCCCACATTTTATTAAAGTGGTTTTCTGATACTGCTTCCTTCAATCGTATGTTGAATGATCTGCTATGTTATTTTCGCTTGTAATTTCTTATTTGTTTCAGGTTTCCCTCTTTGTGGCATTAAAAGGAAATTTGATCTAACAGAAGAAATACGTCCCTCACACACATCCCTCCCCTGCCAATAATATGGCATATATCAGTAGTGTTAGGTACATTGGCATTATTAAAAATGATAAGGGTTTTTCTCCATATTTTCCACATCCATTGCAAGTTCAAACCTGAAATCTTTGCACCACAGTTGAACTCAGACTAGGATCAATTCCTTCTAAGCATTTTATGTGGAAATTTTTGCTCCTTTAAACGATGCCTCCAGAACATATTTGGAGTATCTCTCAGTACCATTGCCCTCCTTGCATGTGCAATTAGTCACCTCAGTATTTCCTTATTACAGTGAAGAAAGATAATGTGAAAATTAATGGATGACTAAGAAATATTCTTAGATCTAGTAACCTTTATTTAATGTGTCCTTGGGAGCTGCAATTTGCATTTTCTTACAAGTTTTAGCTCATCTTTTAACTATATCTTCTTTCTGATGCTTATGGGCACCCCATTATTTTATCAACAGACTTTGAGGGTTAATGCTAATAAAGTCATTTAAGGACCCATGCACTTTTCACAGGTATAGAAGAGATTCACTACCAGATATCATATAAAGGTTGGTTTAAACTTTTTCTTTCAGCACTTCTCTAGCTCTTAAGTCAACATACATGCCTTCTCGTAAGTGAGTTTGCTCATTTAAAAATATTTGTCTTGCTTTCAGGACAACTGCTGCTGTCACAGAAACTCATCTTACCCTGTCTAGAAGTGATCTCACAGTTCTCTGTCAGAAAAGGCAGACTCTTCTATGAATACTAAAATTTATTAATGCTCCAATTAAAACTGAAGTAAGGTATGCAAGTATGAAAGTGTGGTAAGTAAAGACCTATGCAGAGAAATAGGTGTTGCACTCAAATTTAATTTTCAGATCACCAGGACAGTAATATCTTAACAATTTTTTGCTTGATTGTGTTTATAATTTTTTTTCAATTTATGTCAAATAGGGACCTTCTTTAGGTTGGTTGTTGTTAATATTAGTAATAATTATTTTAAGACATTATTGGTAATAATTTATTTAGATATTTTGGACACTGCAAAAGTATTTAACATAATTTTCATTCATAAAAGGCATTGTTTAATTCCATTATTTTTCACTGTCACGTTATAAAAATTTAAATGGAGTAATTTTTTGATCAGCCAATGCTGCTTGTTTTCTCTTGGAAAAATATCCTGATAAAAATCTGTTTTGTAGCTGTGCTCTGGAGAAAAATCCAAAGGCCTTTCTAAAATCAGGCAAATTAAAGAGTTAGGATATGACTCAGATTTGGTTCTGCTGGTCAGCAAGGGAAACTAAAGGCACAAAATACATACAAACTTCAGGATTCCTTTCCTCTGTCATACCTAGCTACTGACTGCAGCTATTAAGATTGTATTTTCTATCTGTGTTAGTGACCCAAAGCCTCACCCTTCTCCAAGAACTGAAAAAGCATAGAAGTCCTTTCCCAGAAGCATCTTAACTTGGTTTTTGTACCTAAAATCTGCTGCTGCTTTATCTGCTTTTTGCAGAAATCAATCTTGTGCCTTTTAGACTCAACTCTAACTGTAGGACTACATAAAAACTGGCTGTAGAAGGCCAGGAAGCCAAAATACTGTGTGATCTGCTGTTGCCTTCTTATCTTTAAGACCTGTATATTGCATGGTTGAATGATTTAAAGTCAAGCTTGAGAGATGTGAATGCAAACATGCCTAGATCCTAATCTACTCTCCATATATAGTTTCCACCATTTCCTACAGTCTTCCAGCTACAGAGTGAATTTTGTGGTTTTGGGAGAGACATGAAGGCAATGAAATTCAAAGCCTGAAGTTTAAATTTAGAACAGGTTGGCTCAGTTAGCTTAAGGGCTTAAGGGAAAAGCACTAATTTTATAATATGATTTTTTTTTATTGTTGCATTTTAAAGAAACAGGAGGCATGTAGCTGGGAAAAGTACGGTAAATTTTTCCTTTTTTTCATCCTTTTCTTAACATGATCATTCTCTAATCCATTTTTTGCTGAACCTTACAACCTGCCTTACATTTTTGTCTTGTTCTTATTGATTTTGTCCTGTATTATCTAAGCTGCTGAGTTACTGCTTTTGGAATGGATTATGGTTTGGCTCTATCTGATTTATTTCACATAAAATATGTTGGATAACAGACAGATCAATTTTCTATTTGCTGTGTAAGATTCAGATCATGTCTTCAAAGCACTTTCTCTTCCATACATCTACAAATGCATTCACTGCCTCAAAGCAGAGAAACTTAAACTGAGATCTATACTGAAATTTTAAAAATTTCTCTTACAACTTGATGGTAAGTAGGGTTGGGTAAACTAACACAAATAAGAAGGAAACTAAGTCTTTGTGCAATATACAGCAGCAAAAGTGCATCTCCAAGAGGAATAGTTATTTTAAGTATACCCAAAAATTATTCCTCATCTCTTTTTATAGAAAACATAAACAAGCATAAAATTCTGAGTCTAGACATGTTAATGGAAGAAGTTCAAATCTCTTTCAAAGAGCAGGATTTCATCTAGAGGGTCACAAAGTCTTCCTCCAGATAGGCAGACCCATGTAAACCTATTTAAGCCAATGTAAAGCACAGAGCTATGCTGTCTGGCTCTCCATTGACTTTGATCATAAGAACATATATCAACTAAAATGTAGATTAAGAACATAGTCACACTATGATGTTTCTGTAATCAATAAGGTGAGAAAGGGAAAGAGAGACTTATCTTCAGAGAATAATTCTTATTTTCCCTATAGAGTACCTATTTCTTTCCATTGACTACAGCAGAAACTGAAAGCAATTATTTTATTAATATATAATGTGCACTTCAGTAGCTAAAGACAGATAAATCAACACTTCTGACCATAGATCACATGTTCTATTTTGCTTTGTCTGCTAGGATAAAGAAAAGCTCTCTCTAATCAGTTTTCTAAGTTTAGGCACACTAGCCTAGGCAACATGACACCATTTTAAATGACTAAAAAGCCTAAATGTTTCAAAGGACCCCTGCTTGAATTTGGAAAGGCATTCAAAAATGTTTACAATTTTGATGGAGATCTGTATTCATGGATAATATCATGGAAAGATCCTGAACATATTATTTCATTTTATATCCACTGGCTCAAGTTATAATAGTAATTGGGCTTTCATTTTGGAATTTTGGTATGACTGCTGCCTGGAATAAATGTGAAATTAGTTGCAGCAGATGGTCTCTGCCTATTCCTGGTGGGTGGATTTCTCTCTCATATATTTTCCAGAAAAATAACTCTAGGAAAGAAGCATGTCATAATAACCAACAGTCATCAAGTGGGAGCAAAATAGCTACTGCACTCCACTCTGGGATGACTGTGCTTCAGAATTATAGTACTGGGAAAGCTTGGCTATATTTATAAAGCACAGTAAGAGCCTAGAATGAGAGAGTCTAATAAATGTTAGATTTCTACATACTCAGTCATAGTAGTAAAATACTCATTGTGGGCTGGCAGGTACCATTGCATTTCATTCTGGTCTCTGGTTTTAAAAATAATGCTCCTTTATAGGGCACACTAACAATAGCACTGTTACATACTCCCAGAAAGAAGAAAAGGATTATGTAAGGAACTCAATTCATAGTAACAACACTGACTGGACAAGAAAAATATCTGATTTCTAAACAGAATGGGTAGCATACATCTTCAGCCATCAGTGTGCATTCATAATCTCAATTTAATTATTATTTTTTTCAGAAATGCCCCCATCCCACAAAAGACATGCTTTTGAGTTCAAAATGCATGATTTCTCATTTCAAAATCAAAATGTGTCAATAATAGCTGATACTGTTTGGTAATGTGCTTATAAAACATGCTTGGACTTCACGTAGTATATTCCCACAGTCCAGATTATTTGCTACAAATAATTGTTTACAGTTTGAGTTGGGAAGAACATGCTACCTTGGATAAACTTCTACCACTGTGATTTTAAAAAATTCCCTATAAAAACGTACTTGTTTGGTATTTATTAATTAGTCATGCAGGTTCTGTTGAAAAGGCACCATTGCCCTTTAAATATATAAACAGATGGAAAACTGCCATAATGATTGAAGAATGTGACAAATGGCTTATTCACAATAAGGATGGAGCATCTCATCTACAAGGAAGGTCTGAAGGAACTGTGATTGTTGTGCCTGGATTTAGGGTGACCTGATTGCAGCCCACCAGAAGCTGAAGGGAGCCCTCAAGAAAGACAGAGAGGGACTATTTGCAAGGCCATGTAGGGACACGGCAAGGGAGAATGGCTTCAAACTGAAAAAGAATAAGTTTAGATCAGATATGAGGAAGAAAATCATTACTTTGAGGATGATCTGACAGTAAAACAAGTTGCTCAGTGAAGTTGTGGGTGTTCCATCCATGCCTGGGAGCGTTCAAGGCCAGGTTGGATGGGACTTGCAGCAACCTGGTCTAATGGTAGGTGTCCCTGCCCATGGCAGAGCGTTGAAACCAGATGACCTTTAAGGATTCTTCCAACCCAAACCATCCTATGATTCTATGATACAGGTAGGACATGTATATATATAGCTGTTTACATGTCCATAAGAAGTTTAATCCTTTCCTCTGTGATTGGCAAATTAATATCTGACAATATGTAACACTGATTCACATCTCTATTTTTATACTTTATTAAAATGGGCCTAATACAATGGGTCTTTACTTTCACTGTGATTCAAAGACCCCAATTTAGCTATTTTATTAGCTTATTGCAGCAGTTGCACAAATGTGTAAATGTGTTTTGAATATTTAACATACCTGGTGATTTAAAGATTTTGAATAGATCAAAAACTATTTAACAAGATCTGAACAGAAGTCTAATCTTGCATCACTTGACTCAATGAAATGAATGACTGAAGGTTTCCATTGATCTAAAGCTGCATCCTGGGTAATGTTTAGGTTTTATATCCAGCTCATTTTGGCACGCATGTGTACACATGTGAACCAGTGGTTCAGTTGGAGTCTGGCCATCAGTTTTATTGGGTATGAACAACCTCTTTTTTCAAAGTAGTAAATGCACTGTTTATACTTCACAGAAATCTTCCACATACCATTCAACCTCCTGTCCATATATATGTAAAATTACTTCTAGAGGCTATTTGACTCATCTACATAGTTTCTCTTCACAAAGATATAGAATTTATTGAGCTTTCCATTGCAAATTTTCAGTTCAATTGAACATACTTTTAAATTACAAATTAGCTATTTCTGTCCACAACACTGAATAATCCTTATGGTAATATTTTATTCACAGTAAAGATGAACAAGCAATTAAGGCTTTGGAGTTTGAGACTCAAAGCTAATATTTTCTAATGTTCAAGTAGAGTCAAATAAGACAGTGGTTATAAAATGATAGTGTAGGCAAGGGTATAGATGACTTGAAGCGGATAACCCTGAAGACTTTAAGTAATTCTGTGGCAGTTTCTCTGTGCTGCACAGCTGTCTGAAAATAACAAAGGTAATCATATTAGTGTATGGGAAATAAACACAGACAGCACATGACAGACAGTATAACTCACTCCTTTGCATAAGGGGGAAGCAAATCATTGTGAATTATACAGTCATCACAAACCTTGACATATTTCAAAACAACTGTCAGTCATTCTGGAGAACATTATATGACTCCAGGGACAGGGTAAATTCAGGCTAGGGCAACAGTTCATAAACAAATAATCACAGTCATCTAGATAAGATTTCTACTTATTCTTTAACATCTTGATTTTTCCACATCATTAGAGTAGTTTTAAGGAATTTATTTTTGAGATAAAAATTCTCAGGTTTTTCCTGCAATACTACAGTAATAACAAGGGAATCAAAGTGATATTTATTTTCTGTAATTCCTACATTATTTTGGCTTTTCATATGAGAGTACATTGTCCAGAAATATCATTCAGTATTCTAGACTAATATTTTTGTCTTCTTTCCTGCAGTCATTTGCACTTTTAGATTTAAAATTATCCTTGCAGAATACTAAACTTTTGGGGTTGACAGGGATCAAAGGTGAAGCAAAGCCTACTTAAAAACTTAAGTTTTGAGTATTATCATACTGTATACACAGTTCTAAAGGCACAGTTATAATTAACAGTAGTGCAGAAAAATGTCAGAAGTATAATTCTTTGAATTAATTTTTAATTGCTGTCATTCTAACCTAGTTAAGGCTTACACAGTCATACACAGTAATAAACTCAAATTCTGTTGCTCTTTTCTGTGCTTCCTGAATTAAGTTTTTTACAATATGAAGACCTTTAAGATTAAGTTAAGATTCACTTTGTAGTTCACTACAAATATCACCTTTTCCTCAGCTTATTGCAGTTTGCTGCATTTCTCATCATCTTTGCCCCAAGAAACTTAGGTAAAAGTTTACACAGCTATTCTGGAATGGCTGGTTTCTTAGCTTTTTACATTGACCTAATAATGGCCTTTCCCACTTTTTCTGTGCGCCAATTTCAGAGTTTTCAGGGTTCTCAGAATCATCCCCTATTTTCTTCTTGTCCCTATTTTACTCTTATGTGGACAAGATCTATGTTTTTTAAGATGGACTGACCAGGGTTTTACCAGTCACTGTCTAGAAACCAGTCATTCATGAGGTCTTTGATCCAACACTCAAGTGCAAGCTCATTATTAACTGAGAATACTGTTGTATTTATGAAGTCTATCCCAGAATCCAAATGCTGCTGTCTGTAGTATTACTCTTCTGAAATTCTGATTTGTATCCATGTCTTTTACAAGCCAGGGGAAAAAATTCAGATTTCGTATGACCTGCAATTATTCTGGAGGAAAGACTTTACAAGCATTTAGTTGATCTAAAGTGTTCCCATTTATTAGAGGAAAAAGTGTCCTGGTTTTTATTTTGCTTTGTGATATAAGGTGCTACAATTTCTTGACAGGCTGAATGAGCAAGAGGAGCTAATAAGTGCTCCTGCCCTTCTGTCCTGACCAAGACACACTTCGACTGGTATAGCAGCTGGGTGAGTTCAGGAAGAAAAACAACATTTTTTTCTTTTTGTTTTACTTTACTGTGTTTTTAGTTAATTCCAAAAAGCAAAAAAAGAAAACAACACTCACAACTCCAATCTATAAAGAAAAAATATATTAGGAACTTTATTGCCATTATTCTTTAACCATTATTCAAGTAGAAAGGACTTACAGCCTTAGTGGAACTTGGTACAGGTGAAGTCCAAAGGACCCTGGTTGTTGAGCCCCAACTGTTCACACTTTTTATGCTTTGTACTATACCTGTTTCTTTCTTCAGATCAGTTTCTACTTACTCTGATCAATCAAATCAACACAAAATATCAGCATTCTGCACTCCAGCTGGCTCACTCCCATCCATATTCAAAGCTAAGTAAGTGGCCTGTCTTTAAGCACTTAATCAGTTCCATTCAAATCAAAACTTTTTTCATAAATTTGAAGACACAAATAGCAGATGAACAATCAAACTCACTTTTTTTCCCATTCTGGGCATGTTTTAGTTTTTCTTTTCTCTCATCTGTTAGAAGGGAAGAAACCCAAACAGTAATATAGCAAAATATACTAATTTTCCATGTGGTCACATTTTGCTGGAACTTACCAATTAAAAAAAAAAAAGTTCAGCTTTTTCATGTGACAGATTCCATTCAGTGCTCCCAAGTTCATTGCCAACTTCATTATCTCTGTGCTGTATGCCCTTTAGTAATCAGAAAGAAGAATATATTATGGCATGCTATGATTCAAAGAGATAAAAACATCAATTATCACAACCCTTAAAACAGATTCAGCTACCCACCCTCCCCTGCTTAAGTGCATATACAATTGCTCTTGTTTTAACTACAGTTTAGGCATCAGCCAGATATTTAGGTATTCAAATAACCAGGTAATTTCACTCAAAAAAGTGCTGAAACAAAACTGCACCCCAAAGAGTCTGCGGTTACAATGTTTTTATCATAAAAAAATCAAGGGAAAAGAAGGTTTTAGAAGACCTGTCTGGTGCCACACATTCATGAATATTCAGAACCAAGGACAGCACATCCTTTATCCCTTGTCTATGATTACAGCTTGTAAGCAGGAACTTTTATCTACAGCACAAATATTCTGGTAACACCTTTCGTTTGAATTTAAACTGCAATGATAATTTTTCTTAAATCAGGTTCAGTTGGGAGCAGTTGTCTGTCAGAAGAAAATGTTTCATTGGTTAAATTGCTTGAAATAAAGAGCTGAAGCAGCTGAGTTGTTAGCACCACCAATCTTTTGAAGCTGTTTCAATTTCTTTGCCTTTTATTTACTTTTTTACATGTTTTCTTTCATTTACGAGAGACATTGTACAGATATTTGATTACACCCCAGAATATTGAAAGGAACTGTGTTGATTTTGAGTATTTTTCAAGTGAAAGGTTCCATGCAAGCAAGTGCAATGTAAAGAGGAATAGACACTGTAAACATGCATTGAAATAAATCTGTTAATAAGATAACAATTTAAAATTAACACCATTTTCACTGAAGCTAGATTCCCAAGGGTGATTATGGATATGTGTGTTTTGCTGTGCTTGTTTTACTCCCTTGACACAAAATGGAACTTTCAGATAAGGATATGTTTGGCTGCATTTAATTCAATAAATGTGTGTGTTGTACAGAGAGAAAGCAAGGATGTAACACAATTTTTAAAGTTGTTACAGGTGAACTTCAAATAGCAAGAATATGGAGAACAAGCAGTGGAAACTTCAGCACACCATTGGGGTTTTTTTAGAAGTCTGGCCTGATGTCCTCAGCAGTTTTGTTTTCCCTTACAGATAGTACAGCATATTGGTCTAGACTGTCTTCTGCAGTACATTTCAGGCTGGCTACACACAGGATACATCTGTTTTGCTGTCTGCTCCTACTCAGAGCCAGTATTGCAGTACAGAAAAACAGAAAACCTTTCTTTCCTGATCAAACAAACAAAAAGCATCTCTTTTATCATTTCCCTGTGATGTGTACACACATAACAGATATCTCAGTAGGAAGGAAAAACATTCTGAACTAAAATAAAGGAGAAGAAAATTAGGAGTAGATTATGCAAGAGCTTATGCAACTAGATCAAATTGGTTTGCTTTTGTCTTCATTTTTTGTTGTTTTTTTTTTGCTTACAATCATAGTTTTTCATAAAACTCTGTATATCAATGTCTCTATAATGTTATTTTTGTGTAGATTGCAAACACTGTTATACCTGAATTACTTGCTGCAAAACGCACCAAAGTAATTGTTTGTATTTCTAGAATGACGATTCTTCTTCATTCCTTGTACAATTCCTTTTCAGAGTAATGATTTGACAGCATTGACCAGAGCTATCTCCTGATATCTTTTGAAAATGAAACATCCCCAAACAAATGCTTTGTTGTGTGCATGTACAGCGAACCATTTTCCAGTAGAACTGCATCCTGGGGGAGAGAGCCTGCCTCTGGAGGCTGTTCTAACCAAATTGGATACTGCTTGAGGGATTCTTTTACTTTGCTGTTAAGTGTAATGGGAAGTAATTTCTTTTTAAGAGATATTTTTTGAAAGGCTGCATATCTTGCCACAGCTCTCTGTTGTTCCACAGAGAGCATTGGTCTGCAGAGGCAAAGGGAGGCTGCTTTGGCTCCCAGGAGTTGAATAAAGGCTGAAAGGTCTGCAGAGCTGCTTGACATTCCCTCATAGACTAGAGCTGCAAGGTGGCATCCTAGAATTGCTGTGGGGTAGAGCTTATGATGATCTGTTTGTCAGATACTCACAGTGACACACAAATCCCTCTCATCTTTTTAAGACCTTGAAAGATCCTAGACACATCCTTTCAAATAGGTGTTCTACAGACAATATTTTTTTGTGATTCATTTTGGAGCAACTCATCAGACTAGGGACAGAAAACCTTTTCAGAAAATTTATTCTGCTTCTTATCTTTATTTGATAAAACCTTCATGCCAATGCAATTAAAGATTTATTCAGACGCGAAAACATATCATATCAGTGTCTGGACCAAGAGAAATCCGTGGGCATAAAAATGTCATTCATAAAGTTTTTTAAGTGTTTTTTCAGTTTAAGTTTGCTGAATCCCATTTTAAAATTAGCAGAATGATTCCATGAACATAGAATATTGTCTTCTTTCAAAGTCTTTTCATTATTCCACTGTTTCCAGATGAAAAATATTCAGCAAAAAAGATTTCCAGACTGCTATCAGAACCTAATTAAGATATTTTTCAGTATGTTCAGGTGTGTCTTTATTATAATTCCTTTATTTTTATTACTGTACTCTAAGAATATATGCATATTTTTCCAGTTTTCCCTGACACATATGAATATATACAAATGGACACATATATATGCCTATATATATATATATGTATATCTTTTTTCCCCCTGTGTATTTATAGCCTAATTCATCTGTCAACTGAAGTTCTGACAGTGATCACAAATAGATCAGAACAGCATCTGTATTTTCATCTTCTGGTGCTCCTTTTGTGCAATTCTTGCTTTTCTATAATCCTGTAATGACAGGACATCGTCTGCTTTCTGCCCCTAGCTTGCTTATTCTTTGCTTGTCTGCAGTTCCGCTGTACGATATCTCAATCTACTCTTTTGTTCATGTCCTACATTTCCTTCACCTTTTTTTTTTTTTTTTGTCCTTGCCTTTATCTATTTTTATCTTCTGTTTTTAATCCCACTTCATGTTTCCTTCAGAGATTTTCAAAATGTTACACTGACTTACCAGAAAATCCCTGCAGGGTTCCATTTTCTCACAACTTGGGAAATTCTTCATGCTGAATTCATGTCACTTGAGAATATCTGGATAAATAGACAAGATGTTGAAGGACTGAATGTAGAAAAATTGCAGGTGATGACTAATTGTAGTCTGACTCTGTCAGATATTGTCTAATTATACACTAATGGATAAGAACAGAACCCCCAGCATGAAATCCCCAACATCTTTCAGATAAATGAGGAAGCTCTTGTTGCAGTTAATTCACATACCTACACTACCAAAACTGACAAGAAGAGATCTTTTATTTTTCTTCAAGGAATTTCTTTGGGACCTTCATCTCCCTATGCTATTTCCCACAGGAAATTCAAAAGTCTGACATTGTAACAGCCATCCTCTCTGACAGGGTAGTTGTGCATTGGTCCATCAGGAATACAAGGAACATCACCTTGAATTACACACACAGAGTGGCTAGGTAGAAGTTCTTCACTTCTATAACCACAATCTCTTGTGTTTCTTCAGAGCTCTAGGTTTTCCTGTGAGTGTTTGGTTTGGTTGCTTTATAGAAAATATCTAGAAAGATCCATATGTATAAAAACACCTATCTATATGTGTAAGAAATTAAGAGTTTAATTTTCTTTTGGAGCCACCTTATGACTGTGTGTACAAATACAGCTGAAAATAGCCTAAGGGACAAAAGAGAGGTATATCAGGGATGAAGGATGTCATGTTTGTACATGGTCATGAAAAATAAAACAGCCATTTTATTTGCTCTCTCAAAAATACATACTTGCATAGTTTCTTCAAATGTTTGCAATCTCAAAATAACAAGTCGACTATATTAATGGAGTCTTAGGAGTTCTGGAGAGAAACTTCTTTCTCACTTGGACGTGAAATCTGCAAAATCTTTAATATGAGCTTCAGCATTAGGCTGAATATTCTGGATGAGACTTTTACACAAGAAATGATCAATAACTACCATTCATGAGTTATTCATAAACATCATTCATAAACAGTGATTTATTTCACTGACAAGTAATATGGCAAGCAACATTTTGTGCATGTATTTTTCATTGTGATTATAGGGTATTTCCTTACCGTTAACAATATAGTTAAAATTTTCCTTATAACTTCTGGTTATGTATTTTATTAAGCTTATGAAACAAAGGGTTTGAAACTTACTTCTTTACTTCAGTCTACAGTCTAGTGGTGTATTTTTGAAAAACTCTCAGACAGTTAATTCAGACTTTCCTGAGTAATAGAATAAAAACATGTAATGATGACCATCTCAAAATACTAATGAGCAGTAATAGCAGAGCAGAAAACCAACTGAGGTGAAAAGGGGATTAAACATTTTGCATACAAAAAGTTATTACTTTTACTCAACTGACGTGAGCTAAGTTGTAGATTTGGTCTCATATAACAGTATGTGAGGATTTGAAGAAAAAAGGAATCCATCTGAAAGCTATG